>NC_056743.1:1791683489-1792048489 GCF_019279795.1 Protopterus annectens
TCCATCTTACCTTTAAGCATCCCTGTGACTAGCACTTGCTTTAAAACCTGCTGTAAAGCACTAGGAAGTCTTAAACTGATACAAACACTCAACTCTCCTTGTTAATAAGGAGAAAGTAATCGTAGGCACTAAACAGCCTATAATTGCAAAGTACCTTGCTAAGGTAAGGGAAAACAGCTCTTGTACTTTACAAAAAAAAAAGCACCAAACCAGGCATGTCCAAGGGTCAGCTTCCGGTGATTTCTCCTGTCCACCTGGTGAATCTGGGCATACTGGGGTACTGCATCAATTGCCTCATGTACACAGAAAACCCTCTCCTCCTACCACCCAACACTACAACCTGTGAGAGATGCACTTAACATAGCCAAACTGGAAGCAAAGCTCTTTCCACCCAAGATTGTGCTAGACAGTCAAGAGGAGAAGGTTAACACCCGCACTACACCTCAAGCAACACATAGCCCTTCTAAACCCACCCCACCAACACCCACACATATCAGCACTAAACCCACATATGTGGAGGCCCTTAACATTAACCTGCCCTAGCAACAAGGACCTTTGAAGCTGAAACGCAACCAAACACCAATCACAACCAAAGTGTCACATAGCTCACAACACCAGTGAGCCACCCAACAATAGCCCCTAAGGCAAGGCAACATGCCCAACACTTTAGTCATAGGTGACTCTATAGTCAGGCACACTGATGTCCCACTCAACCGGCTGAACAAGGAGAAAATTACAGTCAGCTGCCTGTCAGGTGCCAGGATCCGCCACATAATGCATGCACTCAAGTCACTCCACAACAAGTACAAATATGACTCTGTCATTGTCCATGTTGGAGTGAATGACTTGAGACGTACCTCCCTGGACTACATGAAAAGAGACATGGAAGAGCTCTTGGATCATGTGGCCCAGGCAGGTATGATGCTAGCCCTGAGTAGCATCCTGCCTTTGCCCAGAATGATACCACAGTATAAGGACAAAATGATTGACTTCAACACTTGGCTAAGCTTCTGGTGTCATTCAAAGGGGATCCAGTATCTGTCTGCCTGGGACGACATGATTGACAGACCAGGATGCTTTGCCAGAGATGGTCTGCACCTGTCACCCTCGGATTCAGGTTACTGGCTAAGGCTCTTGCCACCCCTATTGTGCCTTCTTTAGGCAAAGTTCAAAGGACAAAACCACCACCGTAACAGGTACAAGCATGCAACATCTGAAGGTAATGCTACTCAATGCTAGAAGTCTAAACCTCAAAATGCACTCTCTTGAGGCACTCCTAAAAATGGAGAACATCGATATCTGTGTATTAACTGAGACCTGTTTCAAGACTCCAGAGACCACCCCTGCAATATCAGGCTACAACTCTTATCACACTTTTTGGCCACCAAACCAGGACCGAAACACTAAAGGTGGAGGAGTGTCCTATATTCACCAAGGATATTCACAACACCAGGCTAGTTGCCCAACACAATACATCTGAAATTCTCCAGGTGCAACTAACACTAGGTAAGACTGCAATCCAAACTGTAGCTTGTTACAGATCCCCCACCATGCCCCAAGATTCTCACTACACCTTTCTAAACATACTGGAAAATATTAAAATACAACCAAACACCCTAATACTGGGTGATTTCAACTAACCTGCCATTAACTGGGAAAACTACTCGTGTACCAACACCTTTGCCCAATGGTTCTTGGAATTCATAAATTCCAATGCCCTGGATCAACAAATCCTTAGTCCCACCAGGGGCTCCAATATCCTAGACCTGGTCATTACAAACATGGGAAATCAATGCTCCACACCTATGGTCATCCCCTCATTGGTCAGGTCTGACCATAAGCTAATCACCCTTGACATTCACATCCCACCCCCACCCCCCAGTAAGGAAACCTCCGTAAAAACCTTCTCCAAAGCCAACTTCATGCTACTCAAGTCAGAAGTGACAAACTTCATGACACCCATGCAAACGGGAACTGAAAGTTCAACTGCTGAATCCTACACTAAGGCACTGTACGAGCACATCCACTCGTGCATGAATCGTGCCATCCCCAATAGAACCAAGACACTCTCCTCCAAAAAAAGAAAGCTAATCTGGTGGCCCTCCTGCCATAAACAGACTTTATTACAAAAGGAAGAAACTGTTGCAGAAAAGAGGAAAAATCCCAGGATGCAAAAAACTCCCTTCCCAGCCTCAGTAAGAAGCTGTGTTCCCTCATAAAATCCTCCAAAGCTAGTTACGAAAATAAAATTGCCAGAGATTCCAAAGACAACCACAAGGCATTCTATAGCTAAGTCAAGAATATAAATGGCAGTGCTCAGATCTGCTCTGAGCTACAACAAAATGGCATTAAATATACTGATCCCAAGCATATTGCCAATATCCTGGCAGATCGATTCAGTGCAAACTTTACCCTCCTCTCACCCCCTAAATGGCCCATCTCAATACCGAAAGATTGCCAAATTCCAGTAATTACGGCCACACAGGTAAAAAACACACACTCTCCCAAGCTAAGAATACAGCATCCATGGGACCAGACGACATCCCATGCTATGTACTACATGAACTACAAAATGAACTGGCACCTCACCTAAGTGTCATGTTTAATCATAGCCTCAACTCAGACTTCGTGCCCACTGAGTGGCACACAGCTACAGTTATCCCATTCCTTTTGTTGTAAGGGGGGATCCACCTTGGTTCCCAGGAACTACCGCCCCATCAGTCAGAAAAGCCTGATCTCCAAGGCCATGGAATGTATTATCATGGAACTTATAAACAAAGACATTGCCAACCATGAAGCACTGGACCCCATGCAGTTTGGGTTTGTGAATGGCCAATCTTGTCTCCTAAACCTGATTGACTTCTTCAAATCAGTCTCCAGAGCCATGGACAAGGGTATAGTGGTCCACACAGCCTATCTGGACCTCATCAAGGCCTTCAACACCATCCCCCACTCTGGAACCATAGATAAATTTGCTAAGCTGTGCATTAATCCCTGCATCACTTGATGGGTTGCCAGTTGGCTTACTGACAGAACCCAGACTGTAAAAGTAGCCGACTCCAAATGCAGCTCCAGACAAGTGACAAGTGGAGTACCTCAGGGTTCAGTCCTGGGACCGCTCTTGTTTGGCATCTACTTCTCTAAAGTACAGGCCAACACTAAAGGACTCCAGCTAACAAAGTTAGCAGATGACTGCAAATTGGGAGCCATTACTGAATCCCCAAATTATGTGGATATTCTACAAAAGGGCCTTACAGAAACAGATGCTTGGTGCCAGAGCCATGGGCTCAAGCTCAATGCCAAAAAATGTTTAGTTATCCCCTTTGGGAAAAAACATGTACCCGTGAATTACCACATAGGTGTCAGTACACTAAACACCAAAAGTTTGATAAGAGACTTAGGGACACAGGTGGACAGTGGTCTCACCTTCACTAACCATAGCACCACAGCAGTCAGGAAATCCTTCTATGTGGCACACCCCGTCACTAAGGGCTTTTCATCCAGAAAAAAGGAGGTCATTGTCCCACTGTACTCATCCCTCATTAGACCTATTAGAGAATATAACGCCCTGTTTGGTATGTACCTCTCAAGACATCTGCAACAACTGGAAAGGCCACAGAATACCTCACAAAAAGAATCACAGGCCTAAAGCAGATGCCCTATGCTGACCGTCTAAAAAACTCCACCTATACTCTGTCACATATCATCTACTCAGAGACAATGTGTGCTGAACATACAAGGCCATGTCAAACCCAGAGTTGTTGGACATGCTACACTTAAAGAAATTCCAGTCCCTCAGAGTCACACACTCCAGGGATCTAAACCTTGTCATCACAATGAACAAAACATGCTGGAGGGATAGGTTCCTGACCCAGAGACTCCCCAGTCTCTGGAATAGACTGCCCATACATGTCAAGCAGAGCGCCTCTTTGACCCTCTTCAAAAGGAACCTTGATGATTGGATGGGAGATAGAAAATTCACCCCGGGGATCACATCAGTCACCCTGCTAGAGGTCCAAGGATACTGTGGGAAGAAATAGCCAGGGAATTGTTATGGCTAGGCTTGTATAGGGCCTAGGACCGATAGCCTAGTACCAACCTATGAACCTATGAACCTATAAACGCGCCATCACCATGAAATGTTTGACATTTCCGTATTCGCACAACTGCAGATTCGACACTTTGATCTCGAGATACTGAAATTCGATATTTCAGTATTTCGGGATTCCAAAGTGAAACTATATATGTGTGTGTGTGTGTGTGTGTGTGTGTGTGTGTGTGTGTGTGTGTGTGTGTATATATATATATATATATATATATATATATACATATATATATATATATATACAGAGAGAGAGAGATATCTCAAAGTCAAAAGTCAAAGATAACTATTGTCATTCAGAACTACACCACAGTATAGCTGAATGAAATTGCGATGCTTCATTCCCAGTGAAAAACATACATACAGAGAAGAATTATAATAAAATAACATAATAAAAATAAAAGTACGTGTGTGTGTGTGTGTGTGTGTGTGTGTGTGTGTGTGTGTGTGTGTGTGTGAATGTATATTTAGGTCTGTTAACGTTTCATTTTAATATACTATTGCTATTTACTTCTGCTATGAATTCCCCTGGGAATTCTAGCATATTACTATGTTGCTTGTATGCTGAATAATGTTTTTAAGCAGTAGGGCATTTCTATTGGGGATGGCGTTGTTGCCTCACAAGAGGTTCTCTAGTTCGATTCTTGGTTGGGGTGCCTTCTGTGTGGAGTCTGCATGTCTTCCCTGCATTCATGTGGGTTTTCTCTGGGTGGTCCAGTTTCCTCCCATGTTACAAAAACATGCATTTGGAGTGTTTCTCAACAGGCTTCCACTGAAAATTGGCTTTGTTCCAAGTCAGACTTTCCCAGTAAATAAATAAAAAAAATAAAGTATATACTTCCGCGGTGGTGCAGCGGTAGCATTGTTGCCTCACAGCAAGAGGTTCTCCCATTCGATTCTCGGCTTGGGTTGTGAGTGCCTTCTGTGTGGAGTCTGCATGTCCTCCCTGAGGTCGAGTGGGCATTTGAAAGACATGCGTTGAATGGGCGTGCCTTCGTTGAAGGTTGGGTGTCGGGCTGGCAACTCGACACTATAAAAAACAACTGCCAATCATTAGCGGACCGGAGTTCCGCTGTGGCGACCCCTAAATGGGAAAAGCCAAAAGACAAACAAAACATTTTATGACTTGTACTAGTAAACTGAAGTTCTGTGCTGTCAGCTGAGTGCTAGGGATTGCCTCATGCATGTGTGTGTAATTTATCTGTTTCATTTTGAAGTTCTGACTGGAAAATGTTGCATTTTAACCCTTTTCTTCTTTTTTTAGAATATTTACTACCAATTTAACACTTCCATAGCTGGTTTTGTTATTAAATTATGATTTACTACAGTTTGCTATATTTGCATTTTCTGTAGAGATTTGTTTTCCATTTCTGACACTGGAGTCTCTAAGTAAATGCTTATTCCTTCTAGTTTAAAAAGTTTCTATTTGATTTAAAGGCATATATTTCATTTTTGTCACTATCTGGAAAAGTGTACTGTAACTGTATGTTCTGTTCTTTACTATACTGTGCAAGCTGCAGACCAAGGCTTAGCACACTTTAAACCATCTTTGCTTTATTTTATGCAGTTTAGCCCAATTTCTGGTCTAGGAATATAGTTTATATTTCTGTTATTGCTGCCCTTAATCAGCCCTTAATAGTGTTTCTCTTGACTTAATGGATCCTGATAATGCTGCTGCCCATCAAATCCAGCTGCACCTAAGAAGAAAAAAAAAAAAAAAAAAAAAAAAAATACGCCTCAGCCTATGGTTTGTGAAGCTGTTGTTACTGTGGCCTGCAGACCACTTACCTTTTTCCCTGTCACTCCTTGCTGTGAGCCTGCAGCCCTCTCTGGTATGGGGGTCAGACACATCTCAGGGGTGTTCTAGTAACTTGTTCAGTTACAGGAGAACCAAACCCTTTAGGTACATGAGAGATCTGGGGTAATAGACCCCTTACCAGCCATAATACTTTGTCCCCAGATATTTTGTCCAGTGGTACAGTTCACAGTAAAAGAAACATAGACCACCACATTACAGACAATCCGGTTATTACTATGTATAGGGCTGATGTGGTTTCCTTAGCTAAGAATATTTTACAGTGAGCTAATCTTGGAGACTGTGCTCCTATTCATAATGACTATGGGTCTATCTTCTCTAGAGATCAGTCTATGGCTCCAGATATTGATGGGGACTCTGATGCAGACAATAGTGAACAATCTGAGTCTGTCCAATCCGATTCTTCAGAAGGTGAACAGATTCAAAACCCAAAGCAGGTGTTTACTTTTCCAAGAGGTTAGCTAGGTTAACAGATGTATTTGACTGAAAGCAAGCTGGAGCTCCACCAAATATCGTCAGAGTGCACAATATTATTGAGGGTGAGATTCAAACTGTTTTGTCTAGAAAACTGCTTGTAAAACCCTTTTGAATAGTGAACTAGTTCTTAAAAAGGCTATGAGGAAATGCAAGGTGTACTCTGATCATGAAGCTCTCTTTTCTCCTTTGTCAGCTGACCTAGCTGTGGTTTCTACAGCTTCCAATTCTAACAAGAGGTCTGTGGCTTCTTCGAATCCTGCACCCAGATAAAACTGGCAAGAGGTTAGAATCTCAGGGAAGATGTTGGTTCTGTTCATAGGTAAGTACTAGGGTAGCTTCCCTTTTGGACGGTTTTAAGCCTAGCCAATTTCCACTTACTGAGAATCAAACCCTGTAAAGTTTCAGTCTACAGGTTCAGTTTAGTAATTTAGTCTTTAGAATTATCTAGACTTTATGTGGAGATTTATTTTGCAATTTGCTGAACAGTTAGATGACTTTACTGCGTCTTTGCCTGCTGAACAGAAGTATTATATGAATGAGACTGTTTTAGTGTGACTCAGGTTTTGAGAAATGCTTTGAGAGTTGAGAGTTGGTATAGGGTTAAAGTGTTTACCTCACAGACACAAGGTCCAGGTTTTGATTCTTACCTTTAAAGGGAAACTGACTAGGATTAAAATGGCCTGCAAGGGCAGATAGCCTAGTACTTACATATGAATCTAAGAGAAGTGCTGTGGCAGGTGCGGACAGATTTTCTAGAAATACAGCCAAATCTTTTGTATTGAGAAAGTATGCTTGGTGACATAACCAGAGCTTTTATGAGGATTTTAAAATGAGATACTAAATGTTCCTTTAAGTTCTGAATTGGTGTTTGGCCCTGCTGCTACTCAGATTCTCAAACAATGGGATGATAGAGGTAAATTGATGTATGGGGTATCTTAATTGTGTCGTATTCCCAGCTTTTCCCCTAACATGGTGACCAACTTCAAAGGGCCGAACAAACAAAATTGCCAACCTAACAAAAGTCAGTATAGAACCCTGGGGTGCACCAAGGGAGTTGGGCAGGAGGTTATATAGTTTGTTTTGCCAAAGGACAGCCTGGTGTCTACCACTCAGATAAGACTGGAACCACTGAAGGGCTTTAGTATCTAGACAGAATGTTTTCAGGGTGTAGATTAGAAGTTGTTGATCAACCATATCAAATGCCTTGGAGAGATCCAAGAAGAGGGCAGAGGATATTTTATTATTGTTGCGATTATGGTTTATGGTGTTGGAGAAGGCTAGGAGGGCTGAAGTAGTGCTGTGGTGAGGTCGGAAGCCATGCTGGGAGTCTGCCATAAGGTTATTCTGAATTAGGTGGTGCAGCAGTTGTCTATGAATACATTTTTCCATAATCTTTGCAAGTGGAGATAATATCGCTATTGGCGTATAATTAGACAGTTCAGTAGAGCTACCTCCTTTGTGAAGTGGGATTACATGGGATATTTTCCAGATGGTGGGGATTTTGGCTTAATATTCCATATTAAACACCTTCTCAAGAGCAGCAATAATAAATCTCTCACTATAACCTCTCTATTTAAACATAATGCTCTATTTAAACATAATGCAAGTATGAATAATTTCATGCTCCATAACATTCACATCATTACACATCTTACTCACTTGTAAAACTCGTAAACCGACCCAGGTTACAGTTAACATTATTAAGTATTTTTGGCCATTCCTTTTGAAAGGGAAAGGTTATGTTAAGAATTTTTGTAGAACCCCATTAGTGTCCCTTAAGAAGGGATGCAGTGTGAAAGACATAGTGATCCATAGTAAATTTTGTGTACCTAAATTGGATTGTGTTAAAGATATTTCTGTTTTGGGTACTTGGACATGTTGCTCTATATGTCATTATGTGGTTAAGTCTTTTGATAATATCAATGGTGTTAAATATAATCCAATAGCACAATATACATGTAATACTGATGGGGTAGTGTATGCCTTGAGGTGTTCCTGTGGTCTTTTCTATATAGGAGAGACTAAGAGATCTTTTAGAGTAAGACTACAGGAACACATAAGAGACATTAACAAGAATAAATATGAAAGCCTTGGCAGTTCATTATAACACTGTTCATGGCGGGGGGGGGGGGTTATTCTGACCTGAAGGGCTGTATATTGGAACATGTTATAGCTGAAAATGTTTCTCTCCTAAAAAATAAAATACTGTTTAAGGAAACAATTTTTATTTTGAAATATGGTACCCTGACACCTGTTGGTTTGAATAAGGAATGTAGCTGGAAAGGTCTTTTGTAGATAGGTAGCTTTTTATTGGTTAATTATTTTATTGGTGTTGTTTTTATTATTTAATGATGTGTTTAACTGTGTTTTATTAACTCCAAGAAGGCTGTTTGGCCGAGATGCTAGAGTGATGTTGAATTATTATTTATAATAAATTTGCTGTGTGAATTCTACTTGGACTGTATAAACTCTACCTGTTATCTTTTATCACTGGCTTTGTTGTGGATATCTGTTTTACATGTAGTCTATGCTTCATACTTGTAATATATATATTGAAGTGTCCATCACTTTCCTGCATTATATCTGAATTGTGTACTTTAGGTTTTGTGTTCTTAACAAAACTTTACAACAAATGCAGCATGTGATATAATACACGTGTGTAGCCTTACCTGGTAAATACAGTACCTGAACTGGAAAGTACAGTTTTGTAAGCTTACCATAACAGTACAAGTTCAGATATATTACTTTCGCAGTAGCTTAAGCTACATGGTTTACATCCTGCCAGGGATATGACAACAGGCAGCTATCAAAGCTTTAGGGCACTTTCTATATGTCCTTACTATGTCAAGGAGCGTGATATAAAGTCAGTAATTAGGGCGACAAAGCTTCAGAGCTTTTTTGTCTCAAAGTAAGGGAGGCTAGATCCCTGCTAATTAGGTATGTGTTAGGAAAAGGGGAAAAAATAAAAATATCCACACCCTGGAATCAAATACAATAAGAAGAAGGGAAATGGTGGTATATGTGCTCCTAAGGCAACTGTGATCTATTTGAACATCTAATGTTGTGGTGAGTTTACTTACACAACTGTACTATATGTTCATGACTAAATCACTGTCCCAGTAGGCTAAGCTAAATGAGCAGATCACCAGAGCTTAAAAAGAAAGGAAACATGGAGAAGGGTCAGAATCAAGGAGCCTCTGGAAAACAGTTCTAGCTAAATCTGCTCTAGATCTACAGAAAATGTTTACCTTGTAATGTTGTTGTTGTTGTTGTTGTGTCTTTCGGCTTTCCCCGGTTAGGGGTCGCCACAGCGGAACTCCGGTCCGCTAATGATTGGCAGTAGACTTCCTTTGCAAAAATGTGCACAGATATCAAAGTTGCTGCCTCAAGTAGCCGTCTAATGTTTACCCTTTCCAAAAAGCTACATATGAATTCTAATCCCTGGTAGAGTAGGTCCTGACCTTTCCAGGAAGTGACTTGTTATGTCAAGAGTAACAACCATTTAGAAATTGCATGTTTAGATACTATTTGGCTTTCCTACCTTTACAGGAAATAAACAGTTGATCATATCTCTGAAAGGCTTTAGTAATGTCAATACAGGATCCAAGTTGCTGTGGACATCCAGAATATAGAAAATTCATTCTCCCTTACATTTTGGTTCTGGAATGGAAACAGGGAGATGAAAAGCCTGGCTCAAAGTAAACTGTGAAACCACTTCAGGCATAAATGCAGGATTTGTTCAGAAAGTTACCCAGTACTTGTGAAAAATGAGAGAAGTTTAACTGACCATAGGAGCTTCGAACTCAGATACTATTTTTGCAAAATTCAGAGCAATAAGAAACACAGTCTTTTAAGTTAAGAACTTCAAAGCAGCATCATGAAGTTATTTTAAATGGAAAAAGTGTAAGCTTCTCCACAACAAAATTAAGGTCCCAAGAAGGAGCCACTTTTCTTCAAGGTGGATAGATATCTAAAACCACTTTCAAAAACTGTTTGACTTAAGGCTGGATAGAAATGGGGGTCTATATGAACACAGGCAGAGATGGTCAAAAGGACAGAGGATAATAAGTTACACAAATAGTGCAGACCCAAAGGCAATCTGGCCTCAAAAGAGTCCTGGTTTTAACTTTGGCACTAACTAGAAAATATTTTCCACTTGCTCAAATACGATTTTTGACTGCCAGATTTCTTTGCTGCCTTTAATACCTGCTGCATGTCCTCAGAAAGAAAAGGTGCCTAAAAAGTACTAACATTCTATCGTCCAGGCAGTGAGTTGTAGAAAATGAAGACTGGGATATAGCAAACAGTGACAGTCATGTGGAAGTCCATTCTGTAAGGAAGCTTGTGGTAATTACCATCAGACATTTTCAAAAAAAGGGAGAACCACTGTTGCCTGGGACCAAACGGGGTCACCACAATTATCCTTTACGAAAAACCTTGGTTATCAGATGAAAAGGTGGAAAGGCATACAGGAACATTCATGCCACCTGAAATGAAAAGGGATCTGTCTTTCAGGCTTATGTATAAGAAGTCCTGGGGGCAGAAATCCTTTAACTATCTGCTGTGGCTGAAGGCAAACAATTCAACTTGAGGAGTCCCCCAGAGATGGGATCAATTCCCAAAAGACCTTTGGTTACAACATACATTTATGAAGTTGTGTTGAATGAAAGATTGCAGGGACAGATTGTGCTGAGTTGCTAAATCCCAAACTAACATAGCTAGTATGCAAAGTGCAGAGAAGTTGGTTCCCCCTTGTTTGTTTAAGTACGACATCACTATGGTGTTGTCTGTCAGTGCTAGTAAAGGTCTTGGATTCCAAAGATGATTAAGAGATGTGACAGCATTTATTAGAGCCCTCATCTCTTTAATATTCATGTGTTTCAATCAGTCTTGCATGTTTCACAAATACTGGACTTTCAATCCCTTGGATACTGCTCCTCAAACAAAATCTGACGTATCTGTGGTTACAGACTGAATGAGGGCTAGAAAGGAAAAGGGGAGGCTTCATTTGAAAGATAGCTGATTCATCCACCAGAGTAACTCCCTTTTCACAAATACCAGTACTAGTATCTGAAATGATGGTGTGCTGGAGTTGAGTCCAAATTGATTTGAATAACCACTGAATTTTCTTCATGTGAAGTCTGGCCAAAGAGAGAGAGTGAGAATTGTAGATGCCATGAAACTTAGAATTTTGAGATATTTTCTGGGAGATGGTAGACAGCTAGAGGTAGGTTGAAGAATATCAGAACTTATTCCTTGTGTAGCTCTAGTATGTCCTGAGGGAAAAAAAAAGCCTTCATGAGGGACACATCCAGGAGACATTCCAGGAATACTATCATGTGAGACAGAATGACAGAACCCTGCTCTGTGTTAATCTGAAATGCCAGACAAAGAAAAGAAGATTTTTCATCCAAGCCAGAGATTCTTGACAAGCTGTATTGGTGCTGCAGACAAACCAAAGTACAAGGCACAGAATTAAAAATGTAAACCAGACACAAAATCTTTAAACATGTCTGGAATCTTCAAGGACTGGAATGTGACAATAAACATCTTTTTAAATCCAGAGTTACCAAAGGACCTAAAAAGAAGACTGAGAGTTAACAAGCACTGTAGAGAGACATTTTTGAATTTTGAGACTTTGATATGAAGGTTTAAAAAGAAAGATCTAGGACAGCTCTTCAGGTTAATTTTTTTCTTTGGCACTAGAAAGATTCTAGAATAAAATCCCTTCCTTGTTTGATATGGGCAAACAGGTTCTATGACCTCTTGAGACAGCATTTTCTCTGGGACAGGCAGGAACATGGTATTTTGGTTGGATGGATGTGGAGGAATCTCATGAAAAGGGGGAAGGTACTCCCACTGCTAGTTCCAGCCTTTCTGAATGATTCTGAGAATCCAAGTGTGTGAAGTTACCTGGTTCCACAGAGGGAAGTGAATACTTATAATCTTTACAGGTTTAAGGGGGGAATATGAAAGAGCTTATAGTCAGTCTACTTTTAAAGTCTTTGGTTTTGGGACAATCCTCCTGGCCATTGCTTTCTAATCTAATTTTTTTCTTTTTGTCTTAGCCTTGCTGGGACTATTTATTATGTTTTTAATAAAACAGCCCTGAACTGGATGGGAAGTTCCTATTACATTTTGGTAAGGCAGATTGAAATATTTGATGGTCCAAATAATACTTTTTTATCCAAGTAAACATTCACAATCTCATTTTTGACATTCTCTGGTAAATTCTGTGAATCTAGCCAGGCAAATCTTCTCATTACAGAACCAGTAGCAGCTGCTCTAGTTACAGCATCAGCAATGTCATAAGAATATTATAAAGTGTTTGTTTATCTGAGACATAGAGAATATTAAAGAATTCAGAGATGTCTTAGACTCTGAGAAAGGGGGAATCAGAAATTAACTTTCTTTTATTACCAAAAGAAGCCAGCATAAACTTAAGCATATGAGCCTGACAATACAGAAGACTGCTGAAAAGCTACAGAGGGCTTGACTGTCTCCCATCCCTTAGCAGCTTCTTCCTCTTAAATATTTTTATTGAAGATTTTAACATCAAAACAGTAATATATAACATTATAAATATAAATAGTTGCATAACTAAAAGAACAACAAGAAAAGCAAATATATAAAAAAAACAACTATTTACAAAGGTGATTACTATACAATAAAAATTCTAAAATGAAAAAGAAAAACCAAATAACTGTAATTATTTAATTATTAAAGTCTGGTTATCCAGCAGTTCTTTGAATTTTAACCAAATATCACATGAAGAGGTGACTGTAGATGTCCTTGTCTTAGCTGTGATAAGTTCAAGTTGACATACTTCAGTTGCAATGTTTATGTATTCTTTAAGATTAGGAGTAGTCACAGTTTTCCAGTTTTTGGAGATAACTTTTCTTACTATTGTTAAGATTCTCCATAAAAGTTGGCCGCAGAGCTGCAACAGTTAGCATTGTCGCCTCACAGCAAGAGGTTCTCCGGTTTGATTCTTGGCTGGAGTGCCTTCTGTCCAGAGTCTGCATGTCCTCCCTGCAGTCCAGTGAGTTTTAAAGACATGCTGCAGGTGTGTGTGTGTGTCTGTGTGTGTGTGTGTGTGTGTGTGTGTGTATGAGTGTGAGTGTGCCTTCTCTGAAGGTTGCGCACCAGGCTGGCAACTCCCCACCATAAAAACTTCATTGCCAATCAGTCTGCGGACTGGTGATCCGCTGTGGTGACCCCTAAGGGGAAAAGCTGAAAGACAGTTAAAATACTCCATAAAAGAGGAAGGTATTTTATTCTCATAACACATGCAGGAATAGGTATATTAAATAAAAATGAGAGATTTAGTTAATATAAATTTATCATTGAAAATAGTCTGCAAAAGAGAATTTATATTATTCCAATATACCTAAAGCATTATGCAGTCAAAAACATATGTTGCCAGTCAGATTTAATATTAAGTTTACATCTCCAACATCCTATATCTTTTTTTGTACACTAATTCAGTTATATGTGGTGTAATGATGTATCATTCATTTTAAAATGAGTTTCTTGTAAAAAGACTACTTGAGCTTTATTTATTTTTAGATACCTTAATAGATTGAATCTCTAATATGGATTATTTAAGCCATTAATATTTAAAGATACCAATGTTAGGTCCATGTCAGATTGCTTTTAAAGAACAAGCTTGTTTTGCTATTTTTTTCTTGATACATGTCTCCTCCTCTAGTGTTAGCTCTATATTAATTTGCAAATTCCCAATTATCTTGGTCAGCAATGTTTCGTTCATCAATACATGTAGAAAAAAAGCTTGAGTCAGGCTTATTAAGACTAGTAAAAGATTTAAATGATAACATGTTAGCTACAATTAAACTAATGTATATTTTAACTCACACTAAGCATGGAATGAAAATCATTCCTAGTCCAACAGACAAGAACAAATCTGTTAGACTAACCTCCCTAACTTTCTTTTCTACCGTTTCTGAGCTGCATAAAAACAATAAGTATTAAAGAAGACTAGATATAAATACGATGATGTGTGATATTTACTATACATCTTATCAGGCTTTGAATTTTCTTATTAAATTAATGTTTATGGCAACAGTAGTCTATTATATCAAATACAATATTAATATATAAGCAATTAACCAACCATATGTCTCAAATACAAGAGAAAAGAAAAGATTAGACCTTAATAATTTAAGATTCAAGACGAAAGGTTTGTGTATAGAAGCACTCAATTCCTAAATTACTCTCTGTTAATATTGTACTTGTATTGTTATCCATTAACCTACATACTTAGTAATTCCGTTATTTAAAGGATAAGTAAGTAAATATTACTACACATGCTTCTGAGTTAACTTGAATCTTAAATATAATCAGTAAAACATCTAGTGGTCCCCATTACTTTACATGTTAAATGTAAACAGTATCTGGTTTTCCAGTGAGAATGTGTGAACTTGTTCACATATGATAATGTATCAATACTGAACCAACATCCTTACTGATAAAAGTTAAAATATATCAGTAACAGTATTAGTATGAATCCTTTCTCAATAAGTATTTTCATACTTCTGAAATTATTAGAATAGTATGATAATAAACTTCATTTAATCATTAGATTAATGCAACAGACAGAGAATCTGTATGCAAATGCAAATATACATATGGGTATATGTGTGTTTGTGAATGTGTGCTTATTTGAACTGAACTGAATTTGCGTAATAGTCACGTGTGGCCAACTATTTAAATTATTAGAGAGCTAATTCATAAATATAGCAATGTAACTACAAAGTTCATATCAAAATTTCACAGTTTTCCAACAGTAATTTAATAAAACTGATTAACAACTAATTTCTAAAAGATGGCATCTAATAAATAACTAATTTCAATTAATGGAGATCCCAGCATGCACATGGTAATCAATGATAATTTACTGATGTAATTCTAATGATGTTTAAAGTGTTTAGAAACATCATATGTCCGTACCATGGGGTACTTGATAATACTGACATAACATAGTCTATTACATCTTAGTCTACATTTTGGAAGTCTCTATCTGTTATGGGCAATAGCCATGGGTCCACCTAAAAATCACATCTTTAGTGGCATATATTCATTAAGAAGTGATGTGAAAAAAAGGGGGGAGTAGGGGAAGAAAGCAGATATAACTGTTGCCTGTGCCATAAAAAAAAAAAAAAAACTTCAGGAAGGTTATATCGAAGTTTAAATAATAATCATGTTATCAAACAGTGATGTGTAAAACATAATGATGCTTAAATAAGAGCAGAGTGTCAAGTATGAGAGATACACAGTTTAATACATGTAAAAGAATAGAGTATTCCCCACCCTTATACATGAATCTATACAGTTAAGTATGTGAGACACAATTTCCAATTATTGGTAAGATGTTTTGTGCAGTATTTTATTAAAGCATTTCAAAATAACCCATCAGGATGCCTGTATACTCTCCATACTATTTTAACAAGGCTTCCTACCTTCCTGAAAGTATTTAAGAGCCAGTCACTGAACTTATTTCATTTCTATAGCAGCTCTAAACAAACAACATAATTCAGAGATGTAATGACTGAACTGATGAGCTATCGAGAGCTCTTAAAAAGCTTCACTTCTAATGCCCATGATAGTTTTAATTTTCCCGTCCTTTAACTTCCAAACAAGGAGCTATTAAAAAACTTTAACTGCAACCATTTAAAAAAATGGACAAACACTCCTGCGTTCACAAAGCCCTCACAACATAAACACCTCATCAACACCTGAATAATGAATAATATACCTATCATATCAAATATAAGTACTAGAAACTAGAATAGATACATCAGCACAGTCCAAGAACAGAGAGAAAACCCGTGTGCTGAAGAAACAACTACAGCATACACCAGCATTTAAAAAACATTATGCTCACTCCATATCGCAGCATAAGCATATCCATCTGCCTTAGATGTCACAGCCCAGCTATACAATACAATTAATTTACTTTGCCCAAATTAAATAAAGTACTGCCCAAGCATCACCTCATAAACCTACCTACAGTCCCAACCTCTGATACTGGCATATAGTTTTGAGTCTCAGTTAACTCCAGAAATAAGAGCTATCTGATGGAAAGTGCAGCACAAACTGTGACTGTGAGTGACATCTGGGCACCTGTGAAATGGCTCCTTTAACACACGTAGGACGTCTCTCATCTCCAGCAAAATCTTCATATTATGAGCACTTCTAAGCCTCTACATGACCACAAAACAACACAATTCACCTTTGCCTTGAGCAAAGACAACAGTTCTCATCTTTTACAAAATGATCATAGATATCAGTCCAGAGCTCTCACCAGACTGCAGACCAACAATGATACACCCC
Source organism: Protopterus annectens (assembly GCF_019279795.1). Lineage (NCBI taxonomy): Eukaryota > Metazoa > Chordata > Ceratodontiformes > Protopteridae > Protopterus > Protopterus annectens. The sequence continues at coordinate 1,791,700,238 of NC_056743.1, forward strand.
GGAAATGCCATCCCCTTTCTCTCTTCCCTTCTCTAAGTAATCCATAACATCAGAAATAATGCCAAGCGAAGACTGCAAAGTATAACCATGCAGAAGAACCTAGAAAAATGGAACATTACATAAAGCCAAATCATAATCTATCAAAAACATAGTAGTTTTGAGCTATATTTAAAGGACAATACCCACTCAATGCACCCTCTGTAACCATATATAACACCCACAAATGGCACACTTGGCAGAGAACAGCAGACAGCAGTATATAAGACTGTTATAATAACTTAATTTTATGTATTAATGGACACAATTTTCAAGGACAGTGCAAGCACAGCTTGACTCCAGAATGAGTCACCTTTACTATAGCACTACAAGTCAAGCCAATGAGAAATCCAGCAATGACAGCTGATAAAAAAAGAAAAAAAATCATTTACCAGAATAAATAATTGTAGACCATAAGAAATTAAAGAGAACCCCATCTAATGAAGTTTGCTTGCCCAATTTAAACTATAAGACTTTAAACAGTTTACTATTCATCTTTACCATTAAATTGTACTAAAAAAAAGTTACAATTAATGACATACAATAAATCATTCCTCTCTCTCTCTCTCTGTATATATATATATATATATATATATATATATATATATATATATATATATGGGTCTACTTCATTTGCCCTAACTTCCAATTGACTGACACCCATCTGACTGACCCCATTTGACTGAAATTTCATTTGACTGACACTTCATTTGACTGACAAGTATTATTGGCAGTCTCCAGAGCACTGTAAGGCAAGTAAATCAATATGTCCCCTTCCCCACTGTAGTGCGACCCTGGAGTTAGAATATATAGTTAGGGGGTGTGTGGGTGGCACAGCCCCCACAATGGGGGGTGTGGGGGGTGAAGCCCCCCACTTAATTTTCCATATTATATTGTGTGGTTTTGCTTTAATATTGCTTAGTAAAACAAAAGTAAGTGGGGGGCTTCACCCCCCAAACCCCCCTAACTATATATCCTAACTCCAGGGTCGCACTACAGTGGGGAAGGGGACATATTCCATTTACTTGCCTTACAGTGCTCTTGAGACTGCCAATAATACTTGTCAGTCAAATTAAGTGTCGGTCAAATGAAATTTCAGTCATTTGGTCTCAGTCAAATGGGTGTCAGTCAATTGGAAGTTAGGGCAAATGAAGTAGACCCATGTGTATATATATATATATATATATATATATATATATATATAAATGAACATATATAGGATAAAACTTACATTTGAAAACAGAGCATATATATTTCAGATATAGGATGAAATTGTTTTATTCTACAAGCATAAATAGCCATGCACATTTTATGTTCTATATCTAATAATGAAACTGGCCTGTATGAAGAGCATTGTGTTAAATCTTTTAAAACTGGAGATATAAGAGTGTATTTCCAGGAAGGTGGAACATTTGTTAGACCTTTAACAATTGCAAATACTACCAGTAAAATAGTCAAAGCATTTTTAGACATCATTTTATATAGTTCATGTATTGTACCATCATTTCCAGGGACTTTACTGGATTTTAATTTATTAATTTGAATTTTGAGTTCTGAGATTGAAATAGGTTTTTCGATTAATTTTATTTGATCTTCTGATAGTCTTTCAGTATAATTTTTTATAAATGCTTTAATAACATCTTGCATATCCACTGTTGGTTTGTTCATAGGTTCATAGGTAGGTACTAGGCTATTGGCCCAAGGGCCTAAGTAAGCCTAGCCAATAAAGTTCCCTGGCTTACGCCACCCAAGAAAGTTATTTTCCTGTGCCCCTGTTGAGCAGAGCCACAGAACTGATCCCCGGGGTGTATTTCCTATTTCCCATCCACTCATCAAGATTTTTCTTGAAGAGTGCTAATGAGGAACTTTGCTTGACATAGTTGGGTAGCTTGTTACAGAGTATGGTAAGTCTCTGGGACAGGAATCTATCCCTCCAGCATGTCCTGTTTATTGTGGTGACAAGGTTTAGGTCCCTAGAGCATGTAGCTCAGAGGGATTGGGATTTCTTTAGGTGTAGCATGTCCAGCAGCTCTGGGTTTGACATAGCTTTATATGTTAGGCAGAGATCATCTCAGTGTAGGCGATATGCTACGGAGTAAAGCTAGAGTTTTTTGAGATGGTCAGTGTAGGGCATCTGTTTGAGGCCAGTAATCCTCTTTGTGAGGTACTTCTGTGGCCTTTCCAGCTGCTGCAGATGTCTTGTGAATTACATTCCAAAAGGGGCATTGTATTCTATAATGGGTTTCATGACTGTCGAGTAGAGGGGAACAATGACCTCTTTTTTCCTGGACGAGAGCCCTTTTGTGATGAGGTGTGCCACGTAGAAGGATTTTCTGATGACTGTGGCAATGTGATTATCAAAGGAGAGACTACTGTCCACCTGGGTCCCAAGGTCTCTTATCACACATTCGGCATTAAGTAGAATGCCGCCTATGTGGTAGTTCATGGGTACAGAGTTTTTACCAAAGGGGATGACAATGCACTTTTTTGGCATTGAGCTTGAGGCCATGGCTCTGACACCATGCATCTGTCTCAGTGAGGCCCTTCTGTAGGATGTCCACATCATTTGGGGACCCTAGTTTTCAGTCATCTGCGAACTTCGTTAGCCAAAGGCCTTCTGTGTTAGCCTGTACTTCAGAGAAGTAGATATCATACAGAAGAGGTCCCAGCACTGAACCCTGTGGTACTCCACTTTCACTGGCTTGAAGTCAGATTTGGAGTCTACAACTTTTACAGTGTGAGTTCTGTCAGTGAGCCAGTTGGCAACCCATCTTGTGACGTAGGGATTTATACCTAGTTTAGTGAGTTTAGCTATAATTCCAGAATGGGAGATGGTGTCAAAAACCTTGGCAAGATCAAGATAGGCTGTGTGAACCACCTTACCCTCGTCTATGGCTTTGGTGACTGCCTCAAAGAAGTCAATCAGGTCCAGGAGGCATAATCTGCCTTTCATATACCCAAACTGGGTGGGGTCCAGAGTTTGGAGGTTACCAATGTCTTGTTTATGAGTTCCATGATGATACGTTCCATGGCCTAACAGACCAGGCTTGTCAGGCTAATAGGGTGATAGTTCCTGGGATCAGTGGTGGCTCCCCCTTTGTGGAGTGGGATAACTGTTGCTGGGCGCCATTCAGTGGGCACAAAGCCTGATGTGAGGCTATGACTGAACATGGTGCTTAGGTGGGGAGCCAGTTCATTCTGAAGTTCATGTAAAAAGCACCCTGGGATGTTGTCCGGTCCCATGGATGCTGTGTTTTTGGCTTTAGAGAGTGCAGCTTTTACCTGCGTAGTTATGATTACAGGGACTCTGCATTCTTCCTGTATAGATATGGGCCCTTTAGGGGGTAAGAGGGGGGTAAAGTTAGCACTGAACCCATCTACAGGATGTTGGCAATATCAGTTGGTTCTGTAATTTTCATGCCGTTGTGCTGTAACTCTGATCTGAGTGTTGCCATTGAGATTCTTGACATAGGTATAGAATGCTTTGTGGTTGTCCTTAGAATATTTGGTGACTTTGTTTTCGTAGCTAGCTTTGGAGGATCTTATAAGGGATCTCAGCTTCTTACTGAGGCTGACCAGGGAGCTCCTCCACTCATGGGATTTTACTCTCTTTTGCAACAGTTTCTTCCTTCTGTTGTAGAGTTTGTTTATGGCAGGGGACCACCAGATTGGCTTCCTTTTTTTGGAGGATAGCGTCTTGGTTCTGTTTGGGATAGCATGATCCATGCATTCGTGTAAGTACTTGTAGAGTGCATTTGTGTAGGATTCAGCAGTCGTAACTGTATTGTCCATCTCTATGGGTATCATCAAGTTCACCACTTCTGTCTTAAGAAGCATGAAGTTGATTTTGGAGACATTTTTTACCATGGTTTCCTTAATAGGGGGTGGGGGCAGGATGTGGATATCTAGGGTGATTAGCTTATGGTCGGATCTGACCAATGAGGAGTTGCCTTCAGGTGTGGAACACCAATCACTCATGTTGGTAATGACTAGGTCTAGGATATTGTTGCCCCTGGTGGGGGTGTGAATAAGTTGATCCAGGGCATTGGAATTTATGAATTCCAGAAAGCGTTGAGCGAAGGAGTTGGTACATGAGTAGTTTTCCCAGTTAATGGTGGGGAAGTTGAAATTGCCCATTATTAGGGTGTTTGGTTGAACCCTAATATTTTCTAGTATATCAAGAAAAGAGGAGTGGGAATCCTGGGGCATGGTGGGGGATCTGTAGCAAGCTACAATTTGGATTGCAGTTTTGCCCAGAGTTAGTTGCACTTGGATAACCTTGGATGCATTATGCTGAGCAACTAGCCTGGAGGTGTGGATATCCTAAATGAACATGGACACACCACTGCTTTGATGTTCTGGTCCAGGTTAGGTGGCTGAAAAGTGTGGTATGAGTTATAGCCTGTTAATGCAGCAGTGCTCTCTGGAGCCTTGAACCAGGTCTCAGTCACTGCACAGATATCTATGTTCTCCATTTTAATGAGTGCTTCAAGGGAGTGCCTTTTGAGATTTAGACTTCTAGCATTGAGTAGCATTACCCTCAGTTTTTGCTTGCCTGTTCCTGTTATGGTGGTGATTTTGTCATTTGAACCTTGCCTAAAAAGGCACTAAAGGGGTGGCAAGAGCCTTAGCCAGTATCCGGAATCCCAGGGGCGATAGGTGCAGGCCATCTCTGGCAAAGCATTGTGGTCTGTCGTCCATGTCATCCCAAGCAGACAGATACTGGATCCTTTAGAATGACACCAGAAGCTTAGCCAATTGTTGAAGTCAATATTTTTGTCCTTGTACTGCGGTATCATTCTTGGTGATGGCAGAATGCTACTCTGGCCTAGGGTCATACCTGCCTGGGCTACAAGGTTGGAGCGCTCTTCCATGTCTCTTTTCCTGTAATCCAGGGAGGTAAGTCTCAGGTCATTCACACCACCATGGACAATGACAAAGTCATATTTGTACTTGTTGTGGAGTGACCTGAGTGCGTGGGTTATGTGACGGATCCGGGCACCTGACAGGCAGCTGACAGTAACCTTCTCCTTGTTTAGCCTGGTGAGTGGGACATCAGTGTGCCTGACTATAGATTCACCTATGACTAGTGTGTTGGGTACGTTGTTTTGCCTTATTGGCTGTGGTTGAGTGGCACACTGAGTCTGTGGGCTATGTGTCATTTAGGTTGTGTTGGGGGATGGAGGTTGCTTGCGTTTCTGCTTTGGAGGTCTCTGTTGCTTAGACAGATCATTACTGAGAGCCTCCGTGAATGTTTTTGTCTTACTATGTGTGGATTTTGGTGGTGTAGACTTAGTGGACTATGTGATGAGTGTGGTGTGGTGCAAATGTTTACCTTCTCCTCTTGACTGTCAAGTTCAGTCTTGGTTGGAGAGAGCTTTACCTCCAGTTTGGCTAGATAAGTGCATCTCTCACAGGTTGTAGTGTTGGGTAGTAGGAGGAGAGGGTTGTCTGTGCACATGAGGCAATTTCTACATTGCCTCAAGATGCCCAGATTCATCAGATAGACAGGAGAGAACACTGGGAGCTGACACTTGGACATGCCTGAATAAAAAAAACTATTTTCCTCTAGGTAAGTGAGGAAAGTGAGTACAAGAGCTGTTTTTCTCTAAGCAAGTGAGAAAAGTAAGTACACAAACTGTTTTCGTCTAAGTAATGGGGTAATGAACTTCCATTCCAGGTATCCAATAAACATTAATAAAAGTATATTACTTCTTTTTAATCTCTAGTCACTGAGCAAAACATTCCCTTTTCATCATTATGTATATTTAAGATTTTAGGTATTGGCACGGAATTCTTCCATAATATAGCCACTCCTCTTTTCTTTTGTTTATAACGAGAACTAGTCAAAACAGAAAAATACTTTTGTATTAAGTCCTGCTATATCATTTTGTATTAAATGTTTTCCTGTAAGAAAATAACCTGGGAATTAAATATCTTTAAAAATGTATGTAAGCTATCCTTCTTACAACCATTATTCAATCCATTGGCATTAACATTAATGGATATACAATTTAAGTAAGTCATGCTGTAAATATAAACAAAATATAAGTAATACACTCAAGAATTCACAAGTGTGATATTACCAAAGCATCAGTTCCACAAGTACTGAACTGCTTATTTATAAATGTAAACCTATCAGTTTTATAATTATTCACTACATGCATACTATTAATGAAAGTACACACCAATAAAAGAAAAGTTATTTTATAAAATTTTGAACACACATATCTATTATCTCTTTCTTCACTCATGGAGTACTTCTGATTTGAATAGTAATCCAACCCAAACCCACTGACCAATCAACAAGTATAAGTCAAACACCACTCTACCACTACTGAAAAACAGAATAAATGAAAGGTCTCAATCATTAAAAAATATAAAATTCAGGTTACACATTATTATGTTTTAAATGTTTAGTATTCACTTATTAATTATTATAGATTTAAACTAGAAAATGTAATATATAGTATAGTTATTTGATTCTGTTCTAACCTGAAATGCATAATAAATAATAAAATATTCAAATCATTCAATTCATTTTAGTAAGGAAAAATGGATTTATTTGTTTTACTAAAACAGTTTATCACCCATTAAGAATAATTATTCTATGACTATGGAAGTGAAACATTTAGTTTCCTATGTAAAATCCTTAAAAGTATTAACTAATAATACATTCTTAAAACAGATGTCAGACAGATCCAACACATCAAATATAACACTCAAAATTGTTTGTTCTTATAATACTTGTAAATAATGAAATCATCATAAATTTCCATATACTTGCTATATAAACAACAGTACTTTTTAATATAGTCTAGCAGGTGTCTTCAGCTTTAGAAAACTAAGCAAATATATGTCACAGTTCAATATATACCCCATCTGTCATAAAGATGAATTTTGCAAGTTTTGAATTTCATCTTCTGTCTCATGTAAACCAAACTATAAAAACACATTTTATAATAGTATAAGCAGTTTCGACTGCTTTAACAACTTTACAGTAATATTAGTTTTGTCTGTCATTAGTATGTAACAGAAAGATTAACTTAGGTATATGTTTGCTAAATATCACAGAAAGATTAACTTAGGTATATGTTTGCTAAATATCATAAATAATAGAGAAAAACTCGAGTTCATCATAAATGAAAACCTTCATTATAACAAAGTGTACTCAACTGGTAATTCAAATAACAATTTCAACATGACCAATGCTTCTTATTAAACCTTTACTTTCATATTAATATAATAATTATTACTGTGAAACATAACTAATGAAATTGGGTCTATATTAGAACATCGAAGTTTCAAAACTTCGAATGTTCTAATATCGACCCCTGTTCAGCGAAAGCTGAAAATATCGAAGCAACAGAAAACCAAATTTTTTCCTAGGGAAAGAATTCGGTTGTCCATTTCTGTTGCTTCAGTATTTTCAGCACTGTGGTGGAAAGTTACGGGTCGAGTTCAGGTAAGTGTGTGATTGAGTGCGGGTTAGGTTAGTTAGGGTGCGGGTTAGGTATGTGTGCGATTGTGTGGACATGAGGGTTAGGGCGGGTTAGGTGAGTTAGGGTTAGGGCACTGGTGAGGTGAGTGTGCGATAGTGATGGACCTTAGGGTTAGGGTTTGGGTTACGTTAAGTGGATAGTTAGTGGTGTGTGTATAGTTTAGCGTACAGTTAGGTGTAAGATTTTAGGTGTATGTGTGTGGATTGCTGTTTGTTTCGTTTGCTTGTGTTGTGTGTATGTGCTCTGGAACAGCCTAGGAAAAAATTTGCTGTTCTGTATGCTCGATGTTTTCAGCTTTCGCTGAATAGGGGTCGATATTATAACATTCAAAGTTTTGAAACTTCAATGTTCTAATATAGACCCAATTAAATTTCAGGACAGGATGAAGATCTGTCACTCTTTGTAAACTTTCCATTAAGTTTAAGTTTATATTACTGACACTATTTAATAGGGTTACCACCTTCTTTGCTTTATTTCTTTCCCTTCTTGGGAAGCTATGTCCTTCAAAAAAATGAAAAAATAGCAAGTGTCCTAGGGTTTCAGAACAAAAACTCCCAAGTTTTCTGCAGTATCTGAATAAAACAGTTATTTTGTATTTGAAACACTCATATGTCATAAGAGATAGCATCAGCAAGTCAAATGCAACAAAAATATGCTTTCATTTTGGCAAAAAAGTGAAATTCTGCCTTCTGAACTGGCCGTGGCTATGCTCTGCCCCACAAAACCTCACATCTCCTCACAAAGTGTCTCAGTTTGGGCATTTAAAAAAGTGTCAACCTTATGATATTAATCATCTTTTAATTAAATAAGACACCATGGTACCCTTACATCTTTCAGAAAGTAACTCAAGAATTCCTAATAAATTATTTGCTCAGAGTTTAAAGTCTTTAGACATTATAATCACAAGTGAAAACAAATAGTTAAACAATATATGCACTTCTGTTCACATATTAAAAGCAGAACACTCTGTTCTAATTCATATCCTAAACGTATTAAATCAGCAAAGAATGTGTGGTGTTAAAAAATAATTAATGAACACTTTTAATTATTCTTATAATTTGCTATATAATAAGTTATATTTTAATGAGGCATGAGCCTTTAAATGCAAAAATATTTAGCGATCTTTTCACCTTTCACCCAGGACAGCAACATACGTATTTCCCTTTAACAAATAACTCATACATCACTAGTAAAACCTTTGGAAAGCATAAGCATATCACAAGACCTTGGAGGGAAATCAAAATGAGCTTCAACTATTTCAACAGAAAGAACAGTCAAACAGAAACCACAACAATAAGTACTCAAGCTCATATAGCTCAAATTAACTTAACTGAGAATCATGGCTTCTTTTTAAAATATCATACCACCACCTCTTTAAAGCATATAAGAGTCAGTATACAACAAATTCAAACAAGTACTTAAGAATCCCAAACCAAGTCCTCTCTCAACCCTTTTGCAGCATCACCAACCAAAAGCAAATTAAATGAAAAAGAAAAGAAAAGAAAAAAAAATATCATAAAGATCACATCCAGGAAAGCCCACTCTACATAAATAAAGAAGAACCCAAAAGAACAAGACACATAAACACAATGGCAGTTTATAATACTGGCACACCTCTCAAACTCATAAAGCAAGAAACCCTAACAGAGGCACACACAAAGAGAGTACAAAGGAACAAAAATAGGGACAGTTCTTAAACATTGCACCTACAAACCCAGAACATCGATAGAATAACAGGTTTTCCACTACCATACAACTTCTAAATAATGCAAAATCTGAAAATCAAAAGTCTGTTACCATTTGCTGACTTAAATCTTGAAAGATTTGCTATTGATTTACCAGATAACAATAATTTTATGAGCAACAGACCAAAAATATAAGGCAAAACTTTGACATTATACAGAAATCTGTACAGATGAGTTATTCATACTTCGGATAACAGATACGAACACCTAGCATCCACACACAGGACACTATCAAATTCAACTATCTCAGCCAATCCTGATATATACAACAAAAGCACAAGAAGCATACTACAAGTATAGAAACACCACATTCATAATGCACCAAGCTCAGACAAAGCTTCAGTAAACCAAAAACATGTAATATAGGCTCAACACTCATTCCCAAATACCACCACATTAGATAGACCTTCACTATACCTAAAGTACAATCTTATTATCTGTTACATTAATTTGGAAAGGATTTGTTTATAAAGAAAGGAAACCTGTATGTATACAAAGCAGTAATATAGTATCAGTAATGAGGACTTAGTAAATGTACATTTATTAAACTGAACTATATGTAAAACAAACACCATTGCATATTATCTAAGAGTTAAATATAATGTAAAAAGAAACTAATACTTAATTATCTTGTAGAACTGTGAATCCTCGTCTTCTTCCTTCACTTAGAGTAAATATTAAAATAAAAAAGGATAGGTAAACTTTATCACAGAAAATGAAGAGAATACTTATGTTTTGATGGTGAAAAAAATAATACAACATTAAAAATTAAACAGGTATCTTTTAGATTCTTTTTCTTCTCATTAATTTTCCAACCATTTGTTTCAGGTTATCTCTTGAAGGAACTGTTGTTCCAGTCCATTTCCATAATTTGCTCCAGTATTTTTTTTTTTTTGTTTTGTTTGTTTTTAGGAATGACATAAGTCTTCAAAGCATTTGATTTCATCAGAAAGAAATATTTTAAGTCTAGCAGGAAAAAGCAGATGAAAATTAATCTGTCTTTTCTTAAGTTCTTTTATTATTGGTAAAAAACTTTGCCTTTTAGACATCGCAGCAGAGGAACAGTCATTATTAAACCTTATTATACTGCCTTCAATCTTAATAGGAGATTTGGACCAAGCTAAGAATTAGTTCCTTGCTCTGAGGTGAAAAGAATTTAACAATAACAGATCCCGGTAGATGCTTCATTATCGATGAAGAGGCAACCAAACATCTTTGTGCTCTTTCAATGCCATATGACATAGCTTCAGATAAATTCAAAGTCTTAGATAACCCTGGTTGTAAGAACGTTAACCATGTTTTCTCCTTCCATTTTTTCAGGCAGACCAAAAACACGGATATTATTTCTCCTAGATCTGTTTTCTAAGTCATGGATTTTATTTAAATTGTAGGCATTCTGTCTTTAAGAATTCAGTATTATTTTCTTCTTCAGATATCCTATCTTCCATGTCATATAAAGCATCTTCATTTCTGGATATCTGGGATTTCTGCTGCTTTAGGATCTCATGTATTTGTTCCATCTGTTTTGAACATTTGTCTTTAAAGTTGTCTAATTTGTTATCCATCTCGTCCATTTTTAATGAAAATTCTTGTAAATTGGTAATAATAGATTGAAGTTCTTTTTTTAGAGAGATATATCTTGGGAGTTAACCTCATTTCAGGTTTTACAGGTAAAAGCCTTTCTGATAAATATCTGACAGGAAATATTTGACAGGAAAAAAGTAAAATATATAAAAAGTTTCTAGATAAAATCCTTCAGTGTACTATTAAAAAAATATTCCTTTTGAAAAAAAAAACTATTCAGAATATCTTATATACATAATTTCCTGTCAGAAATATAAATAAAGTAGCAGAGCAGTGGTTATTCTGCTAGCTTGTCAGCATCTTGGCCACACCCCTTCCTTAGCAGCTTATTGAGGAGCAACACCAGAAGGATAAAAAGAAGTCAGTGAGTGGTCCAAGATACCTGGAATGGCCATAGCAGAGCCACTCATCAGTGGCTGAGGCACTAAGGAAGCCAGCTTGAAGACCAAAAATTCACATACAACATTCTTCTGTGGACAGGGGAGGGGAGAGCCAAAAAACCTGAAGTGTGGTCCATGTAATACCAAAACTGCAGACTCACTGAAGGGAGCAAAGGTATAGGTCATTATTGTGTCCTTGGTAAAGTCAGGTGTACCAGATGTAACAGTGATACCTGCACCTGCTGCCCTAGCCAGACATCTACTAAATTATGTGCATTCCTCATAATGAAGCAGGCAACTGAAGATACAGTCACTATCTATGATTGCAGTTTTATATTTAAGGAGGCCATTAGCCAACTCTTTCAGTGACTTGCTCATATAAGCAACTATTTCTTTCCGGAACATTAAAGATAAACTCCAAAGGTATAATTTTCCAAATTAAACTGTGAAAGAAGAGTGTGGTATGCAGTAGAAAAAGTAAAATAATACATTTATATTAAAACAAAAACAGAAATTCTGCCTTTCTGCATGCATGGTGAATGTAGATTGTCTGCATTCAAACAGTCGTGTCATCACACCTAACAGCATGACAGGAGGAAGTGTTTGGCATAAACAGGTGGAGTATGAGTTAAACAGAAATGTTAAAAAATAAATACTTAAAAGTCACACAATGAATATCTCAATAAAAATGGTGGTTATATATTTGCCATAATGCTGGATCCTTTCATTTTGATTTGTCTGATATGACTAATGGACTTATGTAACATTGCTTAGGTTATATGATATATAGCAATATATGTGAAGTATAATGTTTGTTATGTTAATATATTTTAATTAATTTTGTATGAATGTAAATTTGCCTATGTCACTTGTCAGATCTGATTTGGCATTACTTGTGATCCAGCCTCAAACTCCTTTAAATGTTTTGCTCCCATAATCCCCTGGTGCAACTAATCTCCTCCGTTTAAGTTTGCTGCCTAAGTCAGGAAAGAAACTGGGGAGTACAGGAATAATAGTGGAAAAAAGCTTTGATACAGTCCCTTAGGTATCCTGTCAATGACAATTTGGAAGAGGGATGGCGGGAAGGATGTCATATTGGATGGACTAGAATGAAAGGATCCAGTATTATGGTAAGTACATAACTACTGTATCCTATTCATCCCATCTCAGATCACACTAATGGGTCAGAATCTCAGGTTACCTGCATGCCTGGGTGGTATCATGACATAGTGGTTCCAAATGAAGCTCTAGACTAGACCTGGAGATAACATCAGGTTTATAATGTTAAGCAAAGGTGTGGAACATAGACCAGGTTGTTGCAGCACAAATCTCTTCCATAGAGGACTTTTTGAAAAAGCTGTAGAAGTCATTTCAAACCTGGTTATGTCAGCTTTTGGCTTACAGGGCAGAGACTTATTGTGCAATACACAGACAAGATAGCTACCTCAATAAAGAATATTTTAATAAAGAGGTTTCTTGTTAAAAAAGACATAAATTTAATAATTTATGTAACATTGCTTAGGTTATATGATATATAGCAATATATGTGAAGTATAATGTTTGTTATGTTAATATATTTTGATTAATTTTGTATGAATGTAAATTTGCCTATGTCACAAGTGATAATTCAATAAAGGTGTTTGAAAAGAAAAAGAATCTCAGGAGAACGTTCTTAAAGAAAGCTTGTTAGAAATGAAAGAGATAAAAAGTTGAGCATCTTTTCTTAAGGATTTAGTTCTGTGGAAGTATAGAAGAGTGCAAAAAAGAAAGGAGTGTTAGATTTCAAAAAAGAAAGAGCTCAGCTTATTAGGGGCAAACAAAATAAAAAGTTGAGCATTTTTTCTTAAGGGTTTATTTCTGCGGAAGTAAAATCTCAACTACCTATAGACATCTAGAGTATGACGGATATACCCCAATGGAATGGTTTGGTAACAAAATGGGTAAATTAATTGGGTGGTTCAGATTAGCCTTCAAAGAAACTTTGGGAATGAAAGAAGGGTTGGTCCTTATGTAGACACTGTCTTTATGAAAAATGAAATGATGGGTTTAAAAGACAAGGCCTAAAATTCTGAAAATCTTCTAGCTAAAACAATTGCAACCAAGTATAGAGTTTTCAAAGACAAAAATTGTAATTGTACAGAAGAAGCTGGTTTGAAGGAGCTTTTTGTTATAGCCTTTAGGACAAAGTTAAGTGTTTCCTTCATTAGAAGACGTAAGAGGATTGCACCTTTCATAAAGGCTTTGCATAACTTGTGAGAAGTTATAGAAGGGGAATGGAAGCAATTGAGGTAAGTGGATATGGAGACTAGCTGGACAGTAGTTGTAGAGTAACTGCAGCATAAGTCAAATCAGTTTGAAAGAAACTGGAGAATATTGGGGGTTGAGGCATAAAAGGGGTCAGTGCCATGTTCTGTTGCCCAAATAGAAAAATGTTAACATTTGCTAAGATATACTTTGCAGGTGGATTCCTTCTAAGATGCAAAAAGTATTCACATTACACTTTGTGATAAAAAATTGTCTTTGGCCATAGGGGAACTGGAGAAACCAAGTGGTTAAACTGAAGTCATTGCTGCTGATTTTATTGCATATCCTGTATCTATCTTAATCAACCGCTCCATTCAGGAATCCTTCTATACCACTCCTCTGCACAAAGGTGGCAACTCTGTTGAACCCTCTAACTATAGACCAATTGCTATTCTCTCACCTCTCTCTAAGACCCTTGAAAAATATATGCATATTCAACTACTGTCCTATCTCATTCACGAAAATCTCCTCACCCCCTTGCAACATGGTTTCTGCCCTAAACACAGTACCTCGACTGCCTTACTATCCTTTACTCAAAATGTTGCAGAAGCTAGAGATAACAACCTCCTCATCTCCTGTCTATTCCTTGATCTCTCTAAAGCCTTTGACACTGTGTCTCATCCCATCCTTCTTAACAAACTCTCAGACCTAAACCTCTGCCCTTCTACTCTTGGCTGGTTCCAATCCTACCTTCCTGGCAGAAAACAAAATGTTAGATGGCAGCAGGCTTTCTCACCCTTCCTTGCTTTTCAAACAGGAATACCTCAAGGCAGCATACTTGGTGCACTCCTATTCAACATTTTTACCAACAACCTACATTCATCCTGCAGTCTCTCATCTGTAATACAATAAGCAGGTGACTCTACTCTCCTATCTATCTCCAATACTATCTCTGAACTACACACACTAACACAGAATTCCTTTATCTCTGTTGAAAAATGGCTCAGAAATAATCAACTAATCCTTAACCCAAAGTAAACTCAATTCCTTCTCTTCCTACCTCAGACAGTCTCTCACCTTAAATCCAACTTTTCTCTTTCCTCCCTAGATGGCACCACTATCTCCTCTGCCTCACACACCAAACTCCTTGGGGTAATAATTGATGACCAACTAAAATTTGACTTGCACATACAACAGGCCATCAAAAAAAAAAAAAAACACCAAAAACTTGGACTACTTTATAGGAACAAATAATTTCTCACTACTGCCACTAAATACACTCTTGCGCAGGCATTTCTCTTACCTAGTCTTCTATATCCTTCCCCCATCTTTACCAATATCCAAACTACTTTAATGCAGAAACCGAAGCAAACATACAACAAAATTGTCAGATTTATTCTAAACCAACCACACTCGTCGCATCACTGCCTTTCACTAACCAATCTTCAGTGGCTGGAATTTCCACACCTTCTCCTACAATCGCAACTACACACTACCTTTTCCATACTCAACAACCCCTCTGCCTGCCTTGCTCTCACCTCCCATGTTACTCTCTACCCCCCCCCCCCGCCTCTCTGGAGTGCTGATCAACATCTTCTCTCAGTTTATAAACCCAAAAGGAATATTGGCAAACTACTTTACAAACACTCTGTCTCACTACATTGGAACAAACTCCCTCTCCATATTAGATCCAACCTTTCCTTTCCCTGTTTTAAAAAGAAGCTTAAATCCTACCTACTAAACTTAAAATTATGCCGTTGTATCTTGACCAGACATAGTCTTAGTCTGTCCTACTGTATAACATGTTGCATCTCCTAACTTTCTTTCTCTCTTAGTAACTTCTGCTTAAACTAACCTCCTAAATCCTCAGCTCTACTACTATAGACCCCTCCTTTCTCTCCCCCCTCCCATTCTCCACACTATTTATCTCTCTTGCCTCACTTCCTATCAATGTATGTACATTTTCCTTCTTTTGAACAATGAATATCATTTTGTTTTTACTGTTATATGTTGTAAATTTAGACCACTGCTATCAGTGCAACCCTTAATATGTTATAAATTTAGACCACTGCTATCAGTGCAACCCTTAATGTTCATAATTTTTTCTTTTGTTTTTTCTCTTTATAATTAATTTCATATTTGCATTGTTATTTTTAACAGTTTTTGTTCTGTATGTTTATCTTTGCTTTTGTTTGCTGGGGCTCTTTCCCCTTGGGTCTCCACTGAAAATGGGTTGCTTACTATCAATGCAATGCAAATAGTTAATGACCTTTTCATTTTTACAATTATTTTGTATTGTGATTGTTATTTAATATTTGTATAGTGTCACTTTATCTTTACTTATGTTTGCTGGGGCTTTTCCCCTAGGGTCTCCACTGAAAATGGGTTTGTTTGCAAACTCAGTTGTACTAACCCGGTTAACAAATGTGAAATAAATAAATAAATAAATAATGTAATCCAGGTGTTGTGCTCTGGGTGGGAGAAACAAAGAAATGATCTGTTCATAGATCTAGAAATCAAGGGTGCTACTTGAAACGAGGTGCTAGTTAGGGGAACCACTTTTGCTAAGGCCAGTACAGGGCAATGAAGATCACCATGGCTTTGCATTCAGCTGCTTTCTGAGACAGCCTGGATATAAAAGGAAGTGGGGGAAAGACATTCAGGAGTTCAGAAGGCCACTACCCAACTAGAGCATCTCATGGGGATAGCCCCTCAGCAGGGATCAGGGTGAATTAGCTGCTGTACTTCGTATAGGTTGGACAAACAGACAAATGGCAGTAAGACTGGCAACAGCAGTTGAAAATTTGCTGAGCTACCACTGAATTCAGATACCACTCATGAGCCATCAGAATAAATCTGCTAAGCCAGTCATCAGGGTTGTTGGCTCTTTCAAGAATGTGCGCTGCAATCAGAAAATGATGCAAAGCAATTGCCCACTTCCAAACTCTCATGGTTTTCCAGCACAGACGGCATGATCTGGTTCCTCCTTGTTTGTTCAAATACCACACTATGGACACACTGTCCATCTGAATGGAAATCACCCCTAGGTGTAAGAGTTCCTGAAATTTCTGCAACCCATGAGGTCTGCTCTCATCTCCAGGATATTGTTGTGAAGCTTAGGCTCTGTTTAATTCCAAGTTCCTTAGACAATGCTCCATCCCAATTGCCCCTCCATCCATGAGAGGAAGTATCTCAGGTCATGATGATGACTGGGGGAAAGGTCTCCATGCATGAATCTTGGAGGAAGTTATCTACCAAGGTATGTAAGTCTTGCAGAGTTGAATGAGAATGATAGGTGCAGACAGATGATATGAAATTTATGACCACTTAGCTCTTAGAAGCCATTGAAGGATGCACATGTGATAACAAACAAACTGAATCATGACTACTGAAGAGACCATCAGACCAAGGACTCAGAGAGCCAGCTTTATGGATGATGAATGACATTCTCATAGGGCCTTGACTGGACCTTTCAGGGATTAAGTTCTTTCAAAAGGCTAATGACACTATGCATCTGTTTGTGTCCAGGTGGCATCCAAGGAAAACAATGGCCTGGGATGCTTGAAGATTTGATGTTTTGCGGTTGATGGAGTAGCAATGAGGAGCCAATAATCCAAGTATCAGAATAAATGCAACTACAACCATGCACTTGGTGAACACCTGGGGGCTGTGGTGAGACTGAATGCCATGGCCTTGAATTGAAAATTATTGGTTCCCAGACTATACTGCATGAATCTTCTGAATGGTCTTACTATCCTGATGTGGAAGTATGTGTCATTAAGTTCTATTGAGCACATCCAGTTGTTTGCCTGTTGGCATAGAAAAACTGCTTGCACAATGACCATTCTGAAGAATGTCTTTTTTACATGGAGGTTTAAGACACTGAAATTTAGGACGGGGCTGAGGTCCATATTTTTCAGAACCAAAAAGAATTTTGAATAAAATTCTTACACTCTCTGATCTGGTGGAACCTCTTTGACAGCTTTTCTTTCTAAGTGAGAAAAGATTTCTCTTCTGGACGCTTTGTATTGGTGGGGTGAAACATTCAGAAGAAGGCAAATCTGGGAATGAGGGAAAGAGGAAAAGGGAACTTTACAGCCTCTGGATATTATCCTTCTCACCCTTAAGTCCTGCATGATGGCCATCAATTTAGGAGAGTGGAGGGAAAAATGGTACCAAATCACTTCCAGTAGGGAGCAGTCAGGCAATCTTTCATGGATGCTGGTATAGCATATCTGAAAATAGACTCTTGTATCCCTTATTCTGCAAATCTCCCTGACCTCTGGGCCAGTGTCTATTGAACAGGCTACCTCCTCCATAATCACCCCTATCTGAAGTGGAGTCAAATGGTTGATGCCAGGGATTTCTGAATCTTAAAGATTTGGACTCCTTCTGTTTCTGTTTCTGTTCCTGTTCAAAGATCTTTCAGAAGTCTCAAACTTAACATCTAATGCTGGGAAACATGTGTAGGGATCTGGGAACTCATGTAGATAGTAACTTGCTGACATGTGTCCAAGTTGGAAAGAAAACCCTTCTGTGTTGCTCAATATATAAGTGAGGGCATGGCATCTAGCTCCAGAGAGGTCATTGTACCACTGTACTCAGCCCTCGTCAGACCCATGTAGGTACATGACAAAACACATGTAGCAACTAGAACATAGGTTCATAGGTTCATACAAGGCTATCTGCCCTAGGGCATTTACAAGCCTAGCCAGAGTGTGTTTGGCTTTTGCCACCCATTTTAAATTAATTTTGCTATGCCCTTTTTCGAGGTTAGTATACTGTGCCTCTGTCTAACAGTGACACAGAAGTGATACCCGGGGTAAACCTACGATCTCCCATCCACTCATCAAGATTCCTCTTGAAGAGAGTCAATGAGGGACTCTGCCTAACCTGGACTGGGATTTTATTCCAGAGTGAAGGGAGCCTCTGGGTTATGAATCTGTCCCTCCAGCATGTCCTATTTATTTCAGTGCTGATGTTCAAGTCTCTTGAGCGCGTAGCTCGATGGGATTTGGATTTTCTGAGGTGCAACATGTCCATTAATTCCGGGTTGGACATGGCTTTATACGTCAGGCACAGATCGCCTCTGAGCAGGCAGTATGCCACTGAGTAGAGCTGGAGTTTCTTTAACAGGGCAGAATATGGCATCTGTTTGAGCCCTTTGATCCTCTTGGTGAGGTACTTTTGGGGTCTTTCCAGTTGCTGCAGGTGTCTGGTAAGGTACATCCCAAAAGGGGCATTGTACTCAATTATGGGCCTGATGAGGGATGAGTAAAGAGGCACGATGACCTCCCCTGATCTAGATGTGAATCCCGTCATGATTAGGTGGGCTATATAAAATGTTTTTCTAACCACTTTGACCACGTGGTTGTCAAATGAGAGATTGCTATCAACTTGGGTCCCCAGGTCCCTAATTACTTCTTCTGTACTTAATGGATTACCACTTATGTGGTAATTTGTGGGCACTTTGTTTTTGCCAAAGGGGATGACTATACACTTTTTGGCGTTTAGCTTGAGGCCATGGCTCTGGCACCAGTTGTCTGTTTCTATGAGGCCCTTTAGGAGGATGCTTGTGTCGGCTGGAGAGTCGATTATGGTGCCCAGTTTGCAGTAATCTGCGAACTTGGTCAGCCACAGTCCTTCCGTGTTGGCCTGTACCTCCGAGAAATATGTACCAAACAAGAGAGTCCCAGGACTGAGCCTTGTGGGACGACACTTGTAACTGGTTTGGAGTCTGACATGGCTCCAGCAATTCTAACCATGTGGGTTCTGTCCTTGAGCCAGTTTGCAACCCATCTAGTGACATAGGGGTTTATATTTAAGCTGGTGAGCTTATCTATAATGCCCGAGTGGGGTATTGTATCGAAGGCTTTTGCGAGGTCCAGGTAGGCTGTGTGGACCACCTTCCCCTCATCAATGGCCTTGGTGACTGTTTCAAAGAAATCGACCAGGTTTAAGAGGCAGGATCTGCCCTTAACAAAGCCGAACTGGGTAGGATCCAGTGTCTGTAGGTCCCCAATATCTTTATTTATGAGGTCTATGATGATCCTTTCCATAGCTTTGCAGACCAAGCTAGTCAGGCTTATGGGGCGATAGTTTCCAGGATCTGTTGAGGCACCACCTTTGTGGAGAGGGACCACTGTTGCTGTACGCCACTCTTTGGGTACATATCCTGTAGTAAGGCTGAGATTGAACAGTAGTTTTATGTTTGGGTTTAGCTCTTCTTGGAGTTCATGTAGGACACAGCCCGGGACACCGTCTGGTCCCATTGATGCTGTGTTTTTTGCTTTGGAGAGGGCGGCTCTTACCTGAGCAGCTGAGATGTCAGGGGGGCAGCACTCTGCTGGGATAGATATTTGCCCTTTTGGTGGGGAGGGGTGGAGAAGTTTGTGCTGAACCTGTCAGCTAGGATGTTGGCAATGTCTGTGGGTTCGATGTATTTTTTGTCATTTTGGAGTAATTCTGAGCATATCTGGGAATTCCCACCCAGGTTCCTAACATAACTAAAGAAAGCCTTGTGATTATCTTTAGTGTCCTGTGCAATTTTTCTCTTGAAGCTGGCCTTAGACGATTTTACGAGAGCCCGTAGTTTTTTGCTAATACTGATCAGAGATGCCTTCCCTTTTTGGGATTTTGCTCTATCATGTAGTAGCTTCCTCCTTCTATTGTATAGTTTGTTTATGGCTGGGGTCCACCAGACAGGACATCTGCCTTTGGAGGATTGGGTCTTGGCTTTATATGGGATTGCATGATCCATGCATTCCTGAAGGTGTTCATAGAATGCATTTATAAAGGATTCTGCGGTCTGGGCCGTATTTTCCACAGGCTCGGGGGCTTTGAAGGATTCCACCTCGGTTTTGAGGAGTGTGAAATTTGCTTTAGAGATGTTTTTCACTGTGGTTTTCTGGGCAGGGGGTGGGGTCGGGATGTGAATATCCAGTGAGATTAGTTTATGATCTGATCTTACCAGTGAGGGATACACTTCTGGTCTGGAGCATAGAGTCCCCATGTTGGTGATGATCAGGTCCAGTATGTTTTCCCCTCTTGTGGGAGTGGTAACAAGTTGTTCCATAGCATTTGAGTTTATAAATTCTAGGAACCTTTGGGCTAGGGTGTTGGAGCTAGATTATTGCTCCCAGTTTATGTTTGGGTAGTTGAAGTCACCCAATATAATGGTGTTTGGAGAGACCTTCATATTTTCCAGTGTTCTCAGGAAGGCCGAGTGGGGTTCCTGGGTTTGGGAGGGTGGTCTGTAGCAGGCTATAAACTGGAAGGCAGTTTTCCCACTGTAAGTTGCACATGGATAGTCTCTGATGCTTCGTGCTGTGCCACCAACCTGGAGGTGTGGGTATCTTTGACGAATATTGATACTCCCCCTCCTTTTGTGGTTCGGTCCATGTTTTGGGGCCGAAAAGCATGGTATGAGGTATAACCTGATAGTGCAGGAGCCTTGAACCCGGTTTCTGTTACTGCACAGATATCGATGTTCTCCATGCTAAGGACATTTTCGAGTGTGTGCATCTTGAGGTTTAGACTTCTGGCGTTGAGTAGCATTACTCTTAGTTTCTTATCCCTTGTGATACCTATGGAGGTGGGTTTGTCTTTTGAGCCTTGCCTAAAAAAGGCACTATGGGGGAAGCAAGAACCTTTGCCAATATCCGAAAGCCCAGGAGTGACAGGTGCAAGCCGTCCCTAGCGAAGCATCGTGGCTTGTCGAGCATGTCATCCCAGGCTGACAGGCATTGGATCCCCTTTGAATGACACCAATACTTAAGCCAATCGTTGAAATTGATCATCTTGTCTTCATATTGTGGCATCATTCTTGGTGAGGGTAAGATGCTACTCAAGGTTAGGGTCATACCGGCCTGGGCTACATGCTGAGAGAGCTCCTCTATGTCTCTTTTCATGTAGTCCAGGGAGGTACATCTCAGGTCATTCACACCAGCATGGACAATGACAGAGTCATATTTGTACTTGCCTTGGAGTGACCTGAGTGCTTGTGTTATGTGGCGGATCCTAGCGCCCGACAGGCAGCTCACCGTGACTTTCTTCTTGTTCAGCCTGGTGAGCAGGACGTCAGTGTGCCTGACGATAGAGTCACCTATTACAAGTGTATCAGATGTGTTGTTTAGCCTTAAGGGCTGTGACTGTTCGGCACACTGGGTTTGTGAGCTATGTGTTGCATGTGTTTTGTTTTGGGGTTGCAGTTGCTTGGTTGTCTGCTTTGGAGGTCTCTGCTGCTTAGGCAGATTTTTATTTAGAGCCTCTGAGTATGTTTTTGTGTGTTTATGTGTTTGGTTTGCTGTCGTGGTAGGTCTATGTGAGACTGGAATTGTAGTGAGTGTGGTTTCCTTCTCCTCCTGACTAGTTACGCCAGTACTGAGTTGAGAGAGCTTAGCCTCCAGTTTGGCTATATGTTTGCATCTCTCACATGTGTTGGAATTTGTTGGGAGGAGGAGAGGGTTGTCTGTGTACATGAGGCAGTTGTAACATTGCCTCAAGATTCCCAGATTCACCAGCTGGACCGGAGAGGAGATTGACAACTGACCTTTGGACATGCTAGAATAGTATTGGGAATTCCACAAAAGATCCTTACAAAAAGAATAGAGAAAGTAAACAAAATATCCTACCCTGACTGCCTCAAAGCCCTGCCTCTATACTCTCTAGCATACAGACAACTGAGATGTGATCTTTGCCTGGCATACAAGGCATCATCCCCTGCAACTCTGTTTGATGAACCTTTTGCATGTCCACAAAACAAACAGCATCAGAACTACTAGACCTAAATTTTGCTTGCAACATAAACAGGACACATGGGCAGACAGATATGATTCTCAGAGAATTCCCATTCTCTGGAACAGGCTACTATCCATGTAAAACAGAGTTCCTCCCTAACCATATTTAAGTGTAACTTTGACCAATGGATGTGTAATTGGAAATTCACCCCTGGTCTGGCACCTGTCACTGATCGACAGAGGCAGTCAGTAAATTACCTTTATATAAATCAAATTTGTGGGTCACATTTGGGTTGCACGACTAGGACTATAAGGGCCCTGGTGGATATTAGCCTAGTATACATTATGAATATGTGAACACAGACAGTGTCTTGTCTTCTTGCTAACATTTCAACAATGTTTCATTCACTGATGGTCCAAATAAGAATGAGCCATTGAAAGGGGAAATTTCTGAAGAATGCCTGACAGTTATTCACAAAGCTGGAGCCAGGCAAGATGTCTCATCATAATGCCTGTGCCCACTACATGATCTTCTCCATCAGCTGCAGTATGAATGAGCATCATGAAAAGGTTGGTGATATTTAACATAATGCATGGAGTAATTTTAGCAGTTTCCTGTATTCTGGTATGGGTGGTTTTGTCAAAGAGGTTAAAGTCTGTTCTGCTAGATCTCCCTGAAGTGGTTCATGTGAGTAACATAAGTCAATGTTATCAGGACAAAGTTACTCAACATGTATGTATGCTTCCTCTATCCTGTCCATCCCGCTGGACCTCCTGTTAAGTGGATTGAACACTGGTTGCATTATCACACGACTCTCTTTTGTTGGTGGCCTGCTATAAGCATGGAGTCTAGCAGAGGACCCTTGGTACAAAACTCACTATCCTCAGGTGGTCTTAGAATCTTGTCTGACTTTGAAGGTATGACCTTACAGAAATCAATTTCCTGCCATACCACCATGATGACCATAGCCCCAAGTCAGTCAGCAATCCGGCCTACACAGAAGGTACAGGGTGCAGAGCAACAGGCCTTTAACAACACTTCTTTGTCCTGAGAGGGTGAGTCTGTGGGCCAAGATATCCTCTTTTGCATCATTTCTAGGATCTTTCCAAATTTGGCATGTTCTGGGGGGGGGTTGTGGGGGAGCCCTCCCAGTCATCCAAATCAGTGTCCAAGGTGAGAGACTCAGTAGGGCAGTCAATGTACCTCTTTTTGCACATTCTATTTTTTGGAATATCAACAGGGGAGAAATCCATCTCCACTGAGGACTCAAACTGCACTAGGGTAACCTTTTTAAGGCTATCGGCTCTCTCTTTCTCTGGGCCATATCATGAATAGGCTGCTACAAGACTTGAAGGGTGTCAGAGGGAAGAACCAATACTGATGGAGCTTGTATCAAAGCTCTAGCGGGAGATGCAATCACCCTCTCCATCAATCATCCGTGACCTCAATGGCCAACCCCAAGTCCATTAGAGGTGAGGGCTCCTTGTCCAGTGCCACTTCCATGCCTCCCAAGGTAGATGTAAGTGGAACTCAAGTCAGAGACAGAGACAAAAGCAAACTGGACAGCCTAGAGGAGGACAGCAGTGCCAATGCCTCAAAGGCCAAAGACTATGACACTGAAGATCATACCAAATGTGATAGTGTCAAGGACAATGCTGAGGACTCAGCATCAACAGATCAGCCCTGAGATCCAGCCGGTGTTGACAGTGTTGGTATAAAGTAATTTGGATACAAAAGGTCACCACAAAGGCTTCAGGGAACATCTTACCTCAAAAAGCTCTGGTGTTGAAATCTGAGCCAGAGAAAGAGCAAGAATTAGTGAAGAGGGCCAGTCTGATCAGCCCTTGAAACAGACAGAGATGGGATGACACCCATCTCAATCTGTGTTTTCAAAAAAGGCCTTTATCATATGTTCCCAATCAAGATCAGAAGAACTTCTGAAGGACCTGACAGAAGGAAGGAGGTAAAAAGGCCTGGAAGCAAAGTGTGGAAGCTCTCTTTTGGAGGATGACAGTCTGACCCATCTTGGGTGACCTGTCTGGAATAAGAATTGGTTCCTGAACTGAAAGAGCTAAAGAATATGGAAGAAACTTTTCTGGAGATGATGCAAAAGCCAACTATAGTCTCAGGATTTCCCATTCTAATTCTTGTATACAATCCCTACATACATTGTGTAATATCCCTGAGTCTTGTGCTAGTTTTTTAGTGAACATTCTGACATTTATTTGGTAAGGAGCTTTCAAAACACAAAGCTGGAGTATTAACACTGTTTCACTGCTGAAGAAACTAGTACATACCACATTCTATTCATTTTTGAAGGGGCATGGATTTATTGAAAACCCAAGGTCCAGCAGAATGTTGGGAGGCTACTGAATGGAAATTTTCCTTTTTCCTGAAAAGATGGAAAACCTCTGATTATTTACATATAGCATGGAAAAGACTTTTCATGACCTCAAATTTAGCATTATCATAACTTCATGAGTTGATGAAGAATGATATGCTACAATGAAATTCAAAGTTGAGTTACATTATTATTCCTAAGTTAGAATGGCAGTCATATGTTCATTTTATACCTGATTACCCAATCATAGCTCTTGACCTTCCATCTACAGAATGTGGGACACTGGCTCTCATAAAGTGGAACAAATGGGAAAAATGTGGAACACTTACTAACAATTTCAACTAGCATGCCCAAAATATGCTTAAAGTGTGTTACTTTATACTTATAAAAACATAGCTATTTGAATTAATTAACATGATACAGTATTATTTACCATGGATATCAGTTAAAAAATCTTACCACTGAATGTGTGACAGACCTTTTCAGTGTGGAACTGCAATGAACATGGACATTTTAAGACTCTTAATGAGAAACATTCCTCGTGATGAGGTACACTTGAGAAGTATGAATCCAGCTGTAGCTCCATGAACATTTTATTAATAGCTCTCAAAGGGACATGAAATATTGTTTTCATATACAAGTATAAAATGTAGAGTTTCACAGCATACCCCTTCATAATCCAGCATGTTGCATTATCAAGTTACACTAAGGATGGGGATATGCCTTAACCTTAATGTGCAGAATGCAGCACCCGACCATAATACATATTTAGTGAGTTGTCAAAGTAACCATTCTAAACATTTCTTCAGATAAAGTAACATCTTTGTGATGGTAAACTTGACATAACCAAAATACCATGCTGAGACAGAGACTATGCTGCAGTTAAATTCAACACTTAGCTACACTAACATCTGAAATGTGGTCATAGGTGTGCTTTGTACAAGAGTGACCTATTTTTATTATGTGAACAAATTCTTAAAAACTGTTAGAAGACTGAAGTATGGGCTTTTACACATAGGTAGCAAATATACTCAATCGTTTCACAATAACAGCTGGGCATGTGGGTTTCCATTACGGATTATTATACCTCTACTGTTCAATGTCATAAATGGAACCCATGCCTGGAATATGTACTTATTGACTTGCCATTATATCAGAAGTAAAAGGCTAACTATTGAAATGTTGCCAATCAAAATGCTGAGTGCTGAAAGCAAAAAAGAAAATAAATAAATAAAAAAAAATAAAAAAAAGAGCAAAAACCCAGAGAAGAGTAAATTTTGAAAATCCCCCTTGCATCAAATAATGTAGGGAGCAAGCCCACTATAGCAGCTCTTGACATTTCAACCAGTTACTGAAGTAAAAAGCATATATAGCGCATAATATAAATCAACATTTTTATGACCAGAACACCAAGTGCAGAGTGGTACATGTTTCAATCAAATACAGCACTGAGTGCAATAAAATTTTAGTCTTAGATGCATTCTGTTTCTAAGTGTCTGACTGTAATTTCCTGAACGTTTCATTACGAGCTCTCAAAGACAGTCTGCCAAGTGATCTTTCATACATGTACCAAATGTGAGATCTTATGGGCATTTTACTATCACCATCTAACATGTTTCATTGGTTTTAATTAGTAACTGACATATTTTTGCTCACTCTGAAGAATGCAGCATGTCTAGAATGGATCTTTACTAAGCTGACATTACATCAAAGCTTATAATCACATACATTTCAATGGATGCGTTGTCATTACATCAAAAGTAACAATTGTTGCATTTCAAAGGATAAATTATCAATTTTGTGACTGCAAATTCGGCATGACCAAAACTCCACGTGCTATGCATTTAGCTGCATTCAAATCTTTAATGGCAAATTGCCATTATAAGTTAAATTTTATACCCACCTCCTATTAAAATTTCCAGTAAATATTATTAAGATCACTCAAAGGTGGTTTGACATATGGCTTTTTATATGCAAGTTGCAAATATAAGGTTTTATAGGCATTCCAATATTATATTTGTGAGGTGACACATTCAGTTTCCATTAAATATGGGTATATAACTTCTTCTCATTATGTGAAAATAGCACGTCTAATATATTTCTTCATAGCAGAAATAAAAATCATGTAAATTTCTCCTGATAAGGGAAATTTCTGCCACTAGCTTTATAATTGCTCCCCAAACTCAAATTTAGGCTCATATAAAGTGAAATGCATTACATGAACATAAAATTATGTTATGCTGTCTTTTACTGGAATCACCAACTAAATGCATTTGTTTACTTGAGTCGTGGCATACTATTCTGAAAAATATGCTAGAATATTTCACACAGAATTGAATTCATAGAAAGTTGTGCAGCAGAGTAACTTGCAATGCACACACAGCTGAAGTTATATTCCTCTATAAAAATGTGATTCCTAGTCTTACCCAGTCTCATTAGTGTTATACCTAACTAATACTGAATTTGCGTGACAATGAATCACTCAGATGTGCAGTTTAAACAAATGCTCAGTTGGGTTCCCTACCATCCTGTGCAAGAAATCAAAGCACATTCTGATTCTGAGTAGATAATCCAAACACAGACACGGACACACATATAGCACACACACACACACACACACACACACACACACACACACACACACACACACACACACACGCAAAGACATACAGTACACACACAGATTATTACTCTAGCTAGACTGATAAGTATTTATTTATTTACCTATTGCTTACAGCATTTTTCCCAGAGAAGAAAACAGGAATAATGCATTTCAATGTGTAAAAACAAAAGATGAAAATGCAAGTTATATATTTACCAGAGCATTAGATTTAGCTGGTATCAGTGCAGAAACTAGAACTGATGGACCCTCACTGAAGCTGCCTTTATTTTCATAGTAGCAGCAAGTTCTTGTAAGCTAAATCTCCTCCTCTATCCCATAATGACTTGCTCCCTTCTGAGTCTTGAAATAGAGTAAATACAGACATGGTCATGGCTATCTAGGTAAGATTAGTACAGCTATCCCTATACATAAGGAGACTTTAGAACTTGAGAACCAGTAACAAGGCCTTTTGTGCTTGCTCCTCAAGGTTCTTATAGATAGGCCAATTTGGAGGAGGTTATGTGGATGGGTTGCTTCGGTATCCCAACAGATATCAACAAAGTCTAGCAATCTGGTAAGTACATAAGGTAACTTACATATTTATGATTGACCTGTCCCGAGACTGGAACTGATGGACAGAATCCCCAGAACACAGTGTGAGCCCTAAGATAACACAATTTTGAGAATAGAGGCCCAGAAGGAGGCCTAAGCTCCAGATAAGGTGTCCAAACGGTAATACACCATGTGGCAGCAGCACAAATGCCTTCCAAAGGCAAATTCCTGAGAAAGCCCATGGATGCATGAACCCTTACAGAGCATGCCTTTGTTCTAGAAGGCAAAGAGTTATAGCTAGATACAGGGATGGCTCATGTTATTGGACTGCAGGACTGCAGCCCCCCGCCCCCTCCAGCTGTAAAAAGAAAAAAATGAAAAAAATAAAAAATAAATGAATAGTGAGTCCCAGAATTCCGCATATGAGTGCATGCTCAGTGTTCCCAGAACTCTGCACACATGTGTGTGTGCTCAGCACTCTGCATGCATGCGTGCAGGAATCTGGACTGCCATTAACCAGTCTGGATTAGAAGAAAGCATCGGACTTACAGAAATGCCCAGAAGTCTATGCGGTTACAACCACATAGACTGGAAGGGGATCAGGCTGCAACGTCTGGAGGCTGGACCCTGCTCTCGCAAGAAAGAGCACTGCAACCAGGGGCTGGGACTTTGAAGCAATTGTGGGAAATACAGATTTGAAAGTGGACTGCAATGTCTGCAGACTGGGCTTGAAGTCACAGCAGGAATCCAGGTAGAGGTGTGTGTGTGTGTGTGTGTGTGTGTGTGTTTGTGTGTGTGTGTGTGTGTTTGTGTAATGCCCCAGTTAAATATACCTAGTGGCTAGAGAGAAACTGAGGAAAAGCTCAAACCCAATGATACCTGGAGGTTAGAGAATAACTCAGGCTCAAACCCTGTAACTTGGGTGCAGGTAGCAAGAGCCTGAATTCCCTACCCACCACCACTTGTGAAAACTATTCAGATTTTTGCCTCATATTTTTGTTCTGTTCTGTTCCTCATAAAATCTGTGGTTTTCTAGATTTTGAATTCACTAAATAATGACAGCGATTTGAATTTCAGACTTCATATTCTTCAGAAAGTACATGGTAACACAAAACCTTTTATCCTAGCAATTTTCTAAGTTTATAAGATCAATATTTGAAATGTGTCCCTATTTTGGGTCTGTATTCCCCCATTATTGACTTTGTCTGGGTTTTTTGTGCTAAGAGGTTGAGAGCTATGGTGAGAACTGAATTTACTGAATATGTTTGGGGGCTGTATTCCTCCATTATTGGCTTTGTCCAGGTGTTTTGTGCTAAGAGGTTGAGAGCTATGGTGAGAACTGAATTCAGTGGATATTTTTGGGGGCTGTATTCTCCCATTACTGGCTTTGTCCAGGTGTTTTGTGCTAAGAGGTTGAGAGCTATATTGAGAACCGAATTCATTAAGTGATAGCCATTTAAGTTTCAGTCTTCCTGTGTTTCACAAAACAGCTGATTTGCCATAGTGGTATGTTGCTCTGACTGTAGTACACAGGGTCCTGGGTTCAAGACTTGATAGTGAAATGCATGGTGGTAACACAGCATTTTATTCTAGCAACTTTCCAAGATTATACAAGCAATGTTTAAAATGTGTCCCTGGTTTTTGGGCTTTTGTCCCCCCCAATAAATTTTGCCTTTATTCAGATTTCTTGTGCTGCAAAGTTGAGAGATACAGGTGAGCGTCGAGTGGATTTTACAAGGAGCTGAGAGCTTCAGGGGAAGAGAAGTTTAGTGCTGCTTATGCTGAATCTGCTTGCATTGTTAACAGCACAACAGGTAGTGTTCTTGATGCAGAAGGCTGTGGGTTCTACTCTCACAGTATGTAGATGCATTACTGATACTGTACTGTGTTGTACTTTTAAGGGGGGTGGATGCTGCAGTCCTGAGAATGTGCTCCTTGGCAGAGATACCTAGTAACTATGAACCTGTTATCAGTTTGCCATCCATTCCCTATTGCAATATTACTAGCTTATCATTTTTTAATGTAACATAGGCAATTTATTCCTCAAGGGCAGCAGGTACTTTATTTGTAGATGAAACAATGAAATATAAAACTGTTTGCTAGCAGCAACCTCTTCATTAGTTACAGATCTCTTTAATGAGGAATTATTTAGATGACTTTTACTTCTGCAGAGATTGTGCATATTTACTGATACTGGTGGATTGTAGAAGTTTGAATAGAAGTTTATGATGGAAATGTTCTGAATTGGGCAGTTTTGTCATTATTGATGCATGCATTTTGTTTCATTGTTTACTGGAAAAATGTTCAAAACAATAAATTTAAAATGCTGTCTAATAACTGTACTGTATTATACAAGGAATACAATTTAATACAGTCAGGAAGGTGATTCAAAGAACACATGTATGTTTCCTGTGCAAGTGGCCTACAATTTTAAAACAGCCCAAAGTTAAACTTTATCTGCCACTGGCCAGATGTATTTTCTTTGAATGTGTGTTTCAATGCCGTTTCAATGAAGGGCAAAGAAGTTTTAATGCTAAGTCTGTTTTCATTGTGTGACTGCATTGCTTTGTTTTGCAGATGTCTATTAGTGTTTGCACTGTAAAATGTAAAATAAAACTTTTAAATGAAATCCAAGTAATCGCAGAAGTAAAGCAGTATGCACATTACAGTATTTATGGTAAATGGGAAAAAACAGCCAAGTAATGATACATTGGAATGGCTGCAGGGGGGAGGCCCCATTCGACCATGATTTTGTGAGGGGGAAAGGGCAGCAAACTCAAAGACAGCCCCGGGTGAACCATACCTCTTAACTGTCCAGATTTTCACAGAATGAATTGATTTTTGCTTCTTATTTTTTGGTTTGTTCCTCATAAAATTTGTTTTCTGGCAAATCATTTAGGAATGAAGTCACTAAATAAAAGTCTAGTAAATAATTCCACATTTTACCCTTCAGAAAAATGCATTCAAAGCAAGATCTGTTATTCTATCTACTGTCTAAGTTTATACAAGAGCAATTTTAGTACTGTTTGTATATTCCCCAAATATATTTGGCCTTGTCCAGATTTCCTGCATTAAGAAGTTGAGAGGCATGCACAAATAAATCGCTTTATAGAATCAGGTATATCCAAACCTCTCAACTGTCCCCAATTTTGGATCAAAATGTTGCTCTCCCTCTAATAATCTCTCTGCAAAATGACAATTCTGGAAGAAAACGTGGAGGGTTTACAATTAATAAATAATTGTAATGATCGGAGTTATAGATTACTTTTATTTCAGATATGCATGTAGAATCTCTTATTTTCTCAGCTGCTCAACTTAACAGTACTAATATTAAAAAGTGTCCCTTCTATGACAGGTTCCCAGCTGTATTGTATGGCTATTTTATATTTTTGCATCACATTTTAGGTCTGTTTTTCATAAAATTGTGGTTTTCTGGCAATTAGTGGCAAATCATTAAAGACTGAAGTTAGAAAATTCATACTAATGCAAGACCTACTATTCTATTATCTTTCTAAGTTTGTAAGAGCAATATTTAAAAAGTGTCCTTATTTTTGGGACTTTGTCCCACTTCTACTTATGGCTTTGTCCAAATTTCTTGCTCTGAGGTTGAGAGGTATGACAAATGTGTCAGGGCCATTACCATCAGCCAGAGACATTTCAAATTGTGACATACTTGTTGCACCCTACTGCCCCATGTAGTGACTCTGGATGTGTCCAAGCAAGGCAAGTTACAGTTATGCAGTATAAGTGTGCAGAGTATCCCGCCCCCCATCCAAGGTAGACACAAGTAATACAGTGGCTTTTCATCTGTTCTTGATTTTACAGAATGTTCTGGTTTTCTTTTATATTTTTATACTGTTGATTTATGCTTCTTATTATTCAGAAAATGCATGTTGTTGCAGTGCCTGTTGCTCTGTGTTTAAGTAGCAATGGTTTAATGACCATCAGGTAAGCTTGTCTGAGATTGTAAGATGCAAGTAAGCTTTAATAAGCATACTGTTAAAGAATTCCCAACACTGAACGTGTGTTTGTTGTTGCCATGCAGACAATATTTACATAACTAGATAACGTATAAGCCTTGGGCACTGAAAGGCATATGACAGTTTTTGTAATAAAGGACAGGATTACAGTATTTTCAGAAGCTCATTACATTTGTTGGAGACCTGCAGTCATCTTTGCAGGCTTTACTTGTAAACTAAATTGAATGCCAATCTATCATGTGTGTCCATAACTTGTGCAGTAATCCTTTAAGCAATTTATATTGAGCTTATTTCTTATTTGCTGTTCATTTTTTACTTTGATCATGTTTTCTCCACAAAACAAGTAGATAGTTGTTGTCAGGCAGCAGGTCTTTTTTGGATAAGAAACATTTTTACAAGTGGGGGTATCACAGAGATTGCTACTTTCAGCATGTTACTTGGTACTTTTATAAAACTGAATATAAATTATAATTAGAACTGCAGTGCAAGGAGAAGTGGTTTGAGTTGAGTGCTGCTTGTTATTTTTATACTTGATTTTGACTCACATTCCAATAATGTATTTAAAAAGTAAATTATTTTTTCATGCCTCACAACCTTTTTGTTTCCCTCTAGAAATTAAGTAAGCTGTCATGTAGCCAATGCATTGAAATAGTTTTTTTTTTCTTCTCCATTCATTTTATCTTGATTGGACTCTCATAATGATGGTTTGGCACCCAGGGCAGAGTATTTAATTAAAGTCCCAGTTTTTGTGGTTTTGAGCATAGCTCCAACCCTTTCTAGTTGGCCACACCTCTTCCCATTGACCCCACCCATTCAGCTGTTTTCTGCAGCCCCCCCCCTCCCCTTTGATTTGAAGTCACCAGCCTCCACTGGCTAGATAAGAAAAGGAGATAAACAGTTTGTCATCCTTCCTGAAATCTTTTGTTCTGTAAAGGTAAACTCTGAGCTGACTATGTACATCTAAACTATGCAGCTTACATTCTCTTATATTAGAATAATTTGGGGAGAATGCTAGATGATGAATGGATTGGCTCAAATTTGTATGTCAACCTTGGGCATAAATGATGGATTAGTCCTTAGTGACATCCTGTCTTTATGAAAAACGGAAAAGGGAAATTTAGATGATAAGGCCTGCAAGTCTGAAACTTGATGGCTATCAGAAGGAGCATTTTCCATTACAGGAATTTTATGTCAGCAAAGCCAGTGGGTTCAAAGGGGGAAAGACTAAGCTTCTCCAAAATAAAATTAAGATTCTATACAGGAGCAGAATGGATTAACAGATATCTGGAATAAAAAAAGCTCCCTTTATATAGGCTTCACAGAACTTGTGCGAGGCTGACCATGAGGAAGAGAATCCTTGGTGAAACGAAGAGATAGGGGATAAATTAATGTTAACTGAAGAAGAACTTACCCCTGCTTTAAATATATCTGTAGAAAATGTTGGTACTTGAGATATAGGGTCTGAAATTGGATCTGCATGGCACTGAGCAGCTCAAACAGATAATTTCTTCCACTTTCCTTTATGCATCTTTCTAATAGAAGAGGGATTGAGAGACTATAATCAAGTTAATAACATCAGATTGGAGCATAGGACCCCATGCCATCACTAGAAGTTGAGAAACCATGCAGTTAAGTGGAGGAAGTGAATGTCTAGGAGAAGCTGACTGGATGGCTGAGACAGAAAGAGATGGTGCTGAGGAAGGGTTTTCCCTGTGAAGTGGACAAATAAGAGGGAACCATATCTTGTCTTTCTGTAAAAAACTGGAGAGGAGACACATAGCTCTGGGGGCCAATGTGTTAGAATGCATCTCATGAGGGAATTCTCTCCTGTGGGAGGATGCAAAAGAAACTGTTGAATTTGGTGCTTAATGATGAAAAAAGAGATTGCAATAAGGTTTCCACCACTTACAGAAGATCTTGAACACTACTTGAACTGTTGAGAGAGGATTGTCTTGGTTAAACTTGTTTGCAATCACACTGGAAGGGTTGAGGGGTTGGCATAATGATTAAGGTGCTCACCTCACAGACAAAAGGTACAGGGATTAATTCTCAATGAGAGAAATTGGCTAGACATAAAATGGTCCAGAAGGGCAACTTGCCTAGTTCTTACCTATAAATCTGTAAGTCATTGCGATATGTGTTGCTTTCGGAAAGTGATATGATATGGCCTATTCCCAAACTATCATAGCTTCTCTGCATAGGGGTTAAGATTGGGTTCTACCCTGCTTATTTATGTACTGCACAACAGCCATGATGTCTAAGTGAATAAGAACTGCATCCTGGGGGAGTGCAACTTGAATGTCTGCTCAGCAAGGAAGAATACTCCCAACTACATGATGATGATGTCAATTTGACCTCTTATTAAGTCCACATCCTTTAAACCATACTAATCAGATAATGATGCAACCATAATAAGGATTCATCCACAGTAATAGTGGCAGTGGGGATAGCTGAACAAAATGAGTCCCTGAAATGAGATTTTCTGGATTTGTCCAAGACAGCAGATGTTTCGGCTAGACTTTTGAAAGAATAATAGTTTGCATCACTAGTTGTGTTTCTGTACTTCACTGAGTTCTGAGAGTCCACTGCACAATTCTTATGTTTAGTCTGCTCCTTTGTATTGATAAACAGTTAAATGGAGGGAATGTAGTACTAAAATGAACTCTTAACCAAGAGAAGGCACCATGTTGCAAATTCTGGAAATTTAGTTTATTCCAAGATGAAGGTTAAGACCAAACAGAATGACGAACAATGGACATATAAGTAAAACACATTAAAATCCCTGCATTTTCATCCTTGTGGACTTCTTCAGATGTTTAATGCCCTGTTTACATGTTCTGTTGGACAGCAGCTTAAGATGAAGTGTCTATTTCAGTAATAACAAGGTATTCCTGCTCTCTGAAGAAGCCAGTTCTATCTCCTTACCAGTGATAGCTCCTTTGTATTGTCTAAATGGAAGTTGCCATAATGCTTAATACCTTGAGAACTGTAGTCACATTAGGGGACAGGATGTGTGACAGATCCACCGCTACTTGGACTATCATAGTAATTCTTTCTGAAGGTAGCCTTGTTCGCTGATTTACCAAATCCAAATGGAAGCCGATGAATGTCAAGAAGTGGGAGGGTTCCAGTTGTGATTTCACTGGTTGACCATGATCCCCAAAGATATGTATTGCCATGTTATAATGAGCCTCTCCATTGTAGGTGCAGGGATGAGACAGTCATTTAGATAGGGAAATATTTTTACTCTTAACAGGCACATGTGAACTGCAAATGGAGCCATACTCTTGGTGAACCTCTGGAGGGCTATGCTGAGTCTGAAAAAAAATTCAACCCCAACAGCAGTGAGCATCTTGCCCGCTTGCTGACATTGCAGCAGTTTGTCCTTAACATTCTGATCAAACAGAGATGTTCCATCAAATGTGGCATTGATAAAATATGCCCAAAAATGTTCCACAGAGCTTGTAAGGTGTAGCCAGGTCTCACATCACATTACAATGCCTGAACCAGCTGACCTGGGTGCCCCATCTGCTGCATTATTTAGCAGAGGCATAGACAGCAAGGAAATAGGATTGATAGTAGCCACCTGGGTCTCTAGCTGTTTCTGCAGGTCATCAGTTGGCAAATTCTTCATAGTTTCCACAGTTTTGTCTGCTAGATCCCACTGAAACCTTACTATAGACATCATCATGTACTTCATCACATTGATGGAAAATGCACTCAACACATATACTTGCTTTCCAGCTCTATCTATCATCCAGGAATCCTTATCAGGAAGATGTATCATTTGAACATCTGGGACCTCTTGTCTGATGGCCAATGTTACCAAGAAGGGATATACAAAGGGACCCTTGCTGTAGTGGTGCTTCTCCTTAAGGCTCCACAACACTGTCAGGTTACATACATACATACAAATATTTCAGGCACAGGCAATAATGCCCTTCTAGCTGCCCATGTACCACACAAGTTATTCTCATAATAACTGCCCAAGTTGTTCTTAAATGTATCTAAACTAGTGCTTGCTTTAATATAATTTGTTAGTTTATTCTATGTATTAGCTACTCTGTCAGAGAACCAATTAGTACATTTCTCATTCCTATATAATCTTTTTTTTTAATTTCTCCAAGAATTTTGAGTTTCTAATATCATAACGGGAATGGACCCCATTCCTAAGTCAAAGTACGAATAAAGATCATAAATTAGTATTGTTTCCATCTTTCTTATTAGCCAGAAGTGTTCTTCTCAGCAGCTGCAATGTATGCAGTAATGACTCCTTCTGCAATTCGCATGGAGTTACGTGTATTGGTAACATATCCAAGTATAATTGTAAATTCTTTTTTATAAAAACTGTTGCCCCTGCTACTACTGTAACTGTCTGGGTCTCCTTCTTCCACATTGCTCTCATTTCCACCTGGAAATCCTGGTATTTTATGACTTTGTGTCTCTCTCTCTGTCTGTACCCTGGGTGTATAAATTTCAATAATTAATGCTACTTTTGTCTTCTTTCATGGACTACTATATCTGTATTTCTCACATCTATTTTTTGAACTGTTGGTGGTGGGTGATCCCATGTGATATAAACTTCATCATTTTCTATGATGCTTTGTGGCTCATGTTCCAAATGTTTTTCAGCCACTTCAATACCATAATGTTTGCACAATCCCCAGTGCAACAGTCTTGCCACATTATTATGCCTTTCAGTATACAATCCTTCTGCCATTAGTATATCAAACCAGCAACAAGGTGTGCAACTGTTTCCAATTTTGTTTTACAAAACCTACATTTGTCTGTTTTTCCTACATGATCAATGTACTTTGTAAACCAATGTGTATGTATTCTACTATCTTGGGATGCCATTATTAACCTTTCATCTTTTGTTTTAAATTCACCTCTCCTTAGCGATTCCTGGATTCGATCCTGATCAACATAAGGTTGTTCCAAGAGTCTCCTATACTTGGAGCTATATTTATGCATTTCCACATTTCTTGCCTTCTCATATGATCCTTCACCTTATAGTCTTTATTTTGTTTTTTGGCAGATTCAGTTACTGTCTGATTTTTATCTACTTCTGGTTTGATTTCCATTCCCACTTGATGCAAATATGCTTCTGCTAAACTAATCAGGGAAGTCATCTTAGACTTTTTCTCCTCATATTTAAGAGCTTTCACTACATTTGGGTCTTGTGAAGTCAACAGATATGTGACATGTAATCAATTTCAAGGAAGACCATACCTCCTTCAGAACGTGGGATATATAATCTTGGTACACACTGATTTTTATAAATCATTTGATGAGCATGAAGCATACTTCTTTTTTTCCTGTGTAACCCGTCCAACACGTATTGGGGCCATTCAATTACTCCAAAGCTGTAAGTTAAGACAGGAAAAGAACATTGGTTTATAGCTTGGACTTTATTCCTTGATGTCAATGCTGTTTTAGCATTAATTTAAGCCTTCTAAAATATTCCTTCCTGAGTTTTATTCACATTTATTTATGTTTTATTGTTAATCCTTCATCAGTTCCCAAATATTTATATACTCCCTCTTGCTCAAGTTCTTTTATATCACAGTCCTGTCCCAAAGTGATGTTTTCTTTGTGCTGCAGCTTTCCTGCTTTAAAGGTTGCTTTTGCACAATTATCAAGACCAAATGATATTCTTATACCAGCTGAAAAAGTTTTAACCTCTTGCAGTAGTGATTTCAGTTCCTCATCTGATGAACTATACAGTTTTAAATGAGCCAGAAAAAGAAGATGAGAGGTCTTTACACTTTTTTTTTTCTAGGAGCCAAATTATAGCCATGCCCTAATGTGTTAAGTAGACAGCTTAATGGGTTAAGGGCAAGACAGAATAGCAGTGGTGATAGGGAATCACCCTGAAATAATCCCATTTGAATTCTTATCCCTGAAATAATAACTGGTCTTTTATCATGGCTTAATTGCAAAGTGGTCTGCCACTATTCAAGGTTGCTGTAATGTTATTGATCAGTGTAGGATGTAACTTATACATCTTTAAGCATTCTTTTATCCACGAATGTATGATACTGTCAAATGCTTTTTTGTAGTGAATCCATGCCATGCTTAGATTCTTCGCCTTTTTACAGTTCTCCATTATGACTTTATTTAACAACAAATGATTCTTTGTTTTATATGACTTTCTTGTATTATATTTTTGCTCTATTGCCATGATTGAGTTTTCTTCTAAATGATTATAATCTATGTTGCTGTCAGTTCTGGTGTATAGTTTATACATTGTTGGAAGGAAAGTTATTGGTCTATAATTTTTAGGATAACTTTAAGGTTCACTATTAAGTAGGAGCATTGTTCTTCCTGTTGTTAACCAGGCTGGTGTCTGTTTGGGCTGTACATATAAATAATTCTTACTCATGGCTAAATCTTCATACAAAGATGTTAATACTTTTAGCCAGAAGTTAGGTACTGCATCTGGGCCTGCAGTTTTCTCATTGTAGACTCTTCTTAACTTTATTTCAATCTCTCTGGCTGTTAAATCATCCCATTTCATATCCTATACTTTTGAACTTCTTATTCTCTCCTTTACTTCTTCTATCCATTTAGTATCATTGTTAAGTTCCACAGAATCTTCATGGATATTTATCTAAAATATACCTATTTCTTCTTTTTTGAGTGGTCTTTCAATTCCTTTTGCCTTGTTTCTCAATACTCTATAGAATTTTTTGGGGTCATAAATAAATTGCTTATTTTGTACTTTTCCTTTATATTTATCTGCATATTTTCTAAGTTTTTCTGCATATACTCAGATTTTTAGTTTGTTATTTGCAATGGTTCATGATATATACTGATCTGTTCTGATACTGTGAGTTACTTTTATCACGTCTGTCTTTCTGAGTATTTTTGTTGATCTGTTCCCTCTTCTGTACTCTTCTAACAGTGACACTTTTTGTCTTAATTGCTTTATAGTTTTCTCTATTCGATACTTCCATGATGGCATTCAATTTCTCCCCTTCCTTTCTTTTGCTACCCTGTGTTCTTGCGGTAGAATTTTATCTGTTATTAATTTAGTTGCATGGTAATCTATCCTGTTTACTTCTGTTATATTGGACAGTTCTAATTGATGTGTTTGTTTTATCAAACTTCTAATTTTTAGGGTTAATTGACTTTATGCACTCTGTTTCTTTCATTGATCTTAATATGTCTCTCTGTCTCTATTAAATCAAGCTACTCTTCTCTTAACTCATTTTCTTCTAAACTGAAAGCACATTTTTTTGTTCTCCATTTTCTGCTGGCATTGTATAGACATTTCTATAGAATCTTCTTGTGGGACATTCTTGTCAATTTCATCCTGTGTCATCCATTGCTCTGTCATATGAGAACATCTCCTGCCATATCTCCTACACAGGTTTCTGATGATTGTTTACTACTCTTTGATAACCCTAAACATACCTAGGCATACAGTAAATGACCTATATACTTGAATAAGATCTCCTCTTAAGGTTTCCTTATTATTATGATTCCATACTCTATTTTTAGTCTTATGTAACCTATAAAGAATGATTTCATTATTTCTGATTTCCTAGACTTTATAAATAATTTTATATAGCCTATAACTGTCATTAACCAATTGCCTGATATGATCAGATACACTTGAAGCTGGATCAACCTATATGTCCAGTTCCTTAAATAAATCCATAGTTTGAATTACATGCACACACATACACTCACACACTCACACACACACACAAACACTCACATATATTAATTATATTAAATATTCACCCTTTAATGTATGTCTCACATGCTTAGTTTCTAATGTATTTATCAACATATTATTCTCCTGTACCCAAATGGTCAATTTAATCTTCTTTTGCAGACATGCCCTATCTTTAACAAATGAAATCAATTGACCTATTTTCAAGTCATCTGCATATAGTCTATATAACTATTTGGATGAAAAACATAGACCTGGAAGATACAACCTAAACTAGTATGGGTCTAAGACAGAACTCTGTGGGATGCCTTGATAATAACCTAGAATTTCATCTGTCCAATTGTTATTTGATACTTGCCATATCCTATTTGTATGCCATACAGCTATTTATCTTATTAAGATTGCATTAAGACCTACATTCGATAATTTATTGATTAGTGTTTTGTGTGTAATTCTACGAAAGGCTAAAGTTATAGCTGTTATTATATTATTATAGAATAACATGTTGTAGGTAGTTATAGATCTGCTTTCAACATACATATGCTGATATATGGGTTCAAATCCCAGTCTTTCTATTTCTGACAATAATGTATTCAAAATAACCTAAATAACCTTATCCATTATTTTTCCACAGCAAGAAGGTAATCCTATTGGTCTGTATGGCTCTGGGCATGTCCTACTCCTCCTTCCCACAAAGACGGATTTAACAAGTGCATGTCTCCAATCTTGAGGAATCTTCTCATACTTAAATGACCTAGTAAATAACAAATATAATGGTAGTAAAGTTCATGCTGACGGGTTCACAGGTCATTATTACTAATTATGTCTCCTCCCTGTGCTTTGGGTGCAGTCTGAGCAGATTTTGTATAATTTGTTTTCAATATAATTTAATTTCAGTATCTGACATTACCTAGATGTTACTAGCACAATTTATCACCTCCTTTGTGGAGCCAAACTGTTTTGCATAAGAATTTAAAAATATATCTATAATCTGCTGTGTCTGAGAATACATTTTAGAATATATGCTCAGTTTATTGATATTTATTTATTATTTATTTATTTATTTACATTTGTTGACCGGGCTAGTCTAACTAGATACATGTCCATTTTCAGTAGAGGCCCGGGGAGAAAAGCTCCAAGCAGACAGGTAAAGACATTATTATACAATAATAATATAGAAAAGCTATCAACATATACAGATAATACCATTATTTGAGATATTTGCAAAAGAGGATGATCAAGAACAAATTTACAATAAATGAAAAAGTGTGATTTTTTTTTTTTTTTTGTAGGACAACATAGTACAGCAAAAAGGCCATATAATAATATAGCAATAACCCACACCTGGGTGTGGGTAATGCTAAATTTACCCACGGTTGGCGTGGTTTGGTCCCGAGGGCCGAGGACCAAAAGCCAACCGTGGGTAAATTAGCATTACCACCAGAAGTGGTTATTGCTATTATACTATGACATTATTTAAGAAAAGAAACTGTTACTTTTCTTAAATAATGGCATAGTATAATGCCTGTTTACTGCCCTTCTGCAGATGTCTGGCATCCGCGGCAGTTCTGATGTACTGCGCTTGCAGTACATCAGAGCTGTGAGCAAAAGCAACGGAGAAAGCAAGATCTCCGTTGCTTTTTATGTCTCGCTATGTTAAATGAGTTTAACATGGCGAGACAGTTTAAAATAAGCAACGGACATCTCCGTTGCTTATTTTAAACTGTCTCGCTATGTTAAACTCATTTAACATAGCGATTCAAAGCAACGGAGATCTTGCCTTCTCCGTTGCTTTTAAACTGTCTCGCTATGTTAAATGGGTTTAACATGGCGAGACAGCTTTAAAATAAGCAACGGAGATCTCCGTTGCTTATTTTAAAGCTGTCTCGCTATGTTAAACCCATTTTACATAGCGAGATGAGTTATACTAATGGAAAAAGTCCGGCGACGGACCTTTTTCCATTAGTATAACTCGATTTACAACGGGCACGCTGGCCAATCAGCGTGCACGTTTTGGGGGGATCATGGTATAATTAGCAGTAAAGTACCCTGGAGAAGAGAAATAAAAGGGATAGCAGGAATGTGTAAAGGTGGAGAGATCAGTCAGGGTTAGTGCAGGGGCAGAGCCAGTGAGTTTTAAAATGTTCTTTGAGATGTTTTTTAAAAAGATGTGTGGAAGAGAGAGTAGAAAGTTCACTTGGAATATGGTTCCAGGCCTTGCCAACTGTGTTTGCAAAAATAGAGTCTCCAGCTTTGCTTTTAGATTTAATAGTGGAAACTAGAAGCTTATTGGCTGAGCGAAGAGTAGTAAGGTTTTTGTAAAGGGTAGTCAGACTATTGAGGATTGGGATATTATTAGGGTGGAAAAGTATCTTTTGGGTTATAGTAAGTTGATGATAGAGTAGTTGGTGCTGCAGTTCTAACCATCCCAATTGTTTGAGGTTGAGAGAGTGGTGTGTTCTAAAAGGGTTGCCGGTAGTAAATCTGGCTATGTTATTATAGCTAGTGGCAAGTTTGTTAAGGTTGCTTTTGGAAAGGTTAGTATAAATGGCAGAAGCATAAAGCAGGGTAGAGATCAGATGAGTTTGGGCTGTAGTGGTTCTTTCTGTAGGTGTAAGGAAGGGTTTGATACTATACAGGGAACCCAGTTTTTTGTTGACAGATTTTAAGGTAGTGTTGATATGATTGTCATAGCTAAGGTTGTTGTCAATGGTTATGCCTAGGAGACGGGTTGTGGTATCAGGGGATATGGTGGTTCCATTGTTAGAGGTTATAGTGAAGTGAAATTGTGGTGATTTTAGAGTGGGAGTAAAGAGTAATAATTTTTTTTTTGCATTCAGGAGGAGGCAGTGTTGCATGAACCAATTTTCAACAGTATGAAATACAGACTGGGTGAGGGTCTGGAGTGTGGTTGAGGACTTAGCAGAGCAAATTAAAGTAGAATCGTCGGCATACTGAATGCAGGTGGCTTGAGGAATTTTAGTATTTAGGTCATTAATAAACATTGAAAAGAGAAGAGGGCCTAGGATGGAACCTTGAGGTACTCCAAGGTTTATGGGGAGGGGAGTTGACAGCATATTATCCCAAAGGACTGCTTGATGACGGTTGTCTAAGTAGGATTTAAACCAGAGTAACGCATGTGCATCCAGTGAATGGGCTTTTAATACCTCTAAAAGCAGATTATAGTTGACCATATCGAAGACTTTTGAAAGGTCGATAAACAAAGCGGAGGAAAGAGTGTTATTGTTACGATTTTTGTTTATACAGTCAGAAAAGGATAGCAGGGCAGTTGAGGTACTATGGAATGGTCTGAAACCATAATGGCAGTTGGCAAGCAAATTGTTGTGGAGAAGATGGTCAAGTAGTTGTTGGTGGATACATTTTTCCATTATTTTAGCTATAGGAGAGAATAAGGTGATAGGTCTAAAGTTGGAAATGTCAGTTGATATCCCACCTTTGTGTAAAGGAATGATGTGAGATACCTTCCATATAAGGGGGATT
The DNA here is from genome assembly GCF_019279795.1 of Protopterus annectens. Lineage (NCBI taxonomy): Eukaryota > Metazoa > Chordata > Ceratodontiformes > Protopteridae > Protopterus > Protopterus annectens. Next base: position 1,791,743,128 of record NC_056743.1, read on the forward strand.
TTACTTTCTGAAATAGTTCTACTAATAAGGATAGAAATAGGGTAGGCTATAACTTTAGCTGCAATTTGCAGGTATTCTGCTGGTATACAGTCAGCAGAGGGGGTGCATGGCTTGAGTTTTAGAAGGAGGTTACAAATGAGGGATGTAGGAATTGGTTGTATGTGAAAAGAAGGAATAGAGTTTGATGTGGTATTAGGTGGGAGGGAGCTGGTGGGTGGTAGAGAATTAGCTAGAGTTTGTATGGCTTCAGTAAAGTAGTTATTAAAGGAATCAGCTATTGGTTTAGGGTTATTTTGGGTGATCCCTGATGGGGTGGGAGACTTGGTATGACCTGGATGAAGTAGTTTGTTCATAGCTGACCAGACATTTTGTGGTTTTTGTTTGTGGGCTTGTTGGAGGTGAATGTAAAAGTTTCTTTCATCTAGTAGGATGTCTTTTTTTGTAGCATTTCTTAATTGTTTAAAGTAAAGGTGGTCAGAAGGGCTTTTAGAGGCTCTCCACTTGGCCCAGATTTTATTTCTTAGGAGGATTTTTTGCCTTGTTTGTTTTGTGAGCCAAGGGGCAGTTTTGGTCTTTATTCTGGATGAGCGATGGGGGGCATGGAAGTCTAGGATTTGAAGGAATTTAGTATTAAAGTAGGTAACTGCTTCATCAAGTGGAAGATGAAGCAGTGGTGACCAGCCACAAGCCTTCAGTTCTGTTTGGAAGTTCTCAGGGTGAAAGTTTTTTTTGAGCGGGAGGTTTTAAAAATAGTACGATTGGACCTATGAAGTTTTTGTTTAATTATATAGGTAAGAGCATGGTCACTGATGTCATCAGGAAGGGTTCCTGGCTTATAAGTAGTAGGATGATTGTTTATGAGAATCCAGTCAAGTAAGGTTTCCTTACGACTTTGTTTGTGGATTCTCGTAGGGGTGGTTATCATTTGTGAGAAACCAAAAAGATTTATGTGGTTAATGGGATTTGGGGACCTACAAGTAGACCAGTCTATATTAAAGTGGCCTAAGACAATGGTTTCCTGGGGTAGGTGTACAGATAGGCTACTAAGTATATTTTCCAGAATACTGATATTGTTTCCTGGGGGAAGGTAGGAACAGATTATGTAGATGGATTTATGGTTATTGATTTGAAGTTTGGCTGAAAGGGTTTCTGCTGTGGGGTTTGTGGGAAGTGGCACATTGAAGGTTGATAGTTGGAGTTCTGATTTATAAAAAATGGCTACTCCCCCACCTTTTTTGGTAGTCCGGTCTTTTCTGAGGATGTTATATCCTGGGGGGGGGGGGGGTAATTTCCTGATCTTTGGTTGAAGGTTTAAGCCAAGTTTCAGTAATGCAGAGGATATCAAAGTTGTGGACATCTAGAAGTGCATGAAGATGGGATATTTTATTGTTGATGCTACGGATGCTAAGGTGAGCTATCAGAAGGGAGTTAGATGGCCTTGTTAGGGTGGAGGTGGTGTAGGGTTTTTGGTTATGAGGGTCACTGGGGAGTGTTGTATGTGGACCAGGGTTAGGATGGATATCACCATCTAAGAGATGATGTTGTAGGGGTTTCTGTATTAGTTTTATGAATTTGAAGTAGTTGTATGGGGGTTTCTTGTCAAGGAGGTAAGTGATATGGGTAGATCTGTTGTACTTTGGAAGGGTATAGCTAGATGTAGAGGTTATGTTAATGTGTTTTAGGGAATTTATATGTGAGAATGTAATGGTTTGTTGGTAGTGGTGGTGGTGTTTTAGTAGAAAATAGTGTTCAAAGAAGGTTAGTGAGAATGCTAGAGTAAGGGCAGCTAGAATGTTGGGTAGGTGTAGGAGGTATGTGTAAGTAGAGTTGTAGTTAGAGGCCATTGGGTTGAATGGGTAAGGGTGGTGTGAGGTCAAAGAAGGTGCCTAGTATTGTGTAGGAGTGTAAGGTGTAAAGTAACAGGTGATAATAGAGGCAGCAGAAGGAGGAAAAGAGAGTAGCAGGTGGTGGTGAGCTTAGAGGTGAAGTTTAGTATGAGTTGTTACAGAAATTAGGAATATAAGAGTAAATTAAGTGTAGTTGGAATAACTAGAGAAATTAGAGATGGAAGAAGGTGGAAGAGAGAGTTGTAGGAGGATTGAAGCAAGAGTGTTATAGAGGTTACAAATGTAAGAGGAAGGTAGGTTAAGTTGGTAAGTACAGCAGGTAATAGTAAGGTTGGGTATTGGGGGGGGGTGTAAGGTTACTGAGTATTGGTTGGGAATTATTCTTGTAGGATATAGGGGGTGTTAAATGGAAGTAGGTTGTGATAGGTAGTTAAGGAGCAGGGGGTGTGGTTATGCAGGTATAAAGCTAGCAGTAATGGGATGGGTGGATATGGGGGTGTTAATTGGAAGTAGGTAGTGATAGGTAGTTGAGGAGCAGGGGGTGTGGTTATGCAGTTATAAAGTTAGCAGTACTGGGGGTGGGTGGGAATTGGGGGTAGGGTAGGGGAGCGGAGTGAGCCCACAGGGCGAACGGAGCAGGCTACAGCAGGTAGATGAAGATTCTGCAGAGAGACAATCAGAGAGTAGCAGGTTCCAGGTAGAGAGAAGGCGGCCAGAGGTAAGTAGAGTTAGGTACAGCAGGTTAGAGGTAGATATGTATGTCTTTATGCCTACCACATCTTATACATCTATAAAATGGCTTCATATATGCTCAATATCTTTATATGAATTTTCTTCAAATTTTTCCTGATCTTGTCTCACACTATGTTTAATCTGTCTGACCAGTGTGTTTATTTCAGCTTCCAAAGTTATAGTTCAACTTAATTTGCATTTCTTATGTTTTTATCTCTCATCTTAACTAAGTATCTTGGTTTATGGAAACATATCCTCATGACTTTGTGTGCCTAGATCCTAATATTAGCAACTTTTTGATTTTATGCATTCAAACAATTTCTGTTTCAAAACCTGCCATATCCTTTCAGCAGTCTTTCCACTGAATGCAGCTCTCCAACTAGTTTTATACAGTGAAAGGTTTGATTCCATATAGTTTGCTATTAATCTTCTGTGCACTGGTTTAGATTCCAGTTTGATAGAATTATCCAGTAGCAGTTGAACCTTTATAATCCCATGACCACCATATATTGAAGGTGGTAAAACTTGACATGAAGTGAGAGTCCTCTCCTTACGAACACAAACGATGTTCAGTACATTCTGTTCCTTAGTAAATCTGTTCATAATCTACAACTATTGTTGTTCTTTAACATACACTGTAAATAATGTCTTCATTAATGTTGTACAATCAATATTCTTACAGTCTGTTTCTGGCAAATGTAAGTCCCTATCTACTATTATTTTCCCTCCAGTTTTTCATGCAATAAGTATATGAAATCGTCTAGATCACCAGCACTTGACTTTGGTGGTCTATACACTCCAACAGCTGTAATCTGTTCCAGCGTTGTCTTTATTGTCACAGTTATACAACTGTCACTACTAGTATTACCATACATGTAATAATCAGAGGTCTCATAATAAGAAGTTATGTACCTACCATAATGTTCCATGTTAGTTGTCTTCTTCTCGCCTTCTTTCTTGCTGATTGGGTTCGGAGCTGATCCTCGGCTCTGACTCGGCCATCTACTAAAGCTCGAGAGCTATTTACTGGCTCGAGGCCTCCCCTTATCCCACAATGCTTGGCGCTAGATACCCAGATCTCATTTGGCAGAGCTAACACTATAGAAAAAATTTTAAGGACACCTGTCCAAACTACAAGGTTTACCTACAGTACTAAAACAGAGGAGGACGTAACCCAGATAAGACTCAGCCAGAGGAAGAAGACCTCAGAACGGGACTCTTTTCGGTTTGTCCAGGCTAAGGGGATGGAGGGTGGGATGCAAGAAAGAAGGCGAGAAGAAGACAACTAACATGGAACGTTATGGTAGGTACATAACTTCTTAATGTTAAGTTGTCTATCTCGCCTTCATTCTTGCTGGTTGGGACAGCGTCCCTAGCACCTTAGTCCTGGGTGGCTCATCGGAACAGACTCTTGAGCACAGTGGAACCCAAATCAGCTCTACTCCTAGAGGCCATATCCAAATTATAATGTGAAATGAAGGTATGAGGAGTGGCCCATGTGGCTGCAGCACAAATAGATTCCATTGGTAGTCTAGCTTGAAAAGCTACCGAAGTAACTAAAGCTCTGGTGGAAAGACCTTTAGGTTTAGTAGGGAGTTCTTTATGTCTCAGCTGATAAATCAAGGTAATAATAGAGGACAACCACCTGGATAAGGTTACTTTAGAAACTGGCAGGCCCTGTTTGCCCTCAGCATAGGACAGGAAGAATTGGTCTGATTTTCTTGTTTGCTTAGTCCTATCCAAATAAAAACGTAATTGCCTATGAACGTCCAATTGGTGTAACTTTTGTTCAGCTTTGTTCGAATAGTTAGGAAAAAAGACAGGTAGATCAATAGCCTGATTCAGGTTTGTTTCAGAAGGTATCTTGGGCAGAAAAGAAGGATTAGTCCTGAGTGAAACGCTATCCTTGTGAAACACAAGGTAAGGAGGATGAATACAGAGGGCTTGAAGTTCCGAAACTCTCCTAGCTGAGGTGATGGCTACTAAAAAGAGAGTCTTCCAGGAGAGTAATTTTAAGGAACAGGAAGCTGCAGGTTCAAAAGGAGGGAGAATCAAGGATGCTAATATCAAGTTTAAATCCCACGGAGGCGGGGGATCTCTGACCGGGGGCCTAAGCAAAATAGTCCCTTTAAGAAAGGCCTTGCAAAGTTTGTAGGACATGATGCTGGTTTCTGACAGGCCAGCGTGGAAATTTGTGATAGCAGCTAATTGGACCCTAATGGTGGCAGACGAGGAACCAGCATGAAAAAGTTCTGCTAAAAAATCTAGAACGTGATGGACAGGGGCTGTAAAGGGGTCTATATTCCTAGCCTCTGCCCAGAAAGAGAAACGTTTCCACTTACTAGCATAAGTCTTCCTGGTGGTAGATTTGTGCGAAGAAAGGATGATTTCACGCACCGGCTGAGAAATATGTGGAAGCCTGGCTAAGGTTGGAAGTGGAGCAACCAGGCTGTGAGGTTGAGAGACTGAAGGGATTGGTGCAACCCGCCCGACTGATGGACCAAGAGGTCTGGCACTGGGTCCAGATTCCAAGGCTGCTCCAGCAGATGATGATGCAGGAATGGGAACCAAATTTGTCGAAGCCAGTAAGGGGCAATGAGGATCATCCTGGATCCCAATGCGGTTGCCTTCTGAATTAGTTTGGGAATTAGGGGAAAAGGTGGAAATGCATGCAGAAGACCCCGGGGCCAATCGTGAACTAGAGCATCACTGGTGGAGTGTCCAGGGAGGGGGAAGAGAGTGAAGAAATTGTCGCACTTGCTATTGAGAGGAGTTGCGAAAAGGTCGCAGCAAGGTTGACCCCATCTGCAGAAAATTTTGTCCGCTACTGACTGATTGAGAGACCACTCGTGAGGCATGAGAATAGCTCTGCTTAGCCTGTCCGCTATGACGTTGGACTTCCCGGGGATGTGCGTTGCTATCAGAAACCGTTGAGAGGAGATCGCCCACTGCCAGAGTCTGAGTGCTTCTTGACATACGGGATAGGACTTAGTTCCGCCCTGCTTGTTGATGTACCACATTACAGACATATTGTCTGTTTGAATTGCAATAGTCCCGGTGGGTAGAGAGTCCTGAAGAGCTTGCAACGCTAAAAGCACAGCTCTCATCTCAAAGACGTTTATGTGCAGGTGGTACTCTAGAGGTTGCCAAGTGCCCTGGACAGTCCTGCCCTGAAAATGCCCCCCCCCCCACCCAATCAGGGAGGCATCCGTGGTCACCGTGGAACAGGAGGAGGAAGAACACATGGTCTGCTCTGGAGCACTAGAGGGGAGACCATCCACCAAGCCAGGTGGTCTTTGCATGATTGAGTGATTATTATGTTGTGAGACATCGGAAGTTGCTGAAAAGACCATTGGGTAAAGAGCATCCACTGAAGAATCTGCACGTGAAAACGAGCCAGGGGAACTAGTATGATTGCTGCTACCATGAGACCCAAAGTTTTTAGTACAAATCTGGCCTGAATCCTCTTGCACTGTAGTAAGACCTGCACATGTCGGCGAATGTCTGACACGATGTCTAGAGGAAGTTTTGCAGACAGCTCTTTTGTGTTTAATCTTGCGCCTATAAAGGTTATAGACTGACAAGGCGACAATGCAGACGTTTCGAAATTTATTGAGATACCTAGCTCGGAGCAAGTTTGGATGGTATAATTCCTGGCTCACAGTAGCTGATGCCTGGTGGAAGCAGTAAGGAGCCAGTCGTCTAGATATGGAAACACCTGGAATCCTCGCCATCTCAGGTGAGCCATAACCACTGCCATGCATTTGGTGAACACCCTGGGGGCTGTGGTGAGACCAAAGGGCAGGGCTCTGAATTGATAGTGACTGGCTCCCAGCCAGAAGCGGAGAAATCTTCTGGAGCGCCTGTCCATTTTGATATGGTAGTACGCATCCTGAAGGTCTATGGAGCACATCCAATTGTCCTGACCCAAAAAGGGTAGAATGGACTGAAGCGTGACCATCCAGAACTTCATTCTTTGAACAGATTTGTTTAACCTGCTGAGATCCAAAATGAGTCTCCAGTCCCCTGTCTTTTTTGGTACCAAAAAGAACTTGGAGTAAATTCTGGATCCTTGCTGGTCTGCTGGGACTAGTTGGATGGCCCTTTTTTCTAGCAGTTTTGAAATTTCTGGCACTGCTTGTTCCGTTAGACTGGGTGGAACATCTGGAAGGGACTTGGTTGTTTGTACAGGGGTGTGGACAAAGGGGATTTTGTAACCCTCGGATATGATGGACCATACCCATTTGTCTTGTGTGAGGAGTTGCCAGGCTTCTGGGTACAATGACAATCTTCCCCCGACTGCCTCCGAAGGTGGACAGTCGGGCAGCCCCTCAGGGGTGCTGAAAGGATTTGTCAGAGAAAGATTCTCTGCTACCCTGATTTTGTGGACCCCTTCTGCCCCTCAGGCGGCATCTATTATTGTTCCCTCCCCTGCCCCTGGAGTGTCAGGCACGACTCCCTGGGGTTTCCGAAACCACATTTTCACACTCTTCTGACCCTTAGGGTATGGTCTAGAGGGGACCCTTAGGGTATGGTCTAGAGGGAGTAGAAATACGGACTCCCACGGCAGAGAGAGTCTTGCCTTCCTGCTCACACCCGGTAAGGGTATCCTTCACCTGTGGTCCAAACAGAGCCGAACCATCGAAGAGGGTATTGGTGAAGGACGCCTTAAAGGGGTCAGCAAAGTTACATAACCGCATCCAGGCATGTCTTCTCAAAGCCACGCCTGTACCTGCAGCCCTACTCGCCCCATCGGCTGCATAAGAAATGAGCCACATGGAGGAGTTGACGATAGAGTTAAGGGTCGCCAGCTGGGAGTTAATCTTATCCTGAGCCCCCGCAGCTGATGGATCCTGAAGGGTATCACCCAGTTCCTTGAGAAGATCCCTCTGAAGGCAGCTGAAATGGCACAGATAATTCAGTGACCGCATGGAAAAGGTCGCTGAGAAAAACATCCGCTTCCCGTACCTGTCCATTGTCCTAGACTCTTTATTATGTGGATGGACAGGCATCGAAGGGTCAGCCAACTCCTTCTTAGTGACTGCTGCTACCACCATGGCATCAACGGGGACATCTTTTGTCAAAAATTGTTTGTTGGGTGGGGCTGTAATGAACTTAGTTGGCCTGCGGGGAGTTGGTTCCACTGTGTCCAGGGCTGACAATGCCCTTCGAGACACTACTTCCATGAGCGGGTCGAAGGGTGGAGACACCCAGGAGGTGGAAGGGCGAGAACCAAACGCGTCCAGGTATACCGACTCTTCCTCAGAAGGGTTAAGGGCAGTCCAGTTCCCCCTCTGCTTAAGGATCTCTAGGATGTCTGAAAAAGAGACATCCTCAGAGGGGGATCTTGGGGACCCTTCCAAATCCTCCAAGTCGGTATCAGACGTGACTGACTCGGGGGAGTCGACATGTTTCCTCTTATATTTTCTCTTCCAAGGGAGCTCCTCTGAATGGTCAGGGGAGGCCTCGGAAGAGGAAGATATGCCCAATGGGGCGACCTGGAGCGTCGGTTCTCCACTCTTGGGGTCAGGAGGGTGGACAGAGACCGATACAGGCACCATGGGGGGAGAAGCTGAAGGGACCGATCGAGGAGCCGACTCAGGAGTCAGCACACTCCTCACGACCTCGAAGGCACCCTTATCAGGCAGAGCAGAGGGTTCCCACTCCGAAGAGACGTGAACCCCTCCTGGCACTGAGAGGGACAGCTCCGAGGCCAATGTCGGGGCCGAGCTTACCTGCGCTGAAGCCCCGAGAGGGAAAACGGGGTTGGACAAGGGTCTGATGCCACTCGCCCCCCTCTGAGCTGACAAGGGAGTCCCGGCGCCGAGATCCCTCCGAGGAAGGAACCAATGAAGAGATCGGAGCCGATGAAGGAGCGAAAGATGTGGTATCGGCTCTGACGTTTCCAAGATTCGAGCCCCAACCAGCTCCGGCTCCGAACAAAAAAAGGGAGTCGGAGGAGGAACTGCTGAAGACACCGGGACAGCCACAGTCTGTTGAGAAGGGCTGGTTAACATTTTGGCCAGGGCCTGTGATTTAAGGAGTCTACTGACCAACCTCTCCAAGTCATGATCGGATAACCTGGAAGACCGAGAGGAGTGGGACCTATGGCTTCGTTCTGACTGAAGCAATGGTGACCTCGGAGCCGAACAAACCGATTCTAGGGAAGGGGACCTAGAACGTTTTCGGCCCAACGACGGTTCCGACACTAAAGTCGGAGCCGATTGAGGTCTAGGGATGTCGGCTCCAGCCGGAGCTGAAGAGGAGGCAGATGCTCCGCCCAGCGACGGCTCTGAACTGGGAGCTGACGGCTTGGCGGGATTTGAGGATTTCCTCGACTGAGGCTTCACCGGCGATCCCTCTGGCTTAAGTAAGCCTCTCAAAATAAGCTTGTTCGTATGCTCCTGCAGGACTCTCGGGCTGAAAGGTGTAGGAAACCCAAGCAATAAACACAAGAAATGTGACCGTCTGTCAGAGACATCTTCTGACAGCACAGGTCACACTTCTTGAAGCCTGAAACTTTAGTATCCTTGGACATACTGGCCGGGGGATACTAAAGAGAGAAAAATTAAACTAGTGCTTAAACAAGGCACACAGAAACACTCACACACCCGCACTAGTTAAGCTAACAATAATAACCACAAAATCTATCACACACACTTAATAACAACTATCCTTAATAAAAATATACAAATACTACAAGGCTAAACACTACTCCTATAGGTACAACAAGGGTGGGGTTAGCCACTAATAGAGAGAAACAAAGGGGGGGGGGTATAAACTCTCTTAAGGAAAACGAGTTTCCTTAGTTAGACAAACTAGGGGATACACAGACTAACTACACTACAAGGGAAAGTCAATCTATATCTAAGAAAAATACAAGGTAAATATTAGCTAGTAATACAAAAAAAAGGATTACTACGACCTGAGCCAGTAAAAGCGCAACCTTGTAGCTGAAGCGGCAAATGAGATCTGGGTAGCGCCAAGCATTGTGGGATAAGGGGAGGCCTCGAGCCAGTAAATAGCTCTCGAACTGTAGTAGATGGCCGAGTCGGAGCCGAGGATCAGCTCTGAACCCAACCAGCAAGAATGAAGGTGAGATAGACAACTTAACATCAATTTTTAATTCCTATCATAACAGCACAACCTGATTTTTTTCAGAATGTGTGTTACAGTAAAAATATTTATACCCTAACAGAACTGGTTTCCAGTCATTGTTCTTTAATTACGTTTCACACAAAATAACAACATTAGTCTTATGTGAATGTAGCAAATGTTTTAGTTAAAAAAATATTACTGGTGCTCCTGGCATTCACAACTAGTACAGATAAATACACTTTGTTATCTCTGAACTGTAAAATTTCTGACCTGGCAAAAGTCCTTTCTTGAGATAGTCAACTATTGTAATTTTTCTCCTTTATAAATCTTTTTCATTGTCTTGACAAGTGAACTCCATCCTGTCTAAACACATATATGTCCAGAATTAGGAATGGATCTTCTACACATTTTCACCTTTTAAAATTTGTCATTTTTTCATGTAGATATTTACCAAATAAATCATTTCAGTCACACTGACCTGACTCCCCTTTCTATGTGAAATCTGTGAAAAATACATCTTAACACCTGTGCAAGCTATGCTATATAAGATGGTTATAAGTTCCCTACTAACAGTCAGTGAGTTCTTGAAGATGAGATAATTTGAACCAATATGAATAAAAACAACTCCATGCTTTCTTATATTATAGCATTCTAAGGTTCTACTCACATCCTGTTTTTTTCAGTCCTGGCAAGCATAATACTATTCAATGGTCATTCCTTTCTACAGATGTAAGCATCAGTTCCTCTAATTGAATCTCCAATAACTAGTATAAGATTTCTCATCAAATCTGAAGAATCTCTCACTTCTAATTCAATAATGTCTGCTCATACAGTTGTTACAAAAGAATGATTTTCATCACCATAGTCTTATTACTCTCACTGGTTTCATTTCTTATTTCATTTGCAAGCACGCGATTCTCATATAGCAACCCCTTCTCTGCAACAGATTCTCCATCCATGTGAAGAAGAGCTCCCCCCAACTCAATTCAACTATAACTTGGACAACTGGATGCTGAGCAGGAAATTCATCCCTGGTTTGGCACCTGTGTCTTTAATGGACACAGGCAGCTTGTAAATTGTTCATCTCTTAAACTCCTGCTTACACTCATCAACAGTACCAGAACTTGTCAGAGATTTGGTATGCATGGATTAGCTTAAAAAGGCCCTAACTGTCATTAGCCTAGTATACACCAATAAGCCTTTGAATCTTCTTTAATCCTTCAAATCTCAGTTTAGATTTCTTCCTTTTAATTTGCCCCTTGCCTCTTTTTTTACCTTCTCTGTTGGAAAATGATGTCATTTTCTACAGACAGAATGTTTTGTGATTAAACAATGTTATCATTCCCTGAAACCTGTGTGTGTTACATAACAAAGCAGTGTCCATTTTAGTATATATTTTGTTTGCATTATGGACATTAATAAATTTCTTCTTCTTCTTCTCCATCTTCCTGGTTATTTGTATTGAATGTCTTCCTTTCTGTTTTCTTTTTATTTTCATCTACATGGTCTGAATCCAAAGAATGCTAAATACTTGCATCATGAATTTCAAAGTTGTCATCGGTAATATCATACTTAACTGGGGTTGAGTGATCTTTACTAATGGAGGACACTTTCCTCTCCTAAATTTGTTCAGTTCATACTTTGCCTATTATTATTTATCTCATCAGCTCAGTCATTAATATATATAGTGCAGTCATCTCGCCATGCTCGGAACAAACAGTATCAATCAGTTTGTTTAGAGGTGGCTCTATGCAAGACACTGGGAAAAAAGGCTTATAAGCCTCTTGTAAAATCTGTGCCACTTGGGAGGTAGGGTCAATGAGCCACGATCCCCTTTGTCTCATCATTTCTAAAATTTCACCAAATGTGGTGTCTTCAGGAAGGGACTGGGTAGAAACCTCCTCTCTGTCGTGATCTGTTTTTGAGGAAGGGGACTCTGAGGGGAAATTTAGATGCTTTCTCCTCTTCCTAAAATGGCTTGAAGGGGATTCCTCCAAGCTGTCCTCTGGAGAAGGCACCACAAACTTTGACAATTCATGCCTATAACGTCCTCTGTTTTGAGAGGACAAGACAGATCTCTGCCTCAACAATGCTAGGGGTGGAACTTGTGAAGCATGTACCTATTCATGCAATAAGATCAGATCTGATTTGCTCTGCACCAAACCATCTGCTGAGATACTCTGATGGCATTGGTGCTGATGCCAAAGGATGACTACAGACATTGACAGCTGGCACGGATAACTCCAGTGCTGAGGTTACCAGAGAGGACTTCAGCACTGAAGAGTCAAAAGCCAGGATTGTCAACATCAATAACAGCTGCAAAAGAACTGGAGCAAGAGTCAGCACTAGAAGCTTGGTGCCAATCCCTTAGGACCTAGTGGGGAGTTAATGACAACAATGATGATGCTCAAGCTTCCATCAGTGCCAAGGACATCAGTGTCAAAGAAAGCATTACTCTGGATGCTGAGAACATCAGCAAGGGATCTCTCTTCAGTTCAGAAGCTTCCAGAGCCAAAATTGGGCCTGGGCTAGGAACAGCCATGAAAGTGATTTGAAGCTCTTCTCACAGACACAGAGATGACCCTGTGGACATGGGATTAAAGTTCAGCCTATACAAATGCCAACATCATCTTATCCCAGTTCAGCTGTGTAGGGCTCTTGCAGTATTGAAAGGATGCAGCTGATGCAGGGTGCAAAAAGGAAGCAGGAAAGCACCAGCTCTGATGAGAAGCTCCCATTCTTCTCCTCAGAGAAGAATCCATAGTTCCCAAGGAATCCTGTTGAAGTGCAAAAGTAGACTTGGATGGAGTCTTCAAAGTCTAAGGACCTGGTTAACATGAAGAGGTTGCCACAAAGCCTAGGTATCTTTGCTGGGGAAAGCCACTGCAGGATGGATGTATCAGAGTCCTTGAGTCTTCTCTTCTTCTTTATATTTCCTTGACAATCAGATTTATCCTTATCACTGGCTCTGTCCTTCTCCTTATATTTCTCTCATTCTTTTTCTTTCTCTTTTGCAAGTCAGATTTAATAAAGTCATTAAGGACCAATTTATCCCATTGATCCAGAATTGACCTAGAACTAAAGTTCTTGATAACTGGCAGTCAGATACAGATACCCTTCACAAAGTGTACAATGCACATCTCATGTAGGGCCATAGCTCTCAACTGGCCAGATTTTCACAGAGTGTCCAGATTTTTGCCTCATACTTTTGGTCTGTTCCTCATTAAATGTGTAGTTTTATGGCAAATCATTGAGGGTTGAACTCATTAAATAATGTCAGACACTTGAGTATTCAGACTTCATATACTTCAGAAAATGCATGCTAAAACAATACCTTTTATTCTGATAGCTTTTTAAGTTTTTAAGAGCAATATTTAACACTCACCTCTATGTTTTTTACTTTTGTCTCCCATTATTTTTGGCTTTGTCCAGATTTCTTGTTCTAAGAGGTTTAGAGTTAGTGGGTCTTAGGGAAGGGAGGGATCTGGTGACCACACTGTCAATATTTTGTAAAACCAGAAGGCTTGACATCCTTTACCATGTTAAACTGACCCTGGTATAAACTGAACTAAAACTGTCAAAAACCAGCAACATAATGCTTACTCACCACCTTATAGTACCCCCCATAAAAAAAAAAAAAAAAAAAAAAAAAAAAAAAAAAAATACTAGTGTGAAGGAAAGAAACACTTGTTTTTTATAAATTAGGGGACAGCGAGGGAATGAGGTGACAGAAAATCAGGTGAAAGGTAGTGAGAAAAAATAGGTCTGAAATTATCAAAAACTACCAGATTCACAGTAGACATTAGTTTGATCTGAAAGAGTAACAGTAAGTAGCAAACATCACTTATCTCTCTGAACTTAGTTGTGAAGAGCCACTGAAGCTCTCAATGGTGGCAATATGATCTGAAGACTCAGAAGGGAGCAGGGAATTACAGGATAAGGATAAGCAAAAGCTGCCAAAAGTTTGTTTTTTGACATAAAAATAAAGGCACTTTTGGTAACCAGTCCATTAGTTCCACTGTCTGGGCAGGACCAGTATAAACTGTGTAAAATAATACATTTGGGATTTAAGACAGCAAGATAAGTCATCTATATCTTAGGTTCATAGGTTTGTAGGTGTATACTAGGCTAATAGCCCTGGAGCCTTTACAAGCCTAACCCATAGAAGTGCCCTGGCATCGTGCTACCCAACGTTAGTTCCCAGTGTCTCTATCAAGCAGAGCCACTGGAGTGATCCCCGGGGTAAACTTTCTGTTTCCCATCCTTGTTATGATTACATATGGAAAAGATCCAGGATAAAAGTTTACAAATAGGGCATAAAGTAAGTGCTTTTGCTATAATCTAACTGATACATAAACAGAAGGCTGAGAGAAGCAATAACTGCAGAAGCTGTCTAAAATTAAACATCTGACATTTATATAGTGTATACATATTGTACATAACAGTGCTGATGGCAGAGGGAATGGCAAAAGAGTGTGATTGTTTGCCTGGTAAGAAATATTTGGTAATCTGGGACTGAGTTTTTTTTCAATTATATTTTTGATCCCCACCCTCAAATTCCTTAACCCTCCATCCCTTTTACACCCCATTACTCTTCATGACACCTGTCATATGAGTACTTACATATTTCATACACTCCTCTGCACAGATCTCACATTGTATGGATGGCTTTGAACTACCAGACTGTGTAAGTATTCTATGTGAGTCAGTGTACCAGGATGTGCAAGGGCCATAAACTATAGCATTTATATGCACTGCCTTAAACCTTCAATGCCTAGAAGCTCAGATTTGCACTTCTGAACAGTGCTGTCAAAATAAAACCAATGCTGAAACTTAAAGTGAATGTAAAATGACTAGCTTGCTATTTTAATTAATGCTGATATTTTCTAATGGCTGTCTTCTGTCATCCTTTAAATGCCACACTTTGCTGTTTTTTGCTTGAGTATTTTAACAGTTTAATATTTTTTTACACAAATGTTTTATGCTTCCTGAATATGATTTGTTTTTTTTGCTATTATGGGCTTTGATGTGGTCAAATATTGATTGGTTTGAACTACAATGCTGCTGGAGTCACCAGGGCAGTAATCAGACTTTTACTCCTTTATGCCAATGGAGTTGACAGCTAAATCTGTTCTTACTGGAGTGAAAGCCTGTACAACTAGGATATACTCAATGACACAGTAGTTGGAGGATGAAGCACTGAGAATTATCTTTCAGGGAATCTGAGAAAACAGGTTAAACCGGGCGATACTTTATAGAATACTCGAGGAACAGGGACTGAATATGATTAATGTAGGCTTCCCCTATCGACTCCTTACCAGTTGCAACCAAAACTGCATATCTTTATGTCTGCATCAAAGAAAATCAATTACAGTGTAAAGAATAAACTTCAAATGAGGCAGAGAAACAAAATATAGCCATTTTAATTATAATAGTAAAACCACAAACAATATTTGTTTTGCAAACTTGAGTAAGTACTGTGCCTTTTCAAGGCAAAATACAAACTGAAATATCATTTGAATACCTTAACAATCACATAATCTACTTCAAATGAACCAGTATATATAAATTAAAAAGTTAATTCAAATGTAAGGGCTTTAGCTTCAGGACCAGGATGAATCTTAAATGGGGACTGATGTGCACTGGAAATACTATTAAAGGTAGTACACAATCCAAAGAATGTGCACTTGTTTGAATTTCATTCCTTCCCTATGAACAACTGACTTTCAAATGTCTGAAACTGAATGCAATTGATCAGAACCTATTGACAATACAAGGACCCAAAACAGCACACAGTACAACATAAAATACTGTTTTTGTAGAGGGAAGCCCTCCTGCACCCTGACAGCTGCAGAACCATGGGATAATTACAAATATCCTAAATGATCAAACATAACAAGCAGTGTCCCTTATGTTACACTCTTAAGTCTTCAGCAAACCCAAATGGTTAGGGGAAACACTGGCGAACTGGGTTTGAGGAATTAAAAAATGAATAATGAAACATTCAGCAGATGGAGATAACTTTAATCCAGTGGTGCACTTTGCAATCATTTTTCATGTGGGAAACACTTAGGCATGATAGCAGTTTGTTGAGAGTGGTTCTAACGAGGAAATATAGATCTTGGTTAGAAATAAAGAATGAACAGAGATGCTGGAAGGAGGGTAGTTTATGCACAGTTTTGATGAAAGACTTGTCAGGAAATAAAAAATATATAATAATCTCAGTCTATTAGACACTGATACTTCTGTACTGTTGGGTCCTTTTATTTAAAAATGGGTAAAATCTGCTGGATAAACAGGTATTTGCTGCCAAAGCTAGGAAGCAAATGAGAATGGGGAGGATTCTTTTATGTGCATTTCATATTAGGACTGGCTGATTGCTTATAAATTATACATTTAGGGAAGTAAATGTCTGTTCTGGTAATGGGCATCATGACAACATGTTCTTGCACAGAGAACGGATTGTAGGGTTTGGTTATAACTAGAAAATACCATCTGTATACCAGAACTACAAAGGATGACTGAAGGCACAATTTTGCATGAGAAATGTTTGGCGCAGCAAGAAACAATATGAAAAATCTAGGAGGGGAGCTACACACTGGCTGTGTACAATAAGGGGTAGAATGACAAAAAAGTAAAGAAATTACAGATAGTGATACAGACTTGTTTAGTCTCTATATCTTAATTGTATGTATCCTCTTTTAGAACAGTTTTGTGACACATGTTGTTTGTCTTCTCACAGTGGCTTCATTTGAAAGTGTATGACCCATAACTGTGAGATAACTGCAAGATTATGGGTACTAAGAATATCATAAAATAAATGTGAACAGTAGACGATTACAGAGAATCTTGAAATTCACTGTAATATTACTAAAGTACCACAATGTGGGGAGTTGTGATGCTCAAAGCCTTCTAATTTAATATCTCTCTCTCTCTCTATCTCTCTCTCTATATATATATATATATATACATACATACTTATTCTGATACTGCTGTACCTAGGAGTAAGTAGGTGTAAGTAGGTGTAAGAGGAATTCACCATCTTACTACAAACCACATATTTAGTATATATTCTTCTCTCACACTTTTAGTCCTACAGTTTCAACAATTATAAAAACAGTTCTTGCAATTTCAACAGGAATGCAATGATAAATACATGATGTTTGGTTTATGCTGTTGATTTAATTAAAATAAAACTATTTTCAAAAACCACCATGCCATCTTTAACATCCACTTGCGCAATCACTGTCTCAGACATACAGGAGACTTTGGGTTAATGTCTAATCTAGAGGATAGTACCTCAAGAATACAAAAACTTCTAATGTTGCACTGAAATACCAGGTGTGGAGACAAGAAAACATAACACACATTTTTCTGATTTTCCTGGCATCAAATGGAGTGCAGAACCCACAAAGCCACTGATACTCTCAGTCCCTGCTGATCAGGTTAACTGCAATTATTTGAGAGCTGCAATGTGTGACAATTCCCCCCCCAAAATAAAAATGGGTAGGGAAGAGGTCTAATTAATGGTGGAATTTTGTGTGTGTGTGTGTGTGTGTGTGTGTGTGTGTGTGTGTGTGTGTGTGTGTGTGTGTGTGTGTGTGTTTCTGTCTCTGTCTTGACCAACCCTATTGCAGTCATTCACCATTCCTAAACCTGGTTCACTTGTGTCACATGTAGTAAATCTACTCCTGTATTGGTGAACCACTAAGAAACCCTGTGCCATCTGTGAAAAACAAGTTTTGGTCACAGCAGGACCTATCCATTTAGAAACATGAAAGTTTAAAGAAAAGTAGACTAAAGTGTAGTTATTGTCACCAGGAAAAGAGATCATGGGTTCAATTTAATGGGAAGACTTGTCTTGAGCATAGCTCTCAACATTCCAGCCCCAGAATGTAGGATGCTATCTGTCATAATATAGAACAAACAGGCAAAATGTGGAACACATACTAATAGCTTACAAACAACTTCAAGTAGGAAGCTTTCAGGATGGTTACAATGCATTATTGTATACCTATAAATGATCTCTTTGATAAATTAATATAATTCAGTATTGTTTATCATGGATATTAGTTAAAAAAAGATCAGCACTGAATGTGTGATAGAGCTTTTCAATGTGGAACAATCAGGAACATGGACTTTTTGAGACTCAAAATGAGGAACATTCCTCATAATGAGATACACTTGAGAGGTATGATCTTGAGGTTTGCATAAAAGCATTGCACTAAATTGAGAGTCATTCAAATACAAAGAAAAGCTTGCAATATTACAATGAATTTAGAAGTTATGTACTTACCATAACTTGGCATCTGTGTTGCCCATTTTCATTCTTCCTTACAGATGGGTTAGGGATCCGATCCTTGGATCAAACTCGGCCGCATTTTCAAGAGCTGGATCCTAGTCTCGAGCTCCTCTCTCTATGTATAGTGCACTACACCATCCTCAGCTCCTCAGATTGAGTTTTCTGCCTTATTGCCCACTAGATTATAGAGACAGAACGAGAGAAGAAAGGATTGAGGCTAAAACCTGGAACAAGAGTGCTCCAAACTTATCCAAAGATTTTTCTAGGAGTGACAAGGCTGGGGGATGGTTGGGAGGGAAGGTGAAGAAAAATGAAATTGAACAACACAGATTCCAAGTTATGGTAACTACATAACTTCGAAATCTGATGTTGTCCTTTTCATTCTTCCTCACTGATGGGTCAGAGTTCCCAGCTACGTAACTCTTGGGAGACCCTCAAGGAAGGATATGCTGGAGCACAGTCGAGCCAAAGGAAGTCCTTCTGCTGGAGACAATATCCAATTTGTAATGTGTAACAAAGGTATGAGTCTTTGACCAAGTGCCTGAAGTGCAGACATCATCAATTGAAATTCTAGAGGAAAAGGTAGATGAAGTAGCCATAGATCTGGTGGAGTAGGTTCTAGGAAGTCGAGGCATATCCAAACCTTTCAGAGAATAAATCAGGGAAATGCAATCAGTAATCCATTTGGCCAATGTAATTTTGCAATCTGCTTGACCTAAGCAGTTAGGGGAAAAGGATACAAACAACTGATCAGACTTCCTATACGATTTTGTTCTTTGAAAATAGAAACTTAGTTGCCTATAAATGTCAAGAAGATGCAGTATATATTCACCTTTATTAGTAAAATTTGGGAAGAAAACTACCAACTGTATAGATTGATTGTTAGCTTCCATGGCAACTTTAGGCATAAAGGAGGGACTGGTTCATAGAGATACCCTATCTTTACGGAAAATGATGTCAGGAGGCCTAGCTGATAAAGCCTGTAGTTCAGAGATTCTTCTTGCTGGGGTAACAGCTACCAAAAAGATAGAAGATAGTTTTCCAAGAAAGAAACTTCATGTCACAATTGTTTACTGGCTCAAAGGGTTTCTGAGTCAACGCTTGGAGGATCACTGTGAGGCCCCAAGGGGGAGTAGGATCTTTTATAGGAGGGCTAAGGAGGAAGATTCCTTTCATAAATGCTTTACATAACCTGAAACAAAAAGCCACTGGAACCTTGACAGGTGAAAGAATGGTAACGCCTGAGGAAGCCCATGGGTGAAAGTTTTAACTTGTGCTTTTATTGTGCGTTTATCTGGAAGTCTGTGTTGTTTAAATAAATCTACAATCACCTTTACTGTCATGGTTCCAGTGGCTTTTAGTTTCCTCTTACAATTACCCTGTGAAGCCATTTGGATTTATCGGAGGTCTGTTTACTTTCTTTTGTGCTTTACATAACCTGGTAGCTGATAGAGAGAGGGATTCATCTCCAGTAGGGAAACTGGATATTGCAGCTAACAGAAGTTTAATGATAGACAAACTAGCCCCTTGGGTGGCCTAATGGATAAGGTGTTTGCCTTACAAACAAAAGGTGCAGGGTTTGAGTCTCACAAGGGATAATTGGCTAGGCTTAAAATGGCCCACAAGGGCAGTTAGCCTAGTACTAATCTATGAACCTATGAACCTTCTTTGAAAAGAGTACTGAGACAAAGAAGGAAGGTTGAAGTAGGTGCTGAGAAGGGGTCAATGTTCTCTTTAGAAGCCCATATGGAGAATATTTTCCATTTGTGTTTGTAAACCTTCTTAGTGGAAGGCTTTAGGGAGATCAAGACGATGTCTTGAACAGGTGAAGCAAGCCTGGACCGTCTCACTATCACTGGAATTGGAGAAACCATGCAGTTAGCTTGAGTGCATGGAGATTGGGATGCTGGAATTCTGATGGGTGAGACAGGAGGTCCTGATTGGACTCTAGTATCCATGGAGGATATTTGAGGTGAGACCATCAGAAGGGGAACCACAACTGATGAGGCCAGAAGGAGGCAATGAGTATGACTGAGCTCTTCGGCCTGCTTGCTTTCTGTAGAAACTTCAGGATCAATGGGTGTGGAGGATAAGCATAGAAGAGACCAGGGGGACAATCGTGACTCACAGCATCTCTCGGTGTCTTCCCCGGAGGGGGGATCAGAGCAAAGTATTTGCTGCACTTGTTTTTGAGGAGAGAGGCAAATAGGTCACAGCAAGGCTGGCCCCAATGGCTGAAAATCATGTTTGCTATGAATTGATTGAGGGATCACTCATGAGGAATCAGATGGACCTGCTGAGGCTACCTGCCAGAGCAATGGTTTTCCCCGCTATGTACATTGCAATTAGAAAATGGTCTGAAGAGACCTCTCATTCCCTGAGCCTCATGGCCTCTCTGCACAATGGGTAGGAATGAGTTCCTCCTTGTCTGTTGATGTACCAGACAATTACATGTTGTCCATATGGATAGCAATAGTCCCCAGAGAGGACTACTCTCATCTCGAGGACATTGATATGCAGCTTGGTCTCTGACAGGGACCAAGTGCCTTGGGCCATCTTTGCCTTGTAAAGTCCCCCACCACAACTGGGAAATGTCCATGGTCACTGTGATTATTGGGGGGGGGGGCAGTCTTCCTAAAAACAGATCTTCTGATTGTATCTACCATTGACACATGAAGAATCTTGCTAGAGGGACTACAATAATGGCAGCCAACAATGACCCAAGGTCTTGTAACATCAGTTTTGCTGGAGGGACAGATGAGAGAGTAAGTCCCACAACTGATTTTTCAGAGATGTAATGCAGTGAAGAGGAAGTGAAACCACTTGATTTATAGTATCTAGTTGAGTCCCTATGAATTCTAGGTGTTGTACAGGAGTCAAATTGGACTTGGCAAGATTTATCATTATGACTAGGGAGTTGGACATCTGAAACAAGTACTCCCTGGCATGTAGAAGTTGATGTATTGTTGGGGCAGTGAGGAGACAATCACCTCGATAAGAATACATCTGGAATCCTTTGAGCCTCAGGTGAGCTGCTACAACTGCCATGCATTTGGTGAACACCCAGGGGGCTGTGGTGAGTCCACACAGCAGTGCTCTGAATTGGTAGTGAGTGGCTCCCAGCCAACATCACAGGTGTCTCCTGGAGCACCTGTCTATTTTGATGTGATAGTACGCATCCTGGCAATCTATAGAGCACATCCAACCACCCTTGCACAGGAGAGGCAGGATGGACTGAACCATAACCATCTAGAACTTTGACTTCTTTACATACTAATTCTGATTGCTTAGATCCAGAATTGGTCTTAGGTCTCCTGTTTTCTTTGGCACCAGAAAGAAGCAGGAGTAAGTTCCAAATCCATTTTGCTCAGTCAGGACCTTCTGGATGACTTTTTTGTGGCAACCTTTGGACTTTTTGAGCTGCATAGTCCCTATGACTGGGTGGAACATTGTGGAGTTTCCTCCTGGGTTCTGGAGGTGGAAGGGGAAAAGGGAATGTAATAACCTCTGGATATTATACTTAGCATCCAAGCATTGTTTGTGAGATTTGTCCAAGTATCTAGGTACAGGGGAAACATGACACCCAAATGCCTCCAGAGATGAACAGTCAGGCAGCACTTCAGGAGAGCTGATAGGGCCTATCAGAGAAGGAGTCTCTTAAGCCTTGGTTTTGTGGACCCCCTATGTCTCTGGGGAGATGTCTACTGTTGAACCCTCCTCCTCTGCCTCTGGAGGAAGTATCTCTGCACGGGGTCCAGAAAATGTCCCTGAGATGTCTGGAACCAAGTTTTCTTACCTCCATGTTAATTTCTAGAGAAGGTTCTCTGAGGGGTAGAAAACTTAATTTCCATGGCAGACAGGGTCTTTCCTTCCTGCTCGCTGTGGTTAAGAGTTTCTTTTACTGATGGGCCAAACAAAGAGGAGCCATCAAAGGGGGCATTAACAAAGGATGCCTTAAAGGGTTCCTGGAAAGTCACATAGCCTCATCCAGACATGTCTCCTCATGGCTATCCCTGAACTGGCTGCTCATGAGCTACCTTCCACTGTATGGGAGATCAACCTCATTGAGGAATTAGCAATAGATGATAGAGTAGCCAGTAGGGGAATTAAACCTTTTGAGGTCCTCTGCTGTCATGGTCTCAGCAAGAGAGTTTGAGAGCTCCTTGATCAAATTTCTTTGCAAGCAGGTAAAGTGTACCAAATAATTTAATGACCTCAACACAAATGTGGCTGAGGCATAGATGCACTTTCCAAATCGGTCCATCACTCTGGACTCCTTGTTCGGTGGGTGAACAGAGGAGCTCTGCTCAGCTAGCTCCTTTTTGGTGGCTGAAACCACAACAATGGCATCAACTAGGACACCCTTGCTCCAAGGTATTTTGTCTGCTGGTGGAATGAGAAATTTATCTAGATGCTTGGAAATGGGCTCAACAGCATCTGGTTCTTTCCAGGCCTGCAGGAAACTAAGTCAATAAATTCTTCTGCTGGGGGGGGGGGGTCACCCAAGACGTAGCTGGGACCACCCAGAAAGCCTGCAAGAACACTGACTCTTCAGAAGAAGGAGTTTGGGCAGACCAGCCACCTTTCTGCCTAAGTATTTCCAGGATGCTTCATCATCAGGTGGAGATTGAGGGGATCCTTCTCTCTCATCAAAGTCGGTGTCTTCAGTGACAGACTCCATCGAGAAGCCTATGTGCCTCCTTTTGCATGTCTTCTTCTGCTAAACCTCTTCTTTGGGGTGTTCATGAGAGGTGCTGGAAGAAAGGGGAAATTCCTCAGGAAGAAGAAGAGCATGGGAGGCTTTCCAAGGTAGGCTGACCTGGAGCAGAAATAATGGGCTCAGTGCTCAGACCCAATGAAGGACAAAAGGGAGGATCCGAGATGTGACAGGATGGATCTCTATGTAAAGAGAAGGCCCTTTTTATAACCTGGAACGCCGATGGATCCAAGGAAACCCCTCCCATCTCTCTGAGAGCCAAAGCAGTCAAGGAGGAAAAGGCAAGGGCAACTCGGATCCATGGCCTCCAGAAAGAATAAAACCCAAGCTGTCAATGACCAAGGCACCAAGAGGAAGGGATGGATCTGACAAAGGCAGAGCCAACCTCAACCGCCCAGACCAGGCACTGACATGTCGGATCTGAGACCCACTCAAATCTGACGAAATCAGAGCAGGGCTGGTCAGGGAAACCATCAGGGTCAAGGAAGGGAGGTTCCATGGATCCAGTGCTGACTCTCTCAGTTATCTAGGATCCTGGGCCTCCAAAACCATGGGTCAGATTAGAGAAGGAGTCTTCATATGCTGGGTTGGTATATTCATGGATTCCAGAGGGGATGGAGTTTGCAAGACTCCCATCTAGATCTGAGCCCTTTGAAACTTCTGCATCATCCTGTCCACGCTGGCCTCTGTCAAGCTCCTAGAAGATCTGGACAAATCTGAGGCAGGTCTGGAATGTTTAGAAGGTGTTTGAAATAACCATACTGGTAGAGTTGGTGAGACTGGCCTTAAAACACTTTCTGGCATTCGGATCCTAGCTGTTGCATCCGAAGGCTTCGGATCTCAACCTGGAGCTGAAGAAAGGGGTGAAGTGCTTATAACAATAACCCCCATCAGATCCAATGCTATCTTTGGATCCAAACAGGAGGGAGTAACTTTCAGATCAGAAAAAGTCTGTGGATCCAAGAGAGAGAATAAGTTGACCTCAGATCCAAGGATGTTGGATCTGAAGTTTTAGCATGCTTCTGAGGAGTTTCAGAGGAAGATATCAGAGACTTATGTAAGGACCTCTTCCTAGGCTCGTCCGAGCAATGCGAATTGGGGGGGGGAGTTTGAGCCCCAGGGGAAGAGGAAGAGGTGGCAGTCAGTAAACCTTTTTTAAGATTAGCTTGTTTCTTCAATCAGATATGGGCTGGGGATTAAAGGTGGCACAGATTTCACAAGCCGATTTTAAATGCTCGGGATACAAGCAATAGATGCACTTCTTGTGAGCAACGGAGTTAAGGATCTTGTACCCACTTTAAAACTGGAAGGTTTTCCAGACATAATTAACCACAGACACACACCACACTATTAGAAAGAACACAGCACACAATAAGAACTCTTATTTAACTGTCTAAACTAGAAAAACAGTGTTTTCCTAACTATATCATTTTTTTTGTAAGAATAGAGATACAAGATGTGCAAAGCATTTTAAGATAGAAATGACAGAAGTAACAAGCACCCTAACACCCCGAAAAAACTATAAAAGGATTCACTAAAAATCGAGGGAGGAAGAGGAAGAATCCACAGAATACTGAAAACTAACTATAAAGCTGTAACTATGAGTTTGCAATATCAATTTTGCCAAATACAAGGAAAAAAAGGAATCTAGTTGCTCAAGGCCAGGATCTGCATCTTGGCTGGAAGGCGGCAAACGAGATCTGGGGAGTTGAGGATGGTGTAGTGCATTATGGGTAGAGGGAGAAGCTCAAGACTAGGATTCAAGTGTTGAAAATGCAGCCGAGTCGGATCCAAGGGTCGGATCTGTAACCCATCAGTAACGAAGAATGAAAAGGACAACACCAGATATTTAATTATACTGTAATTCCTAAAAGCCAGCAATTGTTTTTGGTATGAGTAAAGCCATCATTGAAAAGACAATGTTATCAGACAAAGCTGTGCACAGACACAAACGTCCTTGGCACTGTCAGCTCACCAGTGCAACAGTTAACTCCTGTCACCATTCAGAATAATCAGCTGCTACTCTGTGGGACAATCTGACAATTATAGGTGCTGCCCTGTAGCATGTCAGATGCATTTCCCAATACAGCCAGAGATGTCATTA
The DNA here is from genome assembly GCF_019279795.1 of Protopterus annectens. Lineage (NCBI taxonomy): Eukaryota > Metazoa > Chordata > Ceratodontiformes > Protopteridae > Protopterus > Protopterus annectens. The sequence continues at coordinate 1,791,767,928 of NC_056743.1, forward strand.
TCAAATCAACACATCAACACATTTTAACAAAATTAGAACAGTTTTTATCTGGATGATCTGTAATGAACTCTTGAAAAAATAAACAAACTAGCCTACTGAGACAGTTTCATGTCTCACAGGATGGTTGTGTTCATGTGTAGAATCTAAGTCAAGTGGAGCTGAAGGAAGGAAAGAGAATGCAAAGATAATCATGACTATGTGGTGTGGCTAATTATAAATTAGAGATGCAAAAATACTGAATGGCTACACACAGTGCAAAATAAATGAAGACAAATGTCTGTATAAATCCTGATGGATTACCAGCATATGACGTTTTCTGAGACTAAAAGCTTCATGTATGAAATTCATTTTCAATAGGTCCATGTCTCTATGTATGCTTTTATTTAAAAATAAAACATACAAAATTATATAATTTACATTAATATAAATCAGAATGTAGCAGGGTTTTGCACAGGTGACTGTCACAAGCCTGCCACTGACTTACACATACTGAAGTTTTGTAAGGAGTCAGCATAGTATCTCATACAGCTACACATTGAATACAAAATCTGTGTGACGAGATTTTGAGATAAACATGATTTTGACCGTGCACACCAAATAACAGAGGCATTACATAATATGCATTATTCTTCCCACATTTTAGATCAAGCTAATTAATCACATAGTTGCATTAGAAAAGCAAACCATTCATACCCACATCAGTTTCAAAAACCACTAATGGACTGATGACACATCAGATAGGGGCACAGTCATCATGGTACAATGTAGAAGGAGAGGTAGCATACAATCCAGATTCAAAAGGCCAGGAATACAGAAAACAGAAAAAAAAAAAATAGATGTGACAGATGAAAAAAAAAACAAGTATAAAAATATGACTAAGAAAAGTTTGCAATGCTTCCCATCCCTGTAGGCGTACCACAGATTTACAATGTGTAGGAACCCCTTTTGTATTTGACTGAAGGCTAATGACCAAAGTTTTGCTGCACTCCAGATTAAATATACTAAATCAAAAGGCCATGGCTAATTTAAGAGTATTAGGGATTGGATCTCAAGCCAATTAAAAAACAGCAGATCCTAATTTAACACATTTACAAACAGAAATCACCAGTAAGAAAAGTCATTGAATGGGAAGATTTTGGCCAGTTTTATGCTCTGTGAAAGTCTTGCCTTGATAAATCTCCCACCTGATTCTGGTTTATATTTGTTCTTTATCTCTCCCACCCTGTAATATAAGTAAAGTCAACTTGATGCAAGCTGGTACCTATTATTTCTGTGTCAATAGAAGTGCTTCACTGAAAGCAAAAAATAATCAGATTTTAAATAAAACTTTGGTCGAAGGTATAGTTTTAAAAGGACACAGACCCAAGATTATTAGAAGATGCAGGCCTGGGAATATTATCATCTGTACTGACACAGATCTGAAAAAGACAGGTATGAATAACTGCTCTCTTTCTCATTCTATATAAAGACCTGCATATATCATAATATTTTTGTGCCTGAAATTTAGCACAGTTCTTCTTCTTCTTCTTTCGGCTTTTCCTGGTTAGGGGTCGCCACAGCGGATCACCTGTCCGCTCATGATTGGCAGTGGAGTTTTTACGGTGTCGAGTTGCCAGCCCGGCACCCAACCTTCCAGTGAAGACACACACATGCACGCATTCACACCTAGGGCCAATTTAGAGTGTCCAATACACCTACAGCATGTCTTTGGGATGTGGGAGGAAACCAGAGCACCCGGAGGAAACTCACGTGACCACAGGGAGGACATGCAGACTCTGCACAGAAGGCACCCCAGCCGAGGATCGAACCAGAGAACCTCTTGCTGTGAGGCACCTGAAATTTAGCACAGTATATCACAGAATTAAACTAGCTACTTTTTCTTCTATATATGGTTTCCTGGTCTGGATTCTCTGACACATTTATTCACGTTCTGTAATGCATTCCTGCCCAGAGCTACTTGTAATATCCACAATATTCATGCTTCCATTAATGCTCCATTTTAACAAAATGTTGATAATTTAAAGTGATAATTTAGGAAGCTTTACAATATGAACTACCAAAGATTTATTTATATGACTGAAGCGCTATTTGACAAAAGTTCAATAATGCAGGTTTTTTGAGGGCGTTCCCATTGTTACCAAATTTCTATGTTGTAGCCTCTCAAGCAATTTAATAATGGAATGAATGAATGAATTAACTAATTAATTAATTAATAATTTATCACTTCTAATATGAACATCAATATATATTCTATAACTCCAAGTTTTGTTTAAACAGCCTTCAGGGTTAGGAGACATTCCACCACCTGGCCCTAAGCTAAATGGAAAATGGAAATCAGAAAGACAGACAGAAACCACAATTTCCCCCATGATAATGGCTTTGTTCTCACCTGGTCTGACTCCTGCTAGGACAGGCAGCGGATGGTGGGTGAAAGCCATTCTCGGGGAGCTTGTCTGACAGGATAGGGCACTGTAGAAATCGAACTTTCCTGGCTTCTTAAGAGAAGCAGGTCCTAGCAAGGAATCATTAACAAATTGCACATTTAAACAATGGTAAGGATGAAACTGCACTGGTCAAGTGTCAATCTTCTCAGGAGTTATCTTTTTTTTTTTCATAATTTACTTCCTCCCTTTATTTCTTACTTTTCTGTCTTGCTGACTTCTATCTCACTAAATGATGGCTCACTGAAGCTGAATAGCTTTGTAACCTCTATCTACTGGAGACTGAAAACTATAGCATACAATGAAAAAAAAAACAGGAATACAATGCGGTCAATTGTGTTGACATATAGGAAATATCAGCAACTATTCTAAGTACCACAACAACAGTGGGACCATATTTCATATGAAAATCATCCAGCCTCCTATCCATTTTAGTATGAGATTTTGAATCCATCCATCCATACATACATACATACATGCAATGCAAGTTCCAGTTATGTGAGAGGGCAGCTCACTACCCCCACCCCTGATGGATATAGTAGTTTTTTTTATTAGATTTTTTTTTATTCTTACCTCCTCACAGATAACTGAAATTTTCTACACAACAAAAAAAAATTGTGTAACAAAGCTGCAGTCCAGTTTTAATTTTAAAAAATATTGTAACAGACAGAGAAATCCATCAGCATATTCTTCTAGTATCATATGAAATGTACAGTGGCATACTTTGGTTAATCTAGCTTGCAATTGTCAAACCATGGAATGATAAGCAATACATTTTAGAATTTCTCTAATTTTCTGAAATTCTGAGAAACATTCTTGTGAAAACTGCATCATGATATCTGTAGATTATGTAATCTGTGAACACACCATTCAGTATTTCATAAAGTGCAAAAACTCGGAGTACAAATGGTATAGATATGTGCCACAGTACTGCCATACTTTCTTTAAAGCAACAGTTCTAATCACAGGCATGAAAGCTTCTTCACTACATAGTAACATCTTACTCATTTCCTCATCTTCATCCAACTTTTTAAAAGATGAAACCTGTGGTCAAGGGAAATGAAAAACGTTTTACCTTCTGTTGTCTGCACTCTCAGTCACTTTTGTGTTTTTATACAGTGCATTTATGAAAATGGTCTAAGAATTTTGAAGACAATATCAAAATGATCTGTTGTGAGATCCGCATTTCTGGATGCAGGTACAAGTGCGTTGATCTGCACATGCAGAGTTTTTACTCTGGTCACTGAGCCTATAGCTGATGACTTGTGGGCAGATTATTTTCTGTGAGATCTATCAACTATATGTTTATTTTGTGGCTTAAGGAAACAGAGGGTTAGTAAAATAGATAAAGTTTTTTTGAAAAGCTTTTTGTGAATGTTAATAGAATCAACAGGTAAACATCATATGAAACTGTAATCATACATCCTTATGAAACTGCAAAAATCACAATTCTGAGCCCGCTTGTATGAATGGAAAACATGATGATTCTTACCCCAAGTTATAATGAATCAGAAATAAAAATAAGTTATGTACTTACCATAACATTCCATGTGAGTTGTTCATCTCACCTTCATTCTTTACTGATGGGTTCGGAGCCGATCCCTCGGCTCCGAGTCGGAGTATTGCAAAGCTCGAGGTCTTCAAATAGCTCGAGGCCAAGCCCCTATCCCATGATGCACCTAGAGTTACCTCAGATCTTGTTTGCTGCGTATAACAATACCATATGTCACTCTATCACACCCAAGAGAAGATATAGAAGGATTGAGCAACCAGGATGGATCCGGCATCTCGGTCATCTAAAAGCCCAGGAGGGGGTAGGAGGGAGGGACATAAGAATGAAGGCGAGATGAACAACTCACATGGAATGTTATGGTAAGTACATAACTTCTTTATGTGAAGTTGTTCTATCTCACCATTCATTCTTTACTGATGGGTAGTGTCCCAAGCACCATCAACCTCGGGTGGCACACGGGAGTATATTTCTCAGGACCGTGGATCCAAAGCAGGCCCTGTCCCTAGAGGCCCTCTCAACTTTGTAATGAATGATAAAGGTATGAGGTTTTGACCAAGTGGCTGCTGTGCAAATGTTATCAATAGGAAGTCTGGCAGAAAAGGCAGAGGATGTAGAAACAGCTCTGGTTGAGTGAGCTTTACTTTTATGCTGTAATTGCATATTGGCAGCCGAATAAGCAAAAGTGATACAATCAGATAACCATTTAGATAGAGTTGTTTTAGCCACTGGCCTACCCTTCCTGGAATCTGAAAATGAAACAAAAAGCTGGTCTGATTTCCCGAAATCTTTTGTTCTATCCAAATAAAATCTGAGCTGTCTGTGAACATCAAATTTGTGAAGCATGTACTCTAGATTGTTGGAATGGTTGGGGAAGAAAACTGGGAAATCAATAATTTGGTTGAGATTAGTTTCAGTGCAAACTTTGGGCAAAAAAGAGGGGTTTGTTCGAAGTGAGGCTGTCAGCATGGAAAATCAAATAAGGAGGCGGAAGTAATAGCCACTAAAAAGATGTTTTTCCATGACAAAAATTTGAGGTCACATGAGGAAGCTGGTTCAAATAGTGGAAGAATTATGCGGGAAAGCATAAAGTTTAGATTCCATGGAGAATAGGGAGATTTCACGGGTGGTCTAATATGAAAGACCCATTGAGAAAAGCTTTGGATAATTTGTGTGACATAATATTCAATCCTTCAAATCCCAGATGAAAGTTACAAATGGCAGCAAGTTGAACATGGACTGTTGCTGCTGCAGCTCCTGTACTGAATATCATGGTTAAGAATTCTAGAATAGAGCCATAGGAGCTTGGTAATGATCAATATTGTTATTAGAGGCCCATATGGAAAATGTTTTTCCATTTGCTGAGGTAAAGCTTCCTCATAGAGGATTTATGAGAGGATAGGAGAATTTGCTTTGTCTCACTGGAAAGGTTATGGAACCTGGCTATGAATGGAATTGGAGCAGCCAAGCTGTCAGCCTCAGGGACTGCAGAGAGGGATGAAGTTCCCCCAACGAGTGCATCAGAAGGTCCGGAACTGAGTCCAGAATCCAGGGGACCTCCTAAAGATGAAGTCAAAGGAAGGGGAACCAAATTTGACGAGGCCAATGAGGAGCTATTAGAATAATGGTCCTTCCCAGGGCTTTTGCTTTCTGTAATACCTTGGGTATCAATGGGATTGGTGGGAATGCATAAAGGAGACATGGGAGCCAATCTTGAATGAGTGCGGCCCTTGGGGCTTCTCCCGGAGGAGGAATCAGGGCAAAGTAGCTTCTGCATTTCATGTTCATGTGACTGGCAAAAAGGTCGCAGCAAGGCTGGCCCCACCTATGGAATATCCTTTCCGCTATTTCCATATTGAGGGACCACTCATGGTGCAACAAAATTGCTCTGCTCAGCTTTGTCTGTTATCATGTTGGATTCCCCCAGGATGTGCATTGCTAATAGAAAGTGCTGGGTGGAAATAGCCCACTGACATACTCTGAGGGCCTTGCCACAAAGGGGGTATGATCCGGTTCCTCCTTGTTTGTTCAAATACCAGACCACTGACATGTTGTCCATCTGAATTGCAATCGTACCCAGAGGAAGAGAGTCCTGGAAGTACTGCAACACCAAAAGTACTGCTCTCATCTCTAGGACATTGATATGCAGATGTGTGTCTTGATCAGTCCATATGTCTTGGGCTGTCTTTCCCTGAAAATGCCCCCCCCCCACCATATCAGGGAAGCGTCTGTGGTCACTGTGGCCGCTGGAGAGGGATGTGCAAATGGGCATCCTATTGTAACATGAAGTGAGGTCAACCACCACTGAAGATCCTTTTTGCAGTAATTTGTGATCATTATCATGTGAGACATGGGAAGCTCTTGGTAAGACCACTGAGTGAACAACAGTCATTGCAGTATCCTCATGTGCATACGACCCAGTGGAATGGCCAGAATTGCTGCTGCCATCATTTCTAACAATTTCAGAACTTCTGACGCTGGTGCTTTGTTTTTGGATATTAACATGTGGACATGCTGACGGAGAAGTAAGACTCTCTGTACTGGAAGTCTTAGTGTGGTGGTGGTGGTGTCCAATTCTGCTCCAATAAAGATGATATGCTGTGATGGCAACGAGGCAGATTTTTCTGAATTTATTGTAATGCCCAGGTGATTGCAGAGTGACAGAGTGGACTCCCTGGCCTGAATGAGTTGATGCCTGGTGGTGGCGGTAAGGAGCCAATCGTCTAGGTATGGAAACACCTGGAATCCTAAGTGTCTCAGGTAAGCCGTGACCACTGCAAGCATTTGGTGAACACTCTGGGGGCTGTAGTGAGACCAAAGGGCAGGGCTCAAAACTTGTAATGATTGGTTCCCAGCCAGAAGCACAGATGATCCCTGGATGGCCCGGTCATTTTTATGTGGTAGTACACATCCTGGAGATCTATCGAGCACATCCAATTGTCTTTCCCTAAGAAGGGATGTATTGACTGAAGTGTGACCATCTGAAATTTCATTTTCTTTACAGATTTGTTCAGTCTGCTGAGGTCCAGTATAGGTCTCCAGTCCCCTATCTTTTTTGGAACTAAAAAGAATCTTGAGTAAGTTCCGGATCCTGTCTGGTCTGCTGGGACTGGCTGGATGACTCTTTTTCTTAGCAACGTTTGGACCTCTACTGTTGCTTGTTCCCTGTAACTGGGTGGAATGTCCTGGATTTTTCTTGGCAGTGGAGGGTGTGTGGCGAATGGGATGAAGTATCCTCTGGAAATGACACTTTGTACCCAGCTGTCTTTTGTTATTTTGAGCCAGGCATCTGGGTACAAAGATAAGCGACCCCCGACTGCCTCCAGAGCAGGACAGTCGGGCCTCCTTTCAGGAGCGCTGGTAGGGCTTCCCAAAAAAGTGATCTTTGTTGTCCTGGTTTTGCGGACCCCCTCTGCTCCGAGGGTGGCGTCTTCCATTATTGCTCCCTCCTCTGCCCCTGGAGGGAGGTTGACCACATGTGTCCTGAAAGTCTCCTTGGGCTTTTCGGAACCACATTTTCCCACCCTTTTGATCCTTGGGGTAGGGTCTGGTAGGGGTGGGAAAACAGACTTCGACGGCAAATAGAGTCTTTCCGTCTTGCTCACACCTCGTCAAAGTTTCCTTAACTTTGGGCCCGAAAAGGGATGAGCCAGCAAAGGGAGTATTCACAAAGGATGACTTGAAGGGCTCTGAGAAGGAACACAAGTGCATCCAGGAGTGTCTCCTAAGAGCAACTTCTGTACCCGCTGCCCTACTCATTCCATTAGCTGCATATGAAAAGAGGCACATGGACAAGTTTACTATAGAGTTGAGGGTAGCAAGCTGGGAGGCAACTTTGTCTGTAGCTCCTACAGCTATTGTACCCTGAAGAGTATCTCCAAATTCTTTAAGAAGATTTCTTTGCAGTCTTGTAAAATGGGTTAAATAGTTAAGCAAACAGAGTGCAAAGGTCGCTGAACTAAACATGTGCTTCCCATATCAATCCATGATCCTGGAATCTCTGTTAGGAGGATGGATAGATGAGGAAGTTTCAGACATTTCCTTTTTGTTTTTCACGATGGCATCAACTTGCACACCTTTTGTTAAGAAAGATTTATCCTGGGGGGCAGATATAAACTTATTAGGCCTCCTACGGACAGCCTCTATAGTATCCGGAGACTCCCACGCCCTTCATGAGACCAGCTGTATATGCTCATTGAAGGGTGAAGACACCCAAGAGGTTGAAGGCTGAGACCCGAAAGCCTTCAGGAGAACCGACTCATCCTCAGTAGAGTTTCTGGACTGCCAGTTACCCCTCTGCCTAAGGATTTCAAGTATCTCAGCAAATGAGATATCCTCAGAGGGGGACCATGGGGACCCTTCTGACTCATCCAAGTCAATATCAGATGTTAGGGACTCCTGGGTGGAGTCTAGAAGTTTCCTCTTACAAACTCTCTTCCTGGGAACCTCATCAGTGGGAGCTTCTGGTGAGGTCTCGGAAGAGCAAGGGCCAGCTAATGGGGCTTCCTGAGACTCTGGGTCTCTAGGCTTGGTCAGGATCTGTGAGTCAGAAGCAGACACAGGCGCTTTAGGGGAGGAGGAAGTCAATCCTGAAGTTGAGGATGTCTTAGGAGACATAACTCTCCTCATGGCATCGTAGGCACCTCTGCTCCAATGCAAGGGAACCGACGAATCCGAGGAAACCATCGATACCCATGGCACGGGACAGTGGACTCCGAGCCAGAGATAGGAGCCGAGCTCATCTGAGCCAAAACCCCAAGAGGCAGAGTCAGAACCGACAAGTTGGTCCGACTATCCTCCCTGGACCCGACCAGAGAGTGTCGGCTCCTAGAGTCCTCGATCGGCACCAAGGATGTCAGAGTGAATGGAGCCGAAGTCACTAGAGCAGGCATTGGCTCTGAAGGTTCCGCAAACAACAAGTCCGACTCCTCTGGCTCCGAAGGACCAGTATGGCTCAGAGGAGGAACAGTTTTATCTGGTATAAGAGTCTTTGACTCTGAAGCCAGTTGGATTGGAGCCGATAACTTTTTTGCAAAGGCCGGTACCTGTAACAGCTTCTGCACCACACAATCCACATCCAGATCAGAAAGGCTAATAGAGGACCAAGATGAACAGACCAAAGATGGTACCAATTGTAATAAAGGATACCAGTTCCAGGACTGGGGACCGGCTCCAAAAAGAGAAGACTGTCGGTTTCGATGTCTGTGGAGCCGAAGTCGAAGATTTCTTTGATTTTTTTGACTCAGAAGTCTTAGAAGACTTTGAGGACTTGCTGGATCCATCTTGGTCACTCAAAGTTTCTTGGAAGGAGGGTTTCAACAAACCTCTGTCTATCAATTTCCTTTTTATCTCCTGTAGGACTCTGGAAGAGAAAGAATGGCATATGGAACAGCTATCCTATAAATGAAAAGCTCCTAAACAGTACACAGAATTGACATGGCTGTCAGTTACAGACATCTTTTGGCCACATTTAGGGCACTTTTTAAAGCCTGACTTGGGATGCTTATCTTGGTCAGCCATTATTATATTAGACAGGAAATTACTGTCAACTACAAAAAATCCTTAACAGTAATTATCAAATGAAAAGCCCTTTAGAAAATTCAGGTTAAGTGACACACACACAGACCAATAATAATATAAATATTAAAGTGACAGAAAAGAAGTCTGTCTAAAGCACACAATTTTAATGATAAGCAGACTATACTGTGAAAAAAGATAGCTGCTATAAAACACATGCTAAACCTTATCTAACTATCTAAATACACTCTAAACAATAATTATATCAGACAGAAAATTACTTTCAACTATAAAAAATGCTTAACAGTAATTATCAAACCAAAGCCCTTTAGAAAATTAAAACTAAGTTACACCCACACAGCAAATAACTATCTAAATATGAAAGTGACAGGAAATAGCTCTGCCTAAAGCATGGAATTTAATGCTAAGCAGACTATAGTGTTATCTAACTATTTTAAATACACTCTAAATAAGAAACCTATGTAAAGTTTTGAATAAGTTGTGACAAAAGGTCACTGACTAAGCACACTCTAAGTAATCAAGATGCCAATTAGAAATTTAATGCACACTAGGGGAAGGCAATGCAATATAGGTAAACACACAAATAAGCTATAAGAGCTTTATAAAACTACCTAAAACTACCTAGACATCAATATAAGTAAGAAATATATGAAAAAGTTTTATTGGCCTGAGCTAACGAGAACCTCCGATCTGTTGCAGCGGCAAACTAGATCTGAGGTAACTCTAGGTGCATTATGGGATAGGGACATGACCTCAAGCTATTTGAAGACCTCGAACTTTGCAATACGTCGACTCGGAGCCAAGGGATTGGCTCCAAACCCATCAGTAAAGAATGAACAGAGAGATAGAACAACTTCACATGAAAAGCTAATTTAAAACACATTAAATTACTACAAAATTGAATTAAATCAAATTTATTAAAACATATTACAGACACAAACATTCACAAGTAACAAAGGTTAATGTTTATATGTCCTAGTGTAGTTTTTCATACCTCTAATAAAGTATACTAGTGGGAAAGAAAAAGTAGAGTGCAGGGGCACCTACTAAAGAGGAGTGTGGGTGGTCATGTAGGAGACAAAGTTACACCCATGTACCCCCCCCCCCCCCCCCACACACACACACACAAAAACACTGAGCAAAACCTGGTCACTTGTAAGGGACACCCTCCAAACTAATACATACCAACTTCACAGTCACTCACATGACACTAGGAAAGGAAAAAAACTCCTCAGAAAAGGATACAGCAGTTTTGAGCAGCCACTGGTTTTGCTCTACCATGAGGGGTCAAGTTGTTTCTGAGATTCAGTACATAGGGACCCCCCCCCCCACACACACACAAACACAAGTGTGCATGAACATGCACAGCCAGACATACACATGTACAGGTGCATGCATATACAGAAAACAGCTTTTATTAGTGTTTTCAATGTCTTTGATTCAAGATGATTCAGAACTGCAGTCTTTTGCAACACCAAGTTTCAGAAGAAGCTACCATTTCTAATTTCTGGGTGGCTAAAATAGGTGTGTAAAATTTTAACTGAATGCAAACCATGATGGCCACAATCACTTATCCATTTCACATACTGCTTGCAATCTCGTTTCATCTTTTCATTGTCAATGACTTAACGTGTGTGAAAACTGCATATGCTGCCAGACCATCAATGCCTTTCACATATCTTTTGGATGAAATCATAATCCACTCTAGCATTACTGTCTATACCTAAGAAACTATTTACAAAGCTGATAAAATGAGAAGTTATGTACCTACCATAACGTTCCATGTTAGTTGTCTTCTCTCGCCTTCTTTCTTGCTTGATGGGTTCGGAGCCGATCCTCGGCTCCGACTCGGCACTTGCTAAGCTCGAGAGTCACTTTTACCAGCTCGAGGCAGCCCCATATCCCATGATGCAAGGCGGTAAGTACCCAGATCTCGTTTGATGACAAAAGGGCAATAGCACCTAGCATAATAACTTCCCAAAGGAAGAAAGAAGGAGAGAAAAAACCTGCAGGATGGTAGAAGGACCAGCTCTGTATGGTCTTCAAGTATAACTCCTTGTAGAGAAAGGTCTGTCCAGGCCTGGGGAAGGAGGGAGGGTTGCAAGAAAGAAGGCGAGAGAAGACAACTAACATGGAACGTTATGGTAGGTACATAACTTCTCAATGTTAAGTTGTCAATCTCGCCTTCATTCTTGCTTGATGGGACCGTCCTAGCACCTCTATCCTGGGTGGCTCAATGGAACAGACTCTTGAGAACTGTAGAGCCAAAACTGGCTCTGTCCCTGGAGGCCAAATCCAATTTGTAATGGGAAACAAATGTATGAGGAGTGGCCCAAGTGGCTGCTGCACAAATAGTGTCTAAAGGAAGTCTAGCTTGAAAGGCTGTAGAAGTAGCTAAGCTTCTGGTTGAATGTGCTTTTGGTTTTGAGCACAGCTGTTTTCCCCTGAGCCGATAAATTTCAGAGATGACAGAAGAAAGCCATCTAGACAAGGTCACTTTTGAGACAGGAAGGCCTTTCTTGTTATCAGCATAGGAAACAAAGAGTTGATCGGATTTCCTGAATTGTTTTGTTCTGTCCAAATAATATCTGAGTTGGCGGTGGACATCAAGATAATGTAATTTTGTTCGATCTGTTTGAATAGTTTGGAAAAATACAGGAGATCAATGGCTTGATTCAAATTAGTCTTTGAGGAGACCTTAGGCAAAAGGTCGGATTAGTTCTCAATGATACTCTGTCTTTGTGGAAGACCAAATAGGGGCGAACAGATAGAGCATGAAGTTCAGACACCCTCCTAGCTGATGTAATAGCAACCAGGAATAAAGTTTTCCATGAAAGAAATTTCAGGGAACAAGAAACAGCTGGCTCGAAGGGGAAGAATCAAGGATGTCAGCACTAAATTTAGGTCCCATTGAGGAGGAGGACTCCTGACTGGAGGCTTCAGGAGGAAAATTCCTTTCAAGAAGGCTCTACAAAGCCTGTGGGACATAATGTTGTGATCTGCGAACCCGACATGAAAGTTCGAGATAGCAGCCAACTGAACTTTGACTGTGGAAGAAGAGGAGCCCGCGTGAAAAATCTCTGCTAAGAAATCCAAAACTGCTTGAACTGGAGCAGTGAAGGGATCAATATTCTTGGCTTTAGCCCAATAAGAAAAACGTTTCCATTTGCTAGTATAAATTCTCCTGGTAGAGGATTTTAAGGAAGCTACTATGATGTCTCTAACAGGGTTAGAGATCATAGGAAGCCTGGCTAAGGAAGGAAGTGGAGCAACCATGCTGTGAGGTTGAGAGAAGGGATAGACCGGTGCAGCTGACTGGATTGGTGAATCAGAAGATCTGGCACTGGGTCCAGATGCCACGGCTGCACCAAAAGGTGACGATGAAGGAACGGAAACCAAATTTGTCGAGGCCAATAAGGAGCAATGAGAATCAATTTGGCTCTCAAAGCGGTTGCTTTCTGGATAACTTGAGGGATCAGAGGAAATGGAGGAAAGGCATAAAGAAGTCCCTGGGGCCAATCCTGGGTCAGAGCGTCTCTGGGGGGATGGCCTGGCAGTGGGAAGAGAGAGAAGAAGTCTGGGCATTTGCTGTTTTGGGGAGTAGCAAAAAGATCGCAACATGGGCGACCCCATTCCAGAAAAATCTCTTCCACTATAGATTGTTTGAGAGACCACTCGTGAGGCATGAGAATAGCTCTGCTCAATCTGTCCGCTAAAATGTTGGTTTTCCCAGGGATATGCGTTGCTACCAGAAACCAATGAGAGGAGATCGCCCATTGCCAAAGTCTGAGCGCTTCTCGACACAAGGGGTAGGACTTGGTTCCACCCTGTTTGTTGATATACCAAACTACAGACATGTTGTCTGTGTGGACTGCAATTGTCCCTACGGGAAGAAAGTCGTTGAGGGCTTGCAACGTTAAAAGCACTGCTCTCATCTCTAGGACATTTATGTGCAGGTGGTATTCGAAAGGTTGCCACGTCCCATGAACCATCCTGCCCTGATAATGACCCCCCCACCCGATCAGGGAGGCATCCGTAGTGACAGTGGCTACCGGAGATGGGGGTACAAAGAGTCTGCCTTGGTGAATCTGGGGAGAAGCGATCCACCAAGCAAGATGATTCTTGCAAATCTGTGTCACCAGTATTTGGTGACGCATTGGAAGTTGTTGCTAAGACCACTGAGTGAACAACATCCATTGAAGAAGGCGCATATAGAAGCGAGCCAGGGGAAGAAGGGTAATGGCCGCAGCCATGAGGCCTAACACCTTTAGAACCATTCTGGCCTGTACCTTCTTGTTGGCTAGAATGATCCTGACATGACTTCGAATGTCTGAGATTCTTTGATCTGTAAGGGTAGCTGACATCCGAACAGTGTTTAAGTTTGCGCCTATGAAAGTAATAGACTGGCAGGGCAATAAGGATGATTTTTCGGAGTTGATCGAGATGCCCAATTGAGAACAAAGATTTATTGTGTAATCCCTGGCTTGAACAAGCTGATGCCTGGTGGTGGCTGACAGGAACCAGTCGTCGAGATACGGAAACACCTGGAATCCTTGACGTCTCAGGTGAGCCGTGACCACTGCCATACATTTGGTGAACACTCTGGGGGCTGTAGTGAGACCAAAGGGCAGGGCTCTGAACTGGAAATGACTGGACCCCAGCCGAAAGCGGAGGAATCTCCTGGAGCGTCTGTGAATTTTTATGTGATAGTACGCATCCTGAAGATCTATTGAGCACATCCAGTTGTCTTTCTGTAAGAAGGGCAGAATTGACTGAAGAGTGACCATTCGGAATCTTGTCTTCCTCACAGACTTGTTGAGTCTGCTGAGATCCAATATTGGTCTCCAGTCTCCTGTCTTTTTGGGGACCAAAAAGAACCTTGAGTAGATTCCGGGCTCTGAATGATCTGTTGTAACTGGCTGAATGGCTCTTTTTTGCAGTAGTTTTAAGACTTCTAACTCTGCAATTTCCCTTAGACCGGGTGGTACATCTGGAAGGGAATTTGAGTGACAGAAAGGACTTTCCTCGAAAGGAATTCTGTAACCCTCGGATATGATCGACTGTACCCATCTGTCTTGAGTGAGGGAATGCCAGGCTTCTAGGTACAGCGATAGTCTTCCCCCGACTGCCTCCAAGGATGGACAGCCGGGCAACACCTCAGGGATGCTGAAAGGGCTTGTCAGAGAGGCTCTCTGCTTCCCTGGTTTTGTGGACCCCCTCTGCCTCTAGAGCGGCATCTGTTATTGTTACCCCCTCTGCCTCTAGGGGTAAACTGACCACGTGAATCCGGCATGACTCCTTGGGATTTGCGGAACCACATTTTGCCACCCTTCTGTCCTTTGGGGTAAGGTCTAGAAGGGGTGGAAAAACGGACCCCTACAGCAGAAAGAGTCTTGCCATCCTGCTCACACCTGGTCAACGTTTCCTTCACTTGAGGGCCAAACAAAGCTGACCCATCAAAGGGAGAGTTCGTGAAGGACGCCTTAAATGGATCTGCAAAATTACAGAGCCGCATCCAGGCTTGGCGTCTAAGAGCCACACCTGTACCTGCGGCCCTACTCGCTCCATCAGCAGCATATGATATCAGTCGCATGGAGGAGTTAGCAATAGAATTAAGGGTTCCTAGCTGCAAAGCAATTTTTTCTTGAGCCCCTGCAGCTGTAGGATCCTGTACTGCTTCACCTAGCTCCTTAAGGATATCCCTCTGGAGTCTGGTGAAGTGACATAGGTTGTTCAGCGAACGCATAGCAAAGGTCGCTGAAGAGAACATCCGCTTACCATATCTATCCATGGTCCTAGAGTCCTTATTAGGAGGATGGACAGGCGGAAGGATCTGCAATTTCCTTCTTAGTGGCATCCGCCACCACCATGGCATCAGCAGGGACACCTTTTGTGAGGAATTGCTTGTCCGACGGAGCAGTAATAAATTTAGAAGGCCTCCTAGGGACTGGCTCTACAGAGTTAGGAGCAGCCCACGCCTTCGAGCAATAACCTGCATAAGGGGGTCGAAAGGCGGAGACATCCAGGAGGTGGAGGGCCGAGATCCAAACGCCTCCAGGTATACTGACTCATCCTCAGAGGGATTATTGGTGGGCCAGTTTCCCCTCTGTCTAAGGAGTTCTAGGATGTCTGAAAAGGAGACATCCTCAGAGGGGGATCTTGGGGATCCCTCTGACTCATCTAAGTCAGTATCTGAAGTGATAGACTCGGGGGAGTCTACGTGTTTCCTCTTACAGGTCCTCTTTCGCGGAGGATCTCCTGAAAGATCAGGAGAATCCACGGAAGAGGGGGTTCTTCCCAGTGGGGAAACCTGAGGCGGAGGATCTCTGGGTCCGGGAGCAAGAGAAGTGGCAGAGATGTCAACAGGCACCATAGAGGGAGGAGCTAAGGGAACAGACTGCTGGCTGAGTCCAGTGGCCAGCACACTCTTCATCACCTCGAAGGCTCCCCTCCCAGGGAGGTCCGAGAGAACCCGTTCCGAAGAACCAGGAACTCCAGGACCCACCGAAAGGGAAGGCTCCGAGGCAGATGTCGGAGCCGAGCTCACCAAGGCCGAGGCTCCAAGGGGAAGAGTGGGGTCGGACAAGGGTCCGATGCCACTCACCCCCTCAGAGGAGACCAGGGAAGCCCGACCACCGAATCCCTCTAAGGAAGGTCTCAAAGAGGAGATAAGAGTAGAGGCTGAAGGTGCAGAAGGGGGTATCTGTCCCTCAGCCGTAGCAGAAACCATTCTCGAAGACTCCAACTCCAAACTCTGTGGTAGAGTCGAAGGAGGAACTGCAATGGGGTGTGGACTAATAGTCGTCTGTTGAGACGGACTATGTAGCATTTGGGCCAGTGCCTGTGATTTTAATAATCTACTGACCACTCTCTCTAAATCATGGTCAGAAAGCCTGGATGACCTGGATGATCGGCTCCGATGGCTCCGTTCCGAGAGGAGAGGAGAAGCCGAGCCGAGTATCGGCTCCAAGGAAGGGGACCTAGACCTCTTCCTCGAAGGAACCATCGGAGCCGAAGAAACCTTGGAAGCTGTCGGAGCCGACAACTTCTCGGCACCGACAGAAGGTTTCGATGCATCGGCTCCGGCCGGAGCCAATACAGCCATAAACATAAGGGTGTCGGAGCCGATCGGCGCTGACACCGAAGCCTGAGCCACATGGTGATCGGAACCGATCGGAGCCGACACCGAAGTGGTCGAACCAGAATCGGCACCGATACCCATCGGTGCCGAAGGTTTGTGCAAACCAGAATCGGCTCCAGCCAGAGCCGATCTCGACTCTGAAAGAGTCGGAGCCGAGGCCGCAGGCTTGGACACAGAAGCCTGGGCCTTGGAAGACTTAGAAGTCTTAGATGGAGCCGACTTAGCCGGAGAGCCCTCCGGCTTAAGAAGGCCCCTCAAAATAAGCTTGTTTCTCCTTTCCTGCAGGACTCTCTGGCTAAAAGAATGACAAATCGCACAGGAGTCCTGCAGGTGGAGAGGTCCCAGGCAGTAAAGGCAAGAAGTGTGACCGTCTGTCAGAGACATTTTCTGACAGCACGAGTCACACTTCTTAAAGCCTGAGACCCTTTCCTTAGACATGTTGAAAACACACACACAACAACACTTGTCCAAGAAAATTTTACAATCCCAAAAGGGAAAAAGTATTGTCTCACAAACACACACACACACACACCCTAACAAGGGGGGGGGGATGGGATGGGAGAAGGCCTGACTAAAAAGTTTTAGTAGAGAGGGAAATTTAGTCAGGAAAGGACTAAAACTAGTCTAAAACTATTAATTTTAACTTTAAAAATGACTTTAAACTGAAAAAAGGGGCAAAGAAGTAGTGTGTAAATCACTTACCAGGAGCTGGTAAAAGGAGGACCTCATCAGCGAAGCGGCAAATGAGATCTGGATACTTACCGCCTTGCATCATGGGATATGGGGCTGCCTCGAGCTGGTAAAAGGGACTCTCGAGCTTAGCAAGTTCCGAGTCGGAGCCGAGTATCGGCTCCGAACCCATCAAGCAAGAATGAAGGCGAGATTGACAACTTAACATCTGACTGTTTAGATTTTACAAGACTTTATACAATTTATCGATTCTGCTTCTGAAGTTAGTTTCTTTTTACATCTATAAATAGAAACTTAATTCTTACTTTAGGCTCAGATCAAGGATTCCATTATCCAAAGCCTAAATTATATGAGACTTAAAGATGTGTTCACCCTTTGATTTCAGAATTCAGACTACATTGAATAAAGTATATGAAATGAGCTTCAAGTCAAAAAATAATAAAATAATAAGCATAAATACCACTTTGGGTCTCTCCTGAAAAGAAGCCACTAGGCTAGTGGGACTAACCCAGTTAACAAAGGATAAATATAAATAAATAACACATGTAATGCAATTACATTCATTGGTAACACAAATCTAATCAATTCCTCCATCCTTAGCAAAATTATGTAGCATGGGCATTGCTGAGCATTCTGAAATATATGGCCAGAACATAAGTGACACATTTCAGTAATATTTAGAAAGAATAGTTATAACTAGTTATCATTAAGGCTGGTAACTTTATAGCATAGGCAGAGACCTCTGTCCACGTCTGTTTACTATACAGCTACACAAAAGGTCAAATTTTTTTATTTATTTAACATTTGTTGACCGGGAATGTCCAACTAGGTTCCACAGAGCCTGTTTTCAGCGGAGGCCCGGGGAGAAATGCTCCAGATGCATGTCTTTGGAATGTGGGAGGAAACCGGAGTACCCGGAGGAAACCCACGCGAACACAGGGAGAACATGCAAACTCCACACAGAAGGCACCCCAGCCGAGAATCGAACCGGAGAACCTCTTGCTGTGAGGTGACAGTGTTAACCACTGCACCACTGTGACGCCCTCTTTAGGTAAAATCCACCTTCCACTGTAGTTAACTTTATGGAAGAGTTGTTTTCCTTGAGAATGTCAACAAGAAATAGTTTAGTACCCAGAAGCCTTTTGGCACATTTTAAATTCTTCATTTTTATTTCTCCCCAGCACAGATCATGAAGGCTCACCTTTTCCTGGTCAATTCTTGATGGTTGCAGAAAGAAATTTGCTTCAGCTGGCATGATATAAGCTTGATAACACACTTTCTGCAGTTTTTTTACTGTAAGTGGCCATCCACAATGATACATGTTGAATATCTGTCCTACTAAGATTAATAAATCCAACAACAGAGCTGGAGACTCTCTCTTCTCTAATACTGTTGGAAAATCCTGGAACCTACTTCCCAGTGAACTCTCCTCACTTCCTTCTATATCACTTTTCAAAAGGAAACTAAAACTCTTCCTCAGAACACACTGGTTGTGCCCCTGTACTAAGCCTGACTAAGCAACTAGCTCTTCTATCTTGCTTCTGCCTACCCTCTTCTTCTCATTTATCAAGTCTTATTTTCCTCAAATATAACATACCCTTGTCCTGCTATATACTCTTACTTGCATCTTCAGGAAACGTATGATTGTGACAACTTTTTTACTAAATAATTATAGTATAACCTGCTTTCATTTTATATTATGTATTAACCTGCAGTTTTTGTATTGTACCTACATTTCTCTGTATTATGTCTGGAATGTCTACCCTCTTCGATAATCTCTGTACTATTCCTACGACGTACACTGTACATATGAATAGTTGTTTATGAATCTTGTGTTTATATGTGATGTTTTGATTTTGTTCTCACGGAGCTTATCTCCCTGGGCCTCTACTGAAAATGGACATATATCCAGTTAGACTAGCCCGGTCAACAAATGTAAAATAAAATAAATAAATAAAATAAATAATAGGGTATATATCATATGTTCAAAGAGACTTTTCTTCGAACATATAATCATCGACCCCTAAAGCGCAAACGGCCACGTCCGCAAATTTTTTTCTCTGGAAAAATTTAGTTGGCCATTATCAGGAATTGCCCTTTTCCCTAATGTAGAGCAATCTCAGAGTTGGCATATATAGTTAGTGGGGGTGTGGATGGCACAGCCTCCCACTTGATTAGGGTTTTGAAGTTTGTATTTTTTGTGTACAGCCGTGTGAATTTTTTCCTGAGGAAAAAATTTGTGGATGTGGCTGTTCACGCTTTAGAGCATTCATTCTTTAGGGGTCAATGATTATATGTTCGAAGAAAAGTCTCTTTGAATATATACTATAGACCCTAATAATAGGCTATGGGACATACATTAATACATTAAGGTATTTTTTCCAAACAAAAAATTGTTGGAAAAACATTTATATAAAGAATGGGATGGAATGTGCTGTAGCACTACATGAAAAAAACTGTCAATATTCTCTTTTATGACTGTGAAGTACTGTTTTTATTCATGCAGCTTCAGGAAAATCAAGGATAGTCAAATACTAAGTGTAGCTTTTGTTGTTTTTATCATCCCTTTGAAGTGACAACTATCAGACGTAGAGTTGATAGACTTGTTGTCAACTTTAACATTTAAGCAAGAGTGTGGGGGAGGATCTGAAGTTACATATCTGAATACTAAACAAAGCCATGTTATTTACTGACTTTATAAGCTTTTTAGCAGCTTTTAGACAGCATAGCAGAGCAATTTGGTGAAAAATAATCACTGACTGTGCTTCCACATTCATTCAAAGAGACCAGTGATTCACAGGACTGTCGATGTAGTACATGCAGGGAAAAAAAATGTATTTTGTTTAGTGTATGTCATATAATAGGGATGCAAACTGTATTTTGGGAATGAGATTATTAAAAAGAAACCAAAACCACACCAGTATGGCAGGCTCCTTGACAGCCATTTGGGGTACAAGAAACTCAAATATAATAGAAAGCATTCAGGGTGTCTGGTGCACTAATACAGCAAACAATAACAAGAGATAATGCACTTTTTTTAGGGTGGAATGGTGGAGTTTTCCTTTATAGTTTGCTATAAAAGAAAAAAGAAAAGTTTGCAATCGGGTAGCACATGGATGGCTGTTGGAAAGCTTTGGTCCACGATTGTGAATGCTTTGTGCCAACAATGGAAATTCTGACTGATGGATATAATAGATAGTTATGATTCTGTAGGAGCTCAGGACCCTGGTGGAGTTAGAGAAGGAAGGAAAGTGAATAGGAAAAACTGGGCAGTGACAGATGCAAATGGGTTTAAATTTTATGAAGAAGATATGACCTGCATATGAAAATAAGCAGTTAGCCAGCTTAGAATAATTCTGGTTTTGCAGAGGCTTTGCTGATGATATAGCAAAATGAAAGTCTAATTTCTGTGTAAGAGTGCCTTGTCCTGGTGATATTCACTGAGGGGACAGCTGCTGGAATAAGATAAAAATGTGTAATTTGGGAGATCAGTATCCCTGGTTTCACAAGACTAAACTAGAGATATTGTATTCGTCTTTTACCTGAGTAGAATTATTTCTTTTTACTTATTGATTACAATGTGGGAAGTAAGCAAAGTTATCTAAACCTAATCTCAGCTGTTTTAATGAGGAACAGCCCCAATATTGCCTAGTCCAAGGAAGTAATTGCATCAGCTGGATGCTATACATCATGAGCCTGTCCTTGGTCCTCAGAAGCAATAATTTGGTTTACTAGAAGTTGATTTTCATTAGTTTTTGTGTAGGATTGACTATATGACAATAAAAACATGTTCTATACCACATACAACATTTGTTATAAAAGACATAACTAATGCACAAATATAATTTATATGTAAAGATTAGATAAAGGTATTTGATCTTAGTTAAACTGACATTTTGTGATGGAATCTTTTGCATCTATTCAGAAGAGCAAATCTACATCTCACAGGTTGCTCACACAGAAGACATGAAAGTATATGATTCCTCCAAATTCACCCAGATGTGTACCTTCAAGATCTAAGTGCAGCTGTAGCATATCTTTTCCTAGGGAATATTCATCTCAGTGTTTTTCAACATTAATAAATTAGTATGTAAAAAAATATATAAATAAAAAAGCAACACTGTTCCAAATTAAAGAGAACAGTGAACATTTATTTTGGTATTGATACTGTAGTCAATCAAGAAAACAAAAATTAAAGGAGACAATCAACAAACATACTTTGTTACAACATTACTTAACTCAATCAAATGCTTAATGAGACACATATAATGAAGGAGAAATACACTATCTCAAATAAAATCCCTTTTTAAGAAAGGAACCAAAATAAAGTGATCATTAAAATTAAGCAATGCCTCTTTGATTCTAAAATTAACAATTTATATTTAAAATTTCCCCGTTTACAGTTTATTTACCACTTTTAAGCAGTGAAATTTAAAAGTGCATATCACCTGCTTTGTAAAGTGTATCTAAAGTATAAACTGTGGTGTTATTCTTTACATCTTAAATGTGATCAGCAGTTTGTTTCTTGCAATTCCTTGCTGCCATAGAGTATAAAACTGTGGGTCTATATTAACTCAGCGAAACGGCATTACAGTGAATGCTGTTTCGCCGACACAACCCCAGGTCACCAACACAACATAACAAACCACTTAAAACATTGCAACGCCCCCTAACTAAATATACCAACTCCATGATTGCACTACAGTGGGGTAAAGGGCAATGTCACGGCTCAGGCCAAGCGATTTTTTTTCCCCTGGGAAAAAAACACTGACCTGAGCTTTCACTGTTATGGGGTTTCAGTGTAGATGTGTCAGTGAAATGGTGTTCGCTGTAATGCCATTTCGCTGCTCTGATATAGACCCTAAAACAGTTACCATAGCTAAATGCTTTGTATACCAAAAAGGCATAGTTACAATTATGAGTTGTTAATTCAGAACAGTGCTGACACTTTGTTTTTCAAATTTTGATGGTTCTGTGGTATCTTGGCTGTTGACATACTTGTTTCATCTTGGATTTACACAGAAGTACAGGAGTATATTAAAAAAGCCATCTTCAAATCTAGTTTCATTTTCTGGAAGACCTGTGCAGAAATTCAACAGTACTACACAGGTACCTTATTACTCAGGCAGTATAACTGCTGAAGACATACTGAACACCTATGCTTCTGCAAAGGAAAGACTATTCACTTTGAGGAGACAGGCCTCCTATTACTTGTATAAGAAAGGAACATCTTTTCTGAGCTCAGAATGTCAGTCATAACTACAAGCCAGATATTAACCAGTTCTATAATGAAATAGTTTCAGAAAATGAAGAATCAAACCTTAATAGTGCAAGTATACAAAATTACATGTGTTCTGTGTGCAAAATGTCAACTACAAGTCAGAATTTAACCAGATCTATAAAGAAATAGTACGTTTCAGAAAGTCAGGACTCAAAACTCTGTAGCTAAAACATCTAAACATCAAACAATGCTATCACACAAAACTTTACATGAATATATCAGAAAAAAAAATATGTCAAGAGTTTTTCAAGTAGAATGTGCCCTCTTGCATATCCCTGATTTCTAAATATATTACATTTGAGGTTGCACAAACTTGGAGAAAAGAATCAGTAAAAAACAAAAGTCCCCTCTTTCTCTTTCTCCAAGTCACATGACCTTAAATGTAATAGTAAGCAGTATGTATGATAAAGCAAGAGTAAACACACTGTAGTGAAAACAATGTAAATGTTCACTTAAAAAGAAATGGTTCTTGAAGTGTCATCAAAAGACTACCCAACATTTTGTAATGTTCCCTGTAAACCTTCTTGACTTTCTTGTGTATTGTCACTTTTTTGCATTGTATTTATCTTTTCATTGTTCAGTTATGAGCTGAAGCCATGGCTGAAAATGTTCAGTAGACCAAGTCCATTTATTTAGTTAACAAACTGCAAATAAATAACTAAAACCTTCTCATATTTTTATTTATTTGTTATTCATTTATCGTTTGTTGACCAGGTTAGTCCCGCTAGGCTGGTAGTTTCTTTTTAGGGAAGACCCAAGGTGGTATTGATACTACTAGGGGAAATTTGGCAAGGGCATCAAGGAACTTCTTTTACTCTTTTCCATAGGTGCCGTGAGATCTTTTACATCCACCTGAGCAACCACCAACTCAAGCAGATGGGTCCTCGGTTTAACATCTTGCTGCACTGCAGTGTCAGCAACTGAGTAGTACCCACAGCCTTCTGAACCAAAGGTGAATGTGCTACCTGTTATGCCACCTATACTACAATACAAATAAATGCTGCAAACAATATCATCTGTTGAGCTGATGCACAAGTGACAAGCCGTTCTGAACTGACTATAAGTTTGCAAGCAAGTCACTTTTTTAATGTGTGTTTTCTGAAGGCAAAGCGTTGATTTCAGGGAACACTGCATTCTAGATCTCACAGCAAACAGTCTGCAGAGTTAACAGATAACTGGCTAAAAGTGGTTACAATACATTATCATCATATTTTCTTGTCATGCCCTTAACAAGCATTCAAACCCAGGTGTCCACAGATGTGACACAACTACTAAAACACAAAAACACTTTCTATTGTAGCAAACAACTGGCCAGTACCAACTGCTTCACTTCTAGACCTTTTGGTTCTGTGGTGGACGGAGACAACAAACAACTCACTTCATATTATTTGTGCATATGCTTATGTCTATATAATCTACATATAGTATACTCATATTCAATGCTACTGTCCTTTTGCAACATTCTACTTCTGTTAATAACATCACCATTTACTATTTTTCTTAACACATGCTGAATATTTTATGGTTTACTGCCACTGCCTATATTACTTTTAATGACAGCAAACAAATAAATAAATAGACAGAGAGACAGATACATAGATAAATAAAAAGTCAAAATAGCGATTAGAACAAAATATTTAATACACAGCATACAGAAACATACAGGGTACAGATAACATACACAACATACAGAAAAACCTAGATAAAAGCAATTCTAAGACTAATTGCTTTCATTAAGTCAGGAAAAGGCCATCCTAAACAAAATGCATAATTTTCAGATAGCATGTATGTCTGGCTTTGTACTTCCAATCAATATTTTTAAGAATTAACTCAATAACCTAGAAGTCAATTTATAGTCATTCATTTTATCACATCATAGATTTTTAATCTACATAATTTTCAAATCATCCTTCTGACAACTTCCAAATGTAACAATAGGTGAATATTTTATAAAGGATTAGAAAAATAACAGCTATCACATTCATGCGTTTGTCTAAGAAAAGGGTTTAACTTTAAATTTTCATTGCATGCTCATAGCTTGCATCTTTCAAAGGCTTTAATACTGATTTTTCTATAACAAAGATTCATGAAAATAATTAAGAAAGATGCTTAAGTCTTATCTAAAATAAGACATATGGCCAGAAGTTTATAATCACATCCTGTCATGTATAAGAAGAAAAAAAAAGACTGTTGAAAAACAGAAGTCCTGTACTGACAATATTGCTGGGTCTTCTTTATTCCACTCTGTCCACCTTGACTATTGGTTTATCCACCCTCATTGCAGATCCAAGCCAGCAGCTGTTTCAGCTTCTTAAATTATTCCCATGTTTGAGTTCCTCCCTACTCCCACAATGATTTATGTCCTTTCAGCCCCTTAAATCAAGTTTGCCCATTAGATCTTAATATGCTGGCAACGAGAAAAGAAAAAAAAATAACTAGAGTTTAGGCCTTAGGTTTCTGTCTATCAGGTCTGTCTTGAAACCAGGAAGTGACAATTCGAAGGGGGAAGGTGGGCAGGATGTAGAAGTGAACAGACAGAGACAATGCAAATCCAGCATTACATTAACAATATATTACTTCAGTATCTAATGCTATTCTTTTTCTTTCACCTTGACTATTAGGACAGACTCCCCAGCTACTTTTAATACTGGATAGCATCATATCAGGATACCCCTGAGGACAGTAAAGCCAAAGGATGATCTGGATTAAGATATCATAATCAGATTGTAGTGCTTAATAAAGGTATGAATTGTTGGATAAGAAATATTATTAATTGAGGAATTCTTGAGAAAAGCCATGAAAATTGCTATGGACCTTGTAGAATATGCCCTAGATTTTGACAAAAAGGTTTTGTTGTTAGATACCCTGGAACCCAGCTTAGCAGGGGATTAGGAAACAAAAAGCTGG
Organism: Protopterus annectens; assembly: GCF_019279795.1. Taxonomy (NCBI): domain Eukaryota; kingdom Metazoa; phylum Chordata; order Ceratodontiformes; family Protopteridae; genus Protopterus; species Protopterus annectens. Next base: position 1,791,793,436 of record NC_056743.1, read on the forward strand.
TTGTCTTTGCAGAAGTATTTAGTATGATGTAAGAAGTAGAGAAGCTGTCCATGAACATCCAAGGAGTGAATCAGAAACTCTCCTCTGTTGATATAATTAGGAAAAACACTGGAAGGTAAATATTCTGATTAGCAGCTAATTTAGAAGCAAACATGGATAGGAGTTCATTCTGAGAAACTCTGTCTTTGAGACAGAATAGATAGGGAGGTCTACAAGAGAGCATGTAATTCTGAAATTTTCCTGGCGAATGTTATAGTGACAAGAAACAAAGTTTTCCAAGAGAGAAATTTCAAGTTACTGGAAGAGGCAGCTTCAAAGCGAGGATTAAGGAAGAGCCTTTAGACTGGATTCAGGTTCCATGGAGGTGAGAGCACTGTAATGGGACATTCTTAAAAGAAAGGCTCCTTTTAAGAAGGCTTTGCAACCCTTTTGGGAGGCTAAAGATGTGGCATTGGAACATTTTGTTTAACATCAGTATTAAACAGGGCATTGACATACATAAATATACACTAACAGAAAAGAAAAAAAAACATGCTAACATTTCTTTTGTTATTATTCAGCAGTATACATTTTAACATTTTTCATTAATTCCACCATTACATAAATTTCTCAATTCCTGCTTTCCCTCCTCCTCCTAAATAGTCTGAAGCATGTGTTGTTTATTCAAATTCCATTTATTTCTATGTAATTTGCTACTTCCCTTTTCTAAAGATCCGACTCCAGTTTTTTATCTCTTTTACAATATTCATACTTCAGTTACAGTTGGTTTAGATTTTAATTTCCACTTTCTAGTAGTTGCTTTTTTGGCAGCCAATAGCATTTTGCTTAGTAAGGCCTTATAATGTCCAGGCAATTTAGAGCCTATATTCCAGCTCAGAAGAATCATTTCCTTACTTACAACTATTTGCTCCCCAACATTTATGACAATGGGCCAATTTCCAAAAGAGCTGTCATCAGTGTAAGTCTGTACTGATCCCAAAAGTCCTGCACTCAGTTTAAATGACTTCCTTCAGTGTAATACCTATCCGTAAACAGACTTACTACACAGACCAGGTTCCAAAACACCTGCTCTCTGGCCACTTACACTGAGAGCAAGTCTTTTGGAATTAGGATCAATGTATTCTTTATAGAATTTTAAAAATCTGCCAACGTGTTGCATTCCCGAAAAACATGTTCCCAATGTTCTCTCTATTTCCCATCACACCTCCAGCATTTGCAATCTACCTAAGGAAGAATTCCCTGAAGCCTGCTTGGGGTATGAAAATACCTTTGCAAACACTTATGAGTAAAAATCTTTAACATTCTGGACTTAGTTGCACACCTGGGAGCTGTACAGATGTTCTTCTATTTTTGCTTTATATAGTGCCTTTCTGTTCTCTCTTCCCAATCTTATCTAATCTCCTCTGCTTGATTCTTATAGTTTCATGAAATATTTTATATACCATACTAACTACCATTTTTAGCAGCAGCTTATTTTCTAGACTCAACTACAGCATCGACAGAGATGGTATTTCATTTATCAATCACGTTTCTCTTTCTCTTTGCTATCAATCTGTGGTACGGGAGGTAGCCTCTAACCTCCAGTTCAAACGTCTGCTTAGCCTCATCACACAATATTACCTTTCCCTCTCTTGTTATTTGTTTACAAATCCATGTTAGATTTGCTAATTTTCTTCAGAACATTTCAGCTACCCCTTTCTTACTTTTTGTACCCCAGTTGGTAAAATGTCCTTTCTCCATTCCCATGTTTGACTGGTTCAGCTGCTTTATGACTATAATATGCTGCATGGCTGTTGTTATTTTCTTTAAGGAACTGTATCCAAAGACCTACTCTCTCCTTACTTCTCAAGCTTTCCCCAGTTTTATCAAAACCCCTTTCCCTTTGAGTTATTACCTTCTGCCTGGGTTATGATATGAGCATTAATTGCATAGCTCTAAATGTTGTTGTTGTTGTTTGTCTTTTCGGCTTTTCCCGGTAAGGGGTCGCCACAGCAGAACTCTGATCTGCTAATGATTGGCAGTAGATTCTTATTGTGCCAAGTTGCCAGCCCAATGCCCAACCTTCAGCGAAGGCACCCCCATTCACGCATGTTTTTTGGAGGCCACTCGACCGCGGGGAGGACATGCAGACTCCACACAGAAGGCACTCCAGCCGAGAATCGAACAGGAAAACCTCTTGCTGTGAGGCAACAAATCTAAAATATCCCTTCAAATCAGGTAATCCTAAACCATCTTATTCTATAAGAAGAATACATTTACTCCACTTTCTTCTTGACCTATTCCTCTCCCAAATAAATTCCTTCAATACTTTATTAATTATGGTATACAACTTCTCCTCTGGTTGACAGAAATATGCCTGACATGTACATAAATCTAAAAAGACTAGAAACATTTTCACTGATTGTATCTTTCTATTCATATCCATGATCAATAGCTTCCAGTTTCTCAGTTTTTGCGTTATCTTTAATTTGGCCTCTTTCCACATATCCTTAGCTGTCAATAGAATCCCTTTTAATTCATACACTAAAATACTTCATGTTATCATGTTTCCATAAATATGGATATAGCTGAACCAAATGATCTGTGGGTACATAATCTACTATTATAGCCTTTGTTCTATCTTCATTTATTTTATATACTGAAAGATTTGAAACTGTCTCAAAATATTTCACAACAGAGATATCCTTTTATAGATTTATCAAGTATAAAATACTCTTACATGTGAAAAAATAATTTTTCCTGATTACCATGGCAGATATATCCTTGAATATGTGAGCCTCTTGTTTTATTTGCTAATGTCTCTAAATAAAAAGCAAATAAAAAAGGGGAAAGAGGACACTCCTCCTTGTTCTTTTGTTCAGATATAGCTTGTTAGAGAGGAACCATCCCACTTTAATTCTTGCCTCCAAGCCTTCATTAATTCTTCTAATTAACTCTATTATTCTGTCAGGGAATGTAAATGCTACTACTGCTCTACTCATGAAATGTGTTTTCGCTTTTGTTCACCTCCACTGATATGCCTCATTTCTTATACTGTTGAGAATATCTCTTGTTTGTGATTTTTCTCTACTGCTCTGAGCCCTCCCCCACCGCTACTCTTTACAGATACCTCGCTCACTAATCTCTGTCCATAGTCTCTATAACTTTCCTAATTTGCTCTCTACCCTAAATGATTAGTTTGTTACCTTAGTTTACTCTATGTTGTATTCCCTCTGCAGGAAGTAACTGCTGCTTGTACCATCTGTATGGAACATTCCACAACCCTGGCCAAACATTGCCTCAAGTATCTACTGCCTCAGCTTTTTTGTATGTTCACACTGCTAAAATTATACTTTAATCCTGTTTGTGTAATTTAATAGTGGTTTCTATGCACACCAGCAAAGACCCATACCCCCCATGTCTTACTGCTGTATATCCATGTAGTTTTTTTTTTAGTCTGCTCTCCTCACTATTATTTCTCTTTGTTCCCCCTACTTATACACCCAACTTTTCCCTCTCCACTTGCAGTCTCTCTGTTGTCCCCCCCACTTTTTTGCTCATGTGAAACAATTTATTTTATTTCTACCTATCTCTACTTTTAATCCTCATTCGTTTTTCCTGAACTCATTACCCCCTCTTATATTATACCCTCACTTTCTGTAACTCTGTAGGCAACAACTGTACTTTCCCCATCTCTAAACAACTATTGTGCTTTAAGTAATTTTTAATCTATTTTCCTGCTCTAAACCAACTCTTCTTGTTTTAAGTATCCTTTGCTTTGCACACTAGATCTCCCTCACCTCCTACTATTCCTGACTCTCAAAGCTATTTAACTATTTTCTTCTTTTTTTTTTTTTTGTAAGCAGTTAAAAGCACTCACTGTTTATCTGATTGATTGTTTTTTGTTCCTGATTTTCCAGTTCTCAGACCTGGTTCAACCTGCTCCGTTCACCCTTGCTATGCTTGGGCTCACTCCGCTCCCTTACCCTTTCCACACTGGCCAAACCCCCTTTCCTTCCCATCTACTTTTAACAACCTCCAATCATCAAACACTTCCTCTTACATCCAAACAACCACTCCTACTTACACACTAACAACCACTCCTACTTACACACTGCACCACATATCTCCCACCACTATTCCAAACCCACAGCCTTTGCCACACTATGTTTGCACCACAGATATATATCTCCAACATCTTAATTTATATTATCCTCACCACTTCCATCCTTTGCTTAACAACACTGCCACTTCTTATCTGTATACCCTCCCACCATGAATTCATACACCTACTTCTACCTACCTACATTTTACTCCTCTTGCCTCACACACCTTCCCTATAGCCCCATCACAATTTCCTCACTGTAATACTACTATGCACAAACTTAGGATAGTCTCCCTACCTACATTCCCCCTTAAAATGAGGACAAAACATTTCCACCAACATAACCTACCTACTTATCTCAGTGTACTCATTTCCCATTTATTACTATCAGGTAATATAAACCCACCATGGGCCTGCTCTTAGTGCCTCTCTTACCTCACATCCTCAGTCCTCTATCCCTCATTCTCCTTCTCAGATTCCAGTACCTACGTACACCAAAAACCTATCCATCCTGTCCATGAATATTCAAAATATAATGAATAAAATCTCTTCTTTCCATATCTGGATCTCATTAAATACTCCTGACATACTCTGCCTCTCTGAAATTTGGCTTAAACCTCACATATCTGATTCAGAAATTCTTCCACCAGGTTATAACATCCTGCGCCAAGACCGGCTTCAGAAGAAAGGTGATGGTGTTGGAATTCTCTACCCTAACTAGCTCACTCTTCAACTTCTTGACATCTCTTCCTTTGACTTTCATCCTGGCTGAAATCCTCATTGCTAATTGCCAGTTAAATAAATACAAAAAAGTAGCTTCTGCCTCCATCGATATCCCCCCTGGTAACAACATGCCCACCCTAGAGCTCTTTCTCTCTTGGATCTCACAGACAATCTCTTATGAAACTATTATCTTAGGTGATGTCAACATCGACTGGAAGTCCCTCAGATCTGATTACCCAAACACCTCCATCAACCTCTTGGGTTTCTCCCAACTAATCTCTACCCCTACTCACTTAAATAAAAGCAACAACCAAGGCTCCACTCTAGACTGGGTCCTCATCTCCAATCCAAATCTATATCATAATCCTACCACACTAGATGATACCCTAAGCGATCATTATCCAACCTATATACTTCGACACTCTCCTCAACTATACAAGCCCCAGCAGTATAAAGACTGCCACAATCTGTCTAATTTTAATCCAGAAACTTTCAATCATCAGCTGTCTTCAATCAACTGGTCCTTCCTCCACAGTATCCCCCTTGAGGAAGCCGTCTTGTCATTAAAAAAAATCTTTTTAGACATACTAAACTCCTTGGCCCCTATTAAGAAACAAAGAATCAAAACCGTGTATACCCCCTGGCTGACCCAAGCCATCCAAGATCTCATGAATTAAAGAGATAGCGTATGGAAAAAATGGAAGAGAACCAAATCCTTCACTGATCTCCAAACCAACAGAGAGCTCTGCAACCTAACCAAAAAAATGTAACCCTCGATAAACAAAACTTCTTTCATAAACCACTCAACAACCCCCACACCAACTCTCAGAAATTCTAGAACTCAGTTAACAACTTGCTACATCCTGGTAGCCCACACCCACCCAATCCTTAACATAATAGCTCTGCCTCTGATACTGCTTCGTTCTTTAATACCTTTTTTCATCAATACTATCTGCAACCTTACCAAAAATTATACTAGCACCCATTCCACATCCTCCCCTCCTACTGCATCTTCCACCTTTTCTCTTAAACCTATCCCCATAGCCTACATTAAATCCCTTTTTAGTAAACTTAAAACTTTCTCTCCATCATTTGACAATCTACACCTACAATTCTTAAAAATTGCTACCAGTTCTATTGCTATCCCCATCTCCATCTTAGTAAACAAATCCATTAAAGAAAACACCATGCCTAACATTTGGAAAAAATTCTACATCATTCCCCTATATAAAGGAGGTAACTCTACTGACTCCTCTAACTTCAGACCAATTGCCATCTTATTTTCCCTGTCACAAATTTAGAAAAATGTATTCACAAACAGCTTCTTGAACACCTTTTGCAAGAAAATCTTCTCACATCCACAAAGCATGATGTTCACCCAAATTACAGTACTGCTACTGCTCTGACATCCTACATAAATTCTATTGCTGATTCTTGTGAAAACAATAAGTTAGTCTCCTGCTTGTTTCTTGACCTCTCTAAAGCCTTTGATACTGTTTCCCACAGACTGCTTTTATCCAAACTAGCTTCACTTAACCTCTCTAAAGCTACACTATCTTGGTTTTCCAGCTGCCTCTCCAATAGATTCCAGGCAGTGAAATGGCAATCCAATGTCTCTCCCTTCCTGCTTGTTCAAACAGGGGTACCCCAAGGTTCCATCCTGGGACTCCAACTTTTTAATATCTTTATCAATGACCTCCACTCTTCTTGTCCACTCTCAACTACCATTCAGTATGCCGATGACTCTACTATCATCTCCAACCCAGAAAACATCACTCATCTTCACACCCTAATCCCAACAGTCCCTTCATGCAGTAGAAAGATGGCTCACTACCAACCAATACTTAACCCCCCCCAAAATAACAAACTTCTCTTATTTCTACCTACACCTCTCAGCATCAGAAAGCTACCTTTATTGGCTTGTCCTTAAACAACACACTCATCTCTACTAAACCTCACACTAAACTTCTATGTGTTATCATCAACAACCAACTTAAGCTCGATCTCCATACTCAACATTACATGAAAAAGACACATCAAAAGTGTGTGTTATATAGACATAAAAAAGTCCTCTCAAATGCTTTAGGACTCTCTCTGGCACAAGCTTTTCTACTTCCCACATTACTGTTTGCAGCCCCTATAGACACAAATCTCCAATCTTCTGTCTAAACAAGAACTTATCTATAATAGAATCGTTAAATTTGCCTCCAACCTACCTTATCGTACCCACCATTGCACTGCTCTAAAAAGACTAAAGTGGCAGGAATTTCATAAACAAATTCTAGTGACCCAGCTTCTCATAGCAAACTCTGTCTAAACTCATGCGCTCACCTGCTTCCTTATTTTTCCTACAGCACTTTGTAGTTGCTCTTCTTCTTATTCTGTGAGGCTCTCCTTCTTCTTCTATACTTGAATCTTTCTCAGCCTATAACTTTTCTCCAAATCATTTTGTCTTATTTCTACCTTGTTTTAAAACTCCATTTTCATTTTGTCCCAATCACTAGCTATCACTTTTGAAGAAAGACTGCTATTCCCTAATAACTCCAAAATCATTTCCATAACCCATTCCTTAAATTCCTTTCTCTTTAACAGATCATTTGGGAAAGCGTTAGCACCTCATTTTTATTTCATTATCCTGCATCATCATCTTAGATTTATTGGTGCATAAACTGAAATAGTTATTGGATGTTTTCCAAAGCTTTCAATTAAATACACAAACACTCGTATAATATAATTTCTATCCAGTCTAGCAAAGTTCTTGCTTTAGAGTGTCCAATCCACCTACTACATGTCTTTGGAATGTGTGAGGAAACCGGAGCACCCGGAGAAAACTCACATGACCACAGGGAGGACATGCAGACTCCGCACAGAAGGCACCCCAGCTGAGAATTGAATTGGAGAACCTCTTGCTGTGAGGCGACAACACTAATATTTAATAATAAAAAAATAAAAGAATATGAAAATACAAAATATCTATTTACAGTAAACATCAGGGTTTCAACCACAGGAAATATTAAACTAACAAAGATGAACAGATGCACACAGATACAGAAAAACAGTACTTAACTAATCTCACTATATTTTCCTGACTAATCTAAAGAGTTTAAAACTACAAAATAGCAGAAACACAGCATAAACTGCAACAGGAATACCACAGTAGAACAAAACTTATTATTATTCCACCACCTCAAAACATAACACATGCAACACATACTTCAATAAATCGGTGTGTCAATAAATCACAGCCCTTAAGGCCAAACACTATGCCTGATACACTAGTGATAGGTGACTCTATAGTCAGACACACTGACGTCCCACTTACCAGGCTGAGCAAGGAGAGGGTAATGGTAAGCTGCCTATTGGGGGCTAGGATCCGCCATATAACACACGCACTCAGGTCACTCAAAAGCACGTACAAATATGACTCCGTCATTGTCCATGCCGGCGTGAATGACCTGAGATGTACCTCCTTGGACTACATGAAAAGAGACATTGAGGAGCTCTCTGATTATGTATCCCAGGCTGGTATGACCCTGACCCTGAGCAGCATCCTGCCCTCACCAAGAATGATGCCACAATACAAAGACAAGATGATCAGCTTTAATAATTGGCTGAATTACTGGTGTCATTCTAGGGGGATCCAATGTCTGTCTGCTTGGGATGACATGCTGGACAAGCCATGCTACTTCGCAAGGGACGGTGTGCACCTGTCACCACTGGGCTTCCGGATATTGGCTAAGGCTCTTGCCACCCTCATAGTGCCTTTTTTAGGCAAGGCTCAAAAGACGAACCCACCTCCTTAGAAAACAAAAATGGAAAATAATTAAGGGTAATGCTGCTCAATGCCAGAAGTCTAAATCTCAAGATGCAGGCTCTTGAAGCACTCCTCAGTATGGAGAACATCGATGTCTGCGCTGTAACCGAGACCTGGTTCAAGGCTCCTGAGAGCACCCCAGCGCTACCAGGCTTTACCTCGTATCATGCTTTTCGGCCCCAAAACCCGGGCCGAACCACAAAGGGAGGGGGAGTGTCCATATTCATCAAGGAAACCCACACCTCTAGGTTAGTGGCAACTCATGAAGCATCGGAGATCATCCAGGTGCAGCTAACCATAGGCAAAACTGCTATACAACTGGTTGCATGTTACAGACCACCCTCCCAATCTCAAGAACCCCACTCAGCCTTCCTAAAGACATTGGAAGATATGAATGTCTCACCAAATACCATCATATTGGGAGACTTCAACTATCCTAACATAGACTGGGTGCACTATTCTAGCCCTAACACCCTAGCCCAAAGGTTCCTGGAATTCATAAACTCAAATGCAATGGAACAGCTAGTCACCTCTCCCACAAGGGGGGATAATATACTAGACCTGATCATCACAAACATGGGGACAAAATGCTCCACACCAGAAGTATTGCCCTCACTGGTGAGATCTGACCACAAACTAATCACCCTGGATATACATTTACCACCTCCACCCCAGCACAAAAGACTACAGTGAGAAACTTCTCAAAAGCCGACTTTACACTTCTCAAGACTGAGATGGTATCATTTAAGCCCTCAGGGCCAATGGAAACCACATCCCACAATGCTGAATCCTACACAAATGCTTTCTACGGACATCTCCAAGAATGCATGGATCGTGCAATCCCAAATAAAACCAAGACCCTCTCCACCAAAGGAAAGCGTCCTGTCTGGTGGACCCCAGCCATAAACAAATTGTATAACAAAAGAAGGAAGCTACTGCAAGACAGAGCAAAATCCCATAAAGGGAAGGCATCTCTGATCAGCACTAGTAGAAAGCTACGTTCTCTCATAAAAATATCCAAGGCCAACTTTGAGAGAAAAATCGCCAAGGACACTAAAGATAACCACAAGGCATTCTTCAGTTATGTTAGAAACCTGGGCGGAAACACTCAGATATGCTCAGAGTTAGTACACAATGACAAAAAATTTACTGAACCCACAGATATTGCCAACATTCTGGCAGAGAGGTTCAGTGCAAATTTCTCCCCTCCCTCACCTCCAAAAGAAGAAAAACTCATCCCAGCTGAATGTAACCTCCCTGTCATCTCTGATGTCCAGGTGAGAACCGTCCTCAACAAAGCAAAAAACACAGCATCTATGGGACCTGATGGTATCCCCGGCTGCGTGATACGTGAACTCCAAGAGGAGCTAAACCCGCATATAAAAATGTTATTTAACCTTAGCCTTACTACAGGATATGTACCTGAACACTGGCGTACAGCAACAGTGGTCCCACTCCACAAGGGAGGCTCCACTACAGACCCTGGGAACTACCGCCCATAAGCTTGACCAGCCTGGTTTGCAAAGCTATGGAAAGAATTATTATGGAACTCATAAACAACGACATTGGGGACCTACAGACACTTGATCCCACTCAGTTCAGCTTTGTAAAAGGCAGATCCTGTCTTTTGAACCTGGTTGACTTTTTCGAAACAGTCACTAGAGCCATTGATGAGGGCAAGGCAGTCCATACAGCCTACCTGGACTTGGCTAAAGCCTTCGACACAATACCCCACTCGGGGATCATAGAAAAGCTAAACAGCTTAAAAGTAAATCCATATGTCACAAGATGGGTTGCAAACTGGCTAAAGAACAGAACCCATAAAGTCAAGATTGCGGGAGCCATGTCAGACTCAAAGCCAGTCACAAGTGGTGTCCCACAGGGCTCTGTCCTGGGACCCCTCTTGTTCGGCATTTACTTCTCAGATGTGAAAGCAAACATGGGAGGGTTGTGGCTGACAAAGTTCGCAGATGACTCCAAACTAGGCGCCATAGTCGATACACCAGCTGACACATACATCCTACAGAAAGGCCTCACCGAAACGGACAACTGGTGCCTGAATCATGGCCTTAAACTGAATGCCAAGAAATGTATAGTCATCCCCTTTGGGAAAAACAAAATACCCACAAATTATCACATAGACAGTAACCCACTGAGTACCGAAAAAGTAATCAGAGACCTGGGGACCCAAGTTGATAGTGACCTCTCATTTGACACCCACGTTGCCAAAGTGGTTAGAAAGACTTTCTACCTTGCCCACCTTATCATGAAGGGGTTCACATCCAGATCAAAGGAGGTCATCGTGCCCCTGTACTCCTCCCTTATCAGGCCCATGATTGAGTACAATGCCCCATTTGGTATGTACCTCACTCGGCACTTACAACAGCTGGAGAGACCCCAGAAGTACCTCACCAAGAGGATCAAGGGTTTCCAACATATGTCATATGCTGCCAGGCTATAGAAACTCCAGCTCTATTCAGTAGCATACCGCCTGCTCAGAGGTGATCTGTGCCTGACATACAAGGCCATGTCCAACCAGGAATTGATGGAGATGCTCCACCTCAAAAAATCAAAATCCATAAGAACCACGAGAGCCAAAGATTTAAACCTCAGATAAACATGAATAGAACATGCTGGAGGGACAGATTCATAATTCAGAGGCTTCCCATACTCTGGAACAAAATCCCAGTCCATGTTAGGCAGAGCCCCTCACTGACTCTCTTCAAGAGAAATCTTGACGAGTGGATGGGAGATCGTAGGTTTACCCCGGGGGTCACCCCTGTATCGCTACTTAACAGAGGCACAGTAAACTAATTTTAATAAGTAAGGGGGTCTTCAATGTGTCACTACTAGACAAAGGCACAGTATTCTAAATTTATTCTATACACCTTAGTACCACTACATGGGGTGGTGAAAGCCACATCTCTAGGGCTAGGCTTGCAAATGCCTCAGGGCAGATAGCCTAGTACTAAACTATGAAACTATTATAGTCTTTCCCAAATGTAATATTAATATCTGTATTGAAATTTGACAGGCTTACCTCTTTCTGCCTTTTCCATTGTTTCTTCACTTTCCCAGTCTAGTTTTTTGTGACTGCTGAACTTGTATTTGCCCATTTACAATGTTTTTTGAACTCGTGGATTCATCAGAGTTCACTTCTTCAAAGGAGACACTCTTTCTCCCTGAAAGCTGTTCACATGATACAGATGAATCATGAGCCTCGTTTCTCTGCCCTCTGCTTTTCTGGTATATGTTAGCATGCCCTCTTCGTGAGTGAACATAGATTAAACCACTTTTAAAGTCATTAATATCTCTATTAAGTTTTTTTTCTTTTTTCGCTCTATAATGTTACTTTCTACTTTATGAACATTAGAAATGATTTGTTCAAACAGTACTTTATACCTTTGTTTAGAAATATCCGTACAAAGTACCTCTTGTAGTGCCACTATCTACCCCTGCAGTTTCTTCAAATTCTGAGCGTTCCTTTTGATCAGGACCGGCAGCCAAGTAGTAGTACATTGTAGAGATGCCTGTCTCCACTCAGCCAAAAGATCACTTTCATCCTCGGCAAAATTACCGGCCGGCAGCCGGTCTATTCGAAGACCTCTAGGGGTAATTTCTAGTGACACATATTTTCCAACAACATGTTATCATAAAAAGTAGTTACTTCCTTTGTCATCAGTCTCTCTAATGTATGGAACCTTTCTAAATCATGATATTCTGATGCAGATATAGAGCCCCAAGGATCCTTGGAAACAAACCTTTGCTCATGATCAACAATTAAGTCCATAAAAGAACAATAGGTTACAACATCTGAAGTATCAGTGGCCTCCGTGTTCCAAAAACACACTATATCCAAACATAAATGATCCAAACTCCAAACTCCAAAATAGCAGAAACACAACATAAACTGGAACAGGAATAACACAGGCAGGACAAAACTTCTTTATTGCACAACGTTCTGGTACCTCAGCTTCTCGCCTTCTGTTGGAACATTTTTTCATTATCATTCTGTCCCTATATATTCACCCTTTAACTTCAATTAGTAAACTTAATTAGTTCCATTATACAATTAAATCAAGTTATTAATAACCCATTGATGGCAGTTCATAAGAACAAACTAAGTAAAATACATTTCAAAGTCCATACACACTTTATAACCCATGAAATATCTCTCAAATATTTTTACATACATTATTTATCAGTCTTTCAACATTCTTTATATATATAAAAGATCCCAAGTAAATTATGCCCTTTTATGCAGAATTCAAAGTGACGTGCTGAAGTTCATCACATATTTAACATTAAAAATAAAATGCATAATACATTTTTAAATTAACACATTAATCTAAAATGCATTTTTATTTCCTAACATCTGGATCTAGCCATTACCAACATGAGTGACTGGTGTTCCACACCTGAAGTCAACGCCTCATTGGTCCAATCCGACCATAAGCTAATTACCCAGATATCCACATCCTGCCCCCACCCCCATTAAGGAAACCATGGTAAAAAAATTTCTGCAAAGCCAAATTCATGCTTCTTAAGACAGAAGTGGTAAACTTCAAGACACCCATGCAGATGGACAATACAGTTACGATTACTGAATCCTACACAATTGCACTTTATAAGCACTTACATGAGTGCATGGATTGTGCTATCCCAAACAGAACCAAGACGTTATCCTCCAAAAAAAGGAAGCCAATCTGGTGGTCTCCTGCCATAAACAAACTGCACAACAGAAGGAAGAAACTGTTGCAAAAGAGAGTAAAATCCCATGAGTGGAGGAGCTCCCTGGTCAGCCTCAGTAAGAAGCTGCAATCCCTGATAAAGTTCTCCAAAGCTAGTTACGAAAACAAAATCACCACTTATTCTAAAGACAACCACAAAGCATTCTATAGTTATATCAAGAATCTCAATGGCAACACTCAGATCTGCTCTGAGTTACAGCACATTGGCACTAAATATACAGACCCAACTGATATTGCCAACATCCTGGCAGATAGGTTCAGTGGTAACTCTACCCCCTCTCACCCCCTAAGGAGCCCATCTCTATACTGGAAGAATGCAAAGTTCCTGTAACCATGGCTGCACAGGTAAAAACCACACTCTCCAAAGCCAAGAACACAGCATCCATTGAACCAGACAACATCCCAGGCTGTATTCTACATGAACTACAGAACGAACTGGCACCCCACCTAAGTACCATGTTCAATTATAACCTCACCTCAGGCTTTGTGCCTGCTGAATGGCGCACAGCGATGGTTATCCCACTCCACAAGGGTGGAACCACCACGGACCCTGGGAACTACCGTCCCATTAGCCTGGTGAGCCTGGTCTGCAAGGCCATGGAACGTATCATCATGAAACTTTTAAACAAAGACATTGGTAATCTCCAACCTCTGGACCCCACCCAGTTTGGGTTTGTAAAAGGCAGATCATGTCTCCTAAACCTGATAGATTTCTTTAAAGCAGTCACCAAAGCTGTAAACAAGGGTAAGGTGGTTCACACAGCCTATCTAGATCTTGCCAAGGCTTTCGACACCATCCCCCACTCTGGAATTATAGATAAACTCACTAAACTAGGTATAATTCCCTATGTCACAAGATGGGTTGCCAACTGGCTCACTGACAGAACCCACACTGTGAAAGTAGCAGACTCCAAATCCGACTTCAGACCAGTGACAAGTGGAGTACCACAGGGTTCAGTCCTGGGTCCTCTCCTGTTTGGTATCTACTTCTCTGATGTACAGGCTAACACAGAAGGTCTTTGGCTAATGAAGTATGAAGATGACTGCAAACTAGGAGCCATAATCAAAACTGCTAACGATGTGGACATCCTATAAAAGGGCCTCACTGAGATAGATGCCTGGTGTCAAAGCCATGGCCTCAAGCTCAGTGCCAAAAAGTGCATTGTCATCCCCTTTGGTAAAAACTCTGTACCCATGAACTACAACATAGGCGGTAGTATACTTAACACTGAAAGTGTGATGAGACCTTAGGGCACAGGTGGACAGTAGTCTCTCCTCTGATAATCACATCGCCACAGTAGTCAGGAAATCCTTCTACATGGCGCACATTATCACAAAAGGTTTCTCATCCAGAAAAAAAGAGGTCATTGTTCCCCTCTACTCATCACTCATTAGACCCATTATAGAGCACACCGCCCCTTTTGGTATGTACCTCACAAGACATCTACAACTGGAAAGGCCGCAGAAACACCTCACAAAGAGGATTACTCGCCTCAAACAGATGCCCTACGCAGACCATCTCAAAAAACTCCAGCTTTACTCTGTCGCATATCACCTATTCAGAGGTGATCTCTGCCTAATATACAAAGCTATGTCAAACCCAGAGCTGTTGGACATGCTCCACTTAAAGAAATCCCAATCCCTCCGAGCTACATGCTCTAGGGACCTAAACCTTGTCACCACAATAAAGAGAACATGCCGGAGGGATAGATTCCTGTCCCAGAGACTTCCCATACTCTGGAATAAATTACATATCTATATCAAACAAAGCTCCTCATTAGCACTCTTCAAGAAAAATCTTGATGATTGGATGGCAAATAAGAAATTCACCCCGGGGATCACCTCTGTGGCTCTGCTCGACAGTGGCACAGGTAAATAATTTTCTTGGGTGGCAAAAGCCAGGGTACCTTTTTGGCTGGGCTTGTATAGGCCCCAAGGCTGATAGCCTAGTACCTTCCTATGAACCTATGAACAATAAGAAGTCATTTTTATGCATACCTACTGTGATACAAACATTCAATTATTATTCTAATAAATCAAATATTAAGATTATTTTCCAAATTCATGCCTCAAGGGCATAATGTATGGAAATGAATTATCATTCTACTTTCAAGTTTGTTCAATTGCCTTTTAACATTCCCATAATTGCTCACCGGACGTGCCAATATATTAAAAAATAAACTCTTGTCCAAACCCCCATGTTTGGACAAGGCATGCATCACTACAGGACTCTCTAATTTCCTTCTTATCACATCACCCAAATGTTCCATGATCCCCACTTTGGCCTTCCTGGTGGTCTGACCAATATACCATACAGTTGGATGACAATCACAGCCTATAATATACACTACACCACACCTATCACAGTTGTAGTATTCTGTGGCCTTATATAATTTTACATTGATCTTTTTCCCATCTAGAACATCTTCCACAGCAGTATGTCCCAACATTTTTCCTTGTGTTATTAAAAAAACTTAAATGTGAACTTTTTTTATCATTATTATTATTCAATAACTCTTTCAAATTACTTGGCTCCCGGCAGCCAAAAACTCTCAAGCTTCACCTCAGCCTACAATCCTGCTCTCTCAATTACCTCAGATCGAGTTTTCAGAAAGTTTATAAACAAATAAACACATACATACATTAATATATATGCATGGATTCACTTTATATTCTCAAAATACTGAAATATAGAATTTCAGTATTTCGAGACTATAAAGCCGAAAAATCAAAATACCGAAACCCCAAAAGAGCAAAATTCAAAATCGCAACTTTTAAACACACCCTACACCACACAAACACATACACCTTCCTCCCCACACTACAACAAACAAATAAAACACACACAAACACAGCAACACAAATAAACAAACCTACCCTACATATAAGCAGGGGGGGCAAGCCCCCCTGCCCCCCACTACTTATATAAGCTAACTCCGAGGTCGCACTAAATGACAAAGACACGAAACCCACCAGTACACAATCTAGATTTCCCTCACACAAGCGCACATCACATACGTACAAATACCACTATTCTCAACACTTACACTCTCACACTCTTACCTACATCCCGTAACCTACACCTACAAATTCCCAACACACTAACATACACTAAAATCCCTACCCAAAACCCTTAAAATATAAACACTTACCTGAATCTTCAGCTATCCATTAACACAGCACACCACCACAGCCGCTGATTCGACATTTCCGCATTCAGTTATGTGGTGTTTTGCAGAACTGGGCTTTCGCTATTTTAGTCTCAAGATACTGAAATTCGACATTTCACTACTTCGAGATAGTGAAGTGAACCCATATATGTATATATGTACACACACACACACACACACATATATATATATATATATATATATATATATATATATATATATATATATATAAATATATATATGGGTCTCCTGCTTGTTGAAAACACAGTTCATCAAGAAACAGAAGGTAGAACCCACTTAAGCAAAAGTGCAGTACATCGGAAGTGCACTTTTGCAAAAGACGATTGCCGAAGCACGTTACATGGGGATAAGGAAATATATCCTTTTCCCCACTGTAGTGCGATCTCAGAGTGAGTATATTTAAGTACTGGGGGTGTGGGGGGACACAGCCCCCCAGATGGGGGGTGCAGGGGGGGGGCTTTCGTGACTCGGCTTTCGTGAAAGTGCACTTTCGATGTAGATTGTGAAATAAAGAAAAGCAGACATATATGTATATATATATATATATATATATATATATATATATATATATATATGTGTGTGTGTATGTGAGTGTGTGTGTGTGTGTGTGTGTGTGTGTGTGTGTGTGTGTGTGTGTGTGTGTGTGTGTGTGTGTGTGTGTGTATATATATATATATATATATATATATATATATATATGTATGGATTCATTTTATAATCTTGAAATACTAAAATACCGACTTTTAGTATCTTGAGACTATAAAGTTGAAAACCCAATAAACCGACACCCACAACCACAAAATTCAAAATCGACATCATTCACATACACACACCACCACACAAACAAGCACACATACACCTACCTAATGACATTACAACAAACAAAACAACACCCACAAACAGAACATAACAAACAAACATACCTATCCTACCTATAAGTAGGGGGCAAGCGCCCCTGCACCCCCATGTGGGGTGCAAGCCCCCGCGCTACTTATATATGCTAACTCCGAGGTTGCACTAAACACACAAACACATAAAACTCACCACTACACACACACACACACACACACACACACACACACACACTAAAATCCCTACCCAATACCCTTACAAGAACCCCACTTACCTGAATCCCCATCTAAATCCATTAACCACACTGCATGTTATGAACGTGACAACACAACAGCAGATTCGACATTTCTGCATTCGATATTATGCAGTTTTGCGTAACTGCACTTTCAACTTTATAGTCTCGAAATACTAAAATTTGATATTATAAAGTGAAAGCAGATATATATATATATATATATATATATATATATATATATATATATATATATATATATATATATATATACATACATAGAAAGGAAACCAGATGGAAGCCATAAGCCATATCTACTGTGCTTGAATAAACATAATTCTTCAAGGATATATGATCCACTCCACCAAAAAAAAAATCTTTGAGGACGGAGATGGAGGGAGGGAAATAACTGAAGGTAGACAACACAGATGGAATGTTATGGTAAGTACATAACTTCTTTATCTGATGTTGTCAATCTTCATTTTATCCTTAACAGAAGGGACAGAGTCCCCAGCTAGCTAATGCCTTGGGTGGACTCATAGAAGGATATTCTTGAGCACCATCGAGCCAAAGGGCAATTTTCCCCTAGAGACCAAGCCCAATTTGTAATAAGTAGCAAAGGTATGGACAGAAGCCCAAGTAGCGGCTGCACATATATCATCCATTGAAGCTCTGGACTGGAAAACTGCTGAAGCAGCTATAGATCTTGTAGAATGTGCTTTCATGGGCTTAGGCCAGGTTAATTTATTCTTATCATAAATAAATGAAATACAGTCTTTCAACCATCTAGCCAGAGTTACCTTGTTGACTGCCTTACCCAACTTTGCACTGGAAAAAGAAACAAACAGTTGACTTGATTTTCTAATGTCTTTTGTTCTGTGAAGATAGAAATGTAATTGTCTATGAACATCAACTAAATGTAGGCATATTCCCCTTTGGTGGAATAGTTTGGGAAGAAAACCAGTAAATTAATGGATTGTTTGATGACAGCCTCTGATACTACCTTGGGTAGAAAGGAGGGGGTTGTTTGTAAAGACACTCTATCCTTGTAGACAATCAGATAAAGGGGGTTCAGGTGACAATGCCTGGATCTCTGAAACCCTTTTGGGTGGAGGTGATGGCTACCAGAAACAGTGTCTTCCAAGATAAAAACTTCAGGTCATCTTCTGCCGAAGGCTCAATACTAAGTTCAGATCCCAAGGAGGAGTGGGATCTTTCAAAGGTTTGAGCAAAAGCATGCCTCTTAGGAACAATTTATAAAGTCTATGAGATGCTAAAGAATGTTCTTCTATACCATTGTGAAAATGAGAAATTGCAGCTAATTGTAATCCGATGGTGGAAGGGGAAGCTCCAGCAGTGAAAAGAGAAGCAAAAAAGTCTAAGATATGCTTTATAGAAGAATAAAAGGGGTTTATTTGCTTTTCATGGGCCAAAATAGTGAATCTCTTCCATTTACTACAGTACAGTTTTCGAGTGAAAGGTTTATGAGCCAAAAGGGTGCAATAAGGATTACTGTGCTCTTCAACCTGAGCGCTTTCTGGAAAAAATTTGGAATTAGAGGAATCAGGGAAAAGGCATACAGGAGACTGAAGGGCCAACTGTGGAGGAGAGCATCTCTGAGTGATTTTCCTGGAGGGGAAATCAGGCTGAAGTAATTGCTGCACTTGTTGTTTAGGGTGGAAGCAAACAGGTCACACCAAGGTCGACTCCAATGACGGAAGATCATTTTTGACACTTTTGGATTGAGAGACCACTTGTAAGGCTGAAGGATGCCTCTGCTCAACTTCTCTGCAATCATATTGCAACTACCCAGAATGTGTGTTGCTATTGGAAAGCTGTTGGAAGAGATTGTTCACTCCCACACTCTGAGGGCATCTTGACAAAGGGGATAAGACATGGTTCTTACCTGTTTGTTGATGTACCAATCCACTGACATATTGTCTGTTTGAATTGCAATAGTCCCCCGCGGAAGAGCTGCCTGAAAGGCCTGCAACAGAAGAAGCACCCCTCTTAGCTTGAGGACATTGATGTGCAAGTTGGCCTCTTATTTTTGTTTATTTATTTATTTATTTTTTTGAAAGAAGAGAAGGGAAGAAAAACTATCAACAAAAACTATCCTGAACCTGATTGACTTCTTCGAATCAGTCTCCAGAGCCGTGGACAAGGGTAAGGTGGTCCACACAGCCTATCTGGACCTTGCCAAGGCCTTCGACACCATCCCTCACTCTGGAATCATAGATAAACTTACTAAGCTGGGCATTAATTCCTATGTCACTCGATGGGTTGCCAACTGGCTTACTGACAGAACCCCCACTGTAAAAGTGGCTGACTCCAAATCCAGCGCCAGACAAGTGACAAGTGGACTACTTCAGGGTTCAGTCCTGGGATTGCTCTTGTTTGGCATCTACTTCTCTGAAGTACAGGCCAACAGTAAGGGACACTGGCTAACAAAGTTTGCAGATGACTGCAAACTGGGAGCCGTTATTGAATCCCCAAATGATGTGGATATCCTACAAAAGGGCCTTACAGAAACAGATGCTTGGCTCCAGAGCCATGGGCTCAAGCTCAATGCCAAGAAATGTATAGTTATCCCCTTTGGGAAAAAACATGCACCCATGAATTACCACATAGGTGGCAGTACACTAAACACTGAAAGTGTGATAAGTGACTTAGGGACACAGGTGGACAGTGGTCTCACCTTTGATAACCACATCACCACAACAGTCAGGAAATCCTTCTATGTGGCACACCTCATCACTAAGGGCTTTTCATCCAGAAAAAAGGAGGTCATTGTCCCACTGTACTCATCCCTCATTAGACCCATTATAGAATACAATGCCCCGTTTGGTATGTACCTCTCAAGACATCTGCAACAACTGGAATGGCAGCAGAAATACCCCACTAAAAGAATCACAGGCCTAAACCAGATACCCTACGCTGACCGCCTTAAAAAACTCCAGCTATACTCTGTCGCATATCATCTACTCAGAGGCGATCTCTGCTTAACATACAAGGCTATGTCAAACCCAGAGCTGATGGACATGCTCCACTTAAAAAAATCCCAATCCCTCAGGGATCTAAACCTTGTCATCACAATGAACAAAACATGCTGGAGGGATAGGTTTCTGACCCAGAGACTCCGCAGACTCTGGAATGGACAGACATACATGTCAAGCAGAGCACCTCTTTGGCCCTCTTCAAAAGGAACCTTGGATGGGAGATAGGAAATTCACCCCAGAGATCATGTCAGTCACCCTGCTAGATAGGGGTCCAGGGAATTGTTATGGCTAGGCTTCTATAGGCCCTAGGGCCTATAGCCTAGTACCAACCTATGAACCTATGAATCAGCAATGATAGTTGAAGGAGTACACAAGCGTGGATGGAAAAGGGGTAAGAAACACAAGAGAGAGGGGGGACTATCAATGATGATAGTGGGAAATTACACAGAAGTGGAGAAAAAGTATCAACAATGATACTATAAGAATACACTAAATGTAAGAAAACATTTTAAGAAATAGCAGAACAAGAAAAAGAGAGAAATAAACAGAATTTACCTAAACCCACTGAAACTCGAGAGCAATGGCAAATGCTACCATTTCTGAAAGCAGCAAATGAGATCTGAGGTAATCGAGGGAGAGAAGGATTGTGCATAGAGGTGAAGCTCAAGAGTTTTTGGCTGCAGCAAGCTGCAGTAACAGCCAGGTCGGTTCCGATATTGGAACTAAACCCATCTGTCAATGATAAAATGAAGAGTGACATCAGATGCTATGTTTACCTGTTGGGAAGCAATATTTACTGAAGAATTAAAGAATACATTGGGTAATGTGCCCAATGTAGTATATAGTACAGGAAAAATATAACTTTTTTTGGAAAATGAGCACTTGAGATCCGGTTACAAGTTTGTCTCCAACATGACAAAATGCGGATGTTGCAAGTACTGCATGTTCATTAATGATGGGACTACTGTAGCAGTGAAAGTGTACAATAGGACTTTAAAATGTCTAGGTAGATGTAATTGCAACACTAAAATGATTGTCTATTTATATACATGCATTTCATGTGGGTAAAACCACAAGGAAATTAAAGACAGACTATACGAGCACATACACAACATCAAAAAAACCCTAGGAGATGAACACTTTACATAAACACTCATTATCTTGTACTTCCTTCAACAAATTTATTTTTTTCATTATTGACAGAGTTGAAATAACTACAACCTATTGGAATTTAAAGAGTTAATGTGGCTAATTAGATTAAATGCAGCCAGGTTGCTGGGAATTAATGACACCATATCTATTTTGAGTTTTTTTAAAAATGAGGGAGAGAGTGATTTAAACTTTGTATGTTGGAGGCAGTGTTTAACAATTTGTAACTTATGGTTACGACTATTTTTATTAAGTTAATGGAACAGCCTTTTATTAAGGTGATTAATTTATCTAAGTTCAGCTTCATTTAATGAAAATATTTTTAAAATATTAAATTATTTTCGATTAATTATTAATTGTGGTCATTTAGATATAAGGAAGTCAACAAACAGTCAAAAATGAGCAAACAAACTTGTAAAAATGTGTAGAAACAGGCAACCTGATGTCCAGATAGTCAATACTAACCACAGGAAACAAAGTCCAAGTTTCTTCTTTAACGTAAAAGTATTTTATTTTTCAAAAAGACAACGTTTTCGCCGTGACCCCTGTCACAGCTTCCTCAGAAGAAGACAAGTAAAACAGCTAAACTGGTCTGTTCAAATACTCAGTTAACAGGAAGTGACAAATAATTGCACTTCCTGCACTAATTTGACTCAATAAAAATAATGAATAAAATCATGAATAATCATAAAACTCCATTAAATTATCTATAAATATTGTATGATAAAAAACAACATAAAAATGTTCTTACTAGTGCATTTACATTAACATTGTAAAAAATTATGCATTAAACCCACAAAATAATGTACATATAGGCATTACCTAAAGTAGCTCCTTAGTTTAAGAACACATGAAATGTTACAGTTCTCATTGAGGCCATCTAGCCTAAATGCATCTAAATTCAACTGCCATAAAAGTTCGACACACTCAAGAACTATCTGAAACGGGCCTCCCCTATCGGTTAAAGGTACTTGATCAATACCCATAAAACAAAAAGAGTGGTCAGGGTTACTGCTAACATGTTTTGCTAAGGCATTCTCTAAAAGAGGCTTTTTTATGGCATAAAGGTGCTGGTATATTCTCTCTTTTAGTTTACGATTGGTTTTTCCTATGTAAAAGGAAGGGCAGGAATTACACAAAGCAATGTACACCACTGACTTTGAATCACAAGTAATCCTCTGCTTAATGTTGTATTTTTATTCCTAACTATAAAGGAATTTCCAGTTCTCATCACTTTACACATGTTGCAGCATCCACATTTAAATGAACCTCTAGGTCTTATGTGACCATAAGTGTTGGAAGTATGCTGTAAAAGTTCTTTCAAATTATTACTTCTCCTGTAAATTACATAGGGGCGCTGACCTAACTTGTCAATCAAGTTGACGGAATTAATAACTAGTGGCCAGTTTTTTAAGATAATGGCCCAAATTCCTGTTGAATTCAAGTTAAATTGGGTTATAAAACTTAAAGAAAAGTTTCTCTGCTGATTTAGTAAGGAATTTTGGTGTGCTAATTCATTATCATTAGTAGACCTACCTACATTAGATTGATCAAGTAGTGGTTTATACAACCCTTTTGTTCTTTTAGTGTCAACTTCATTTATAAGCTCTTCTAAAAGAGGGACAGGGTATCCGCGGTTTGTAAACATACCTTTCAAAAATTGGCACTCAGCTTTAAAATCGCTGTAAGTGCTACACATCCTGCCTGCACGTACCAGTTATCCTTTGACAATAGATTTTTTCTGCCTAGGTGGATGTAGACTAGTGTAGTGCAGGAAAGAGTTGCAGTACGTCTGTTTCCTGAAAATGCCAGACAAATAAATCTCTTCATCTACTTCTTTAGTTAGTCTCACGTCCAAGTAGTCTGTTTCTATTGTTGAAAACCTATAAGTAAATTTTAACCATTGTGTAGAATTGTTCAAATAGTCTACAAAAGTTTTGCTTCAACTTCATTCCCTTTAAAAGGATAAATATGTCGTCCAAAAACCTGGTGTAATATTTTATCTTCTGCATTACAGTTTCATTAGATAGTATATAAAGGTTTTCCCAAAGGCTACAAACAGGTTAGCCACACTGGCTCCCAAGGGGAGCCCATGGCTATTCCACATTTTTGTAAATAGAATTTATGTTCAAAAACAAAAAGTTTGATGACAGTACTATGCTCAACAGTTCTGTTACAACGTCAATCTCCACTTGTGGTGCATTTAAGTCTTTAAGAAGCAGTTGAATCCATTCAACTGCCTCATTGTGAGGAATGGATGTATATAAATCAATGACATCCACAGTCAAAAGTTACACTCAAGGTCAAACTTAATACTGTTGATATCACGTAAGAAAGACCAGGAGTCTTTGCAAATAGTAGGTATTTTCTTTACATATTTTGATAGAATACTATCTATCAATTTTGAACAGGGTAGGTCATAGAAGACCTACCATCTATTAATGCCCTCATGGGAGGATTCTTTTGGTCTTTGTGTATCTTGGGTATTCGAACATTACAGGCAACTTTGGCTGAATAATGTCAATATAGTTGTATGTCTCTAAGTCTATTTTGCCTGCTAGGAAAAGGTCACGGAAATACCCAGTGCGACCTTGAACTACATTAATCTCATTAAGGGAAGAAGTAACATAGGCATCAGATGATAACACTTGCATCATTTTTCTGTGTATTGAGCGTTGTCGAACACTACCAAGCCCCTCCTTTGTCAGGTTTCAAAACCTGACAGTTAAAGAGCCCAGGTTTTTAGCCATTCACGTTGTGCAAGTGAAATATTCATCTCATTCAAAGTACTACTTGATTTTTGTGTAGAAAACAGGTGTCTTATATCTAATTCACACATTTGTTCAAATAGTAATAAATTTTGTTGTGTAGGAGGGTTAAAACGCTAGTCAGTTTCAATTTGTCATTAACATTTGTTGTTTCATTGTTAAAATATAATTTTAAATTTAACTTGCGTATGTAGCATTTCAGATCAATCAAAACTTTAGCTAAACTTCCATAGGTACTTGGAATAAAAGTGTATCCAAGAGTTAACAATTCAACTAGGTCAGAATCTAGTTCCAAAGATGAAAAGTTATAGATAGTAAAGTCTTTCCTTGTGTTAGTATATATAACAGGGCCTTGCAAAAAATCCCTCGGACCTGTGGGAGAAACATTGTCTGTTATCGTTTCCTCCAATACACATTCCCCCCTTGTTTCTTCTGTTGATTCCCTAAAAAAACTTTATCATTAGGGAGCTCTAAAGGAACCTGCTTATTCTGGTCAGTTCTCCTGGTCCTCTTTGGTTCTTATAATTGTAGTTAACAGCAGTGGACCCTTTTAACCTATTACTTCTTCTAACTTCCTGTCTAGGTGTATTAGTAAGGTGTTCACCATTTTCACCTTCCAACGAAATTGATTCAGCATTAACAGAAGTAGAAGGCCCATTTAAACCAACAGTATTGGACCCTGCACTTGGAATGTTCAAATGGGAATATGCTTGGTTAGAAAAATAAGCTGTTCTATCCCTTACTAACTTCTTATTTTTGTTAATTTTTAATTTAAGTAACAATGCATCAATGCTAGAAAAAATACGGTCGTAGTCATATTTAAACTGCAAAAAAGAAGTGTTAATTTTGATTTCTTCATCCAAAACATTCACTTCAGAAATAAGAGACAAGATATGCATATCATAATGTTTAACTATCACGTTTAGCAATTGTAACCCCTGTTCCTGAAACAAACATTTCAATTCTGAAAAATACACTTGGTCCAACAGTAGTCCAGAAGGAGTGAAGTTGTTCCTAAGGCCTTTTGGAACCAGTTTCTCATTTAAACATTGCCTAAAATAAGCAGCTTCCAGCTGCAGTTTTGATAATTTAAGCAACTTAATGTCAAGTACCTTTAAGCGGTCACTAAACCAGTTGTTGTCGTTTTCTTGAACAGAAAAGAGCTGGCAGTTGACCCAGTGTTAGCGCCTGACAAAAAGCAGCGGGTTCTCTTTATTAATCCAGTCGTTCAAGGTTGGCGTTCCTCCACTGGCTCCGTCCTATGCTCCTCATTTAAGTTAGGTGCTGGTGGTGTAATTGGATTAGCATTAGTTCCTACAGCATGACTAGTAGAAGGGATCCGAAAGATGCATGGAGTTGAAGGAAACAAGTCCGTTTCCCTACTGGTAGAAGCAGTAGCGTTTTGAACAACAGAACTTCCTGCCTGTTGTTTATTTGGTCGAGGAGGCAGTCCTCTAAGCTGTTGTGCTGCAGGAAGTAACGTAGCAGACCCTTCCAAGTCAGAAACTGAAACAACATTCTGGTTTGCAATAGTTTCAGACTTTTCTTTTCTGTAAAAAGTTGGAAGTTGCTCTAAAACATCCATACGAACATGTAAAGCTTCCACTTTTTGTGAGATGGAAGCCAATAAAGAGAATAAGTCTGTGTCACTTGATTTTTCAAAAGTAGCTGTTAGACAAAGGTTAGGACTAACAGGACTGACAGGAGTGCCTGAATCCATGGCAATCAACAAACAGTCAAAAATGAGCAAACAAACTTGTAAAAATGTGTAGAAACAGGCAACCTGATGTCCAGATAGTCAATACTAACCACAGGAAACAAAGTCCAAGTTTCTTCTTTAACGTAAAAGTATTTTATTTTTCAAAAAGACAACGTTTTCGCCGTGACCCCTGTCACAGCTTCCTCAGAAGAAGACAAGTAAAACAGCTAAACTGGTCTGTTCAAATACTCAGTTAACAGGAAGTGACAAATAATTGCACTTCCTGCACTAATTTGACTCAATAAAAATAATGAATAAAATCATGAATAATCATAAAACTCCATGGGTTTAATGCATAATTTTTTACAATGTTAATGTAAATGCACTAGTAAGAACATTTTTATGTTGTTTTTTATCATACAATATTTATAGATAATTTAATGGAGTTTTATGATTATTCATGATTTTATTCATTATTTTTATTGAGTCAAATTAGTGCAGGAAGTGCAATTATTTGTCACTTCCTGTTAACTGAGTATTTGAACAGACCAGTTTAGCTGTTTTACTTGTCTTCTTCTGAGGAAGCTGTGACAGGGTCATGGCAACGTTGTCTTTGAAAATAAAATACTTTTACGTTAAAGAAGAAACTTGGACTTTGTTTCCTGTGGTTAGTATTGACTATCTGGACATCAGGTTGCCTGTTTCTACACATTTTTACAAGATATAAGGAAGTGACGTAGTCTGTATGACTGAACTCTGAAGAAGTCCCAAAGCGTAACTTGATGGGAAGAAAGTGCTTAGTTTTTAGATTATAAAATATTTGTTTTCTAAGCTGACATTGTTTTCTTGTTGGAGTAGCAGTGGAACTGGTTAGTAATGAAGGAGTCTCACTGGCATACTTCGCATTTTAGTTTGTCACAAATTCTCACATTCATTTCTGTCCAAACATGCCTCTTGCAATATTGCAATTTGCACCCTGTTCTTCTTAATATAGTTCAATACTCTACTTTTTTCATACCTGTAAGGCTATTTACATTCCATTATAATACGGACAGAATAGCCATTACAATAAAAAATTACTCCCATGTATTAAATATGACAGTGCTTCTGTGCATATTTCCAATGTTTAGTTTATAGTCAAACATTAATGTTTGGGAGGCTGATTGATCTCTTATGTAGTTGCCTCTTCTCATCTCCATTTGAAGTTAGGTCAGATTTCAAGACTTTCCCTTCAGTGAAAACATTCAAATAAACAAAAAAAAACTAAACAGATTTTCAGAACCCCCACCTCCTTTTAACACAGAAGAACCAGACTAAACCATGTACCTTTAAAAAAATGCTTACCCTTCAAGATAGGAGCAACTCTCCTAAATTTATTGCTGCATGCACAGGCATTACCTAATCTAAAATTAAGGCTAACCATGCTGATGCACATGTAAAGCATGTGTTCCCACATACACTTAATTTTATCTTTTCTTTTTGTATCCCTATCCCCTCACCAGATGTGAAAAACAACTTGGAGGCATTCAGTAAATATTAAAAAGTACATTGGCTACCTTTAAATAAATAAATTGTGTATAAGTTCATAGGTAGTTACAAGGCTTAAAGTCCAGGAGACCATAGAGAATGCTATCCAAAATTCCCAATTCTCCTAAGCACTGTCTGGTTAAGTGACTTGCTCAAGGTCAAACAGCAGGGAAATGAGGACTGAAGAAATTAAACACAGTACCATCAGAACTAATGCTCACAACTATAACCCTCTGAGAAAACTGCCAGTATTGTTATATTAAATACATTAAATTATTAAGGCTGCTGGGGAGGCAACTACTTCTATAACTTATCCACTTCCCACAATTTAAAGTTTCATTCATTTTCCACTGAAGTGTTTGTCAATGTACATTTAAATGTTAATTACATCACATCTTACACACAGCATTCAGACATCTCAGGATTAATTGCTTGCACCTGCAGACTTTTTATCTCCAAGAAAAGCAATAATGACTGTAGATGCACAGCACTAGCACACTCCTGATTAATTGCCTGCACCTGTAGACTTCTTGGCTCCCACTGAAAGCCATTGCTAAAGGAAAAAATAGCTAATGACATTACAAATACAAGAAATACCTGGCATGTTTAAGCCTTTCATCATTTTATCTTATTCTTCAAACCTGTTTGCTTACACAAAATATGCCTACACCTTGAACCAAGAACATTATTCTAGATATCCACATATACTGTGCTCAATATGCTTTCACATCATGCACCTCAGCAGCACAACAGCACACCATTATATTAACATTAACTTGCTTTCATTGTTACAGTGCAAATCCTGGATAAATAACAACTAGTAAAAAGTAATATCTTGCTTTTCTATCCTTAACATATAATGCAGTTAGTGATAAGACATAATACTCCTGAATGCACACTATACAAGACTGGTTTACAATTTAACATGCAATTTACATAATATGTTCATATAAATATTAGTAAGAATGGAAACTGATTTTCTTAGTCCATTCACTGTGGTTTCAAGCATTTTAAACATAATGTGGGGTACATATTTTACAGTCCACCCAACAATAAAATCCCAATCCTTCTTCAGCCCCATCTTGCAGAACTACACTCCATGTGTCTATTCCAGTCTTTAATGGAATTGATTTTTATAGTCTCCCATTTATTCACCTATTTCACAATGTTGCTGTTTTTCTTCTTGATCCTTTCCATTTCCAAATACTGGTTTCTGGTTCAAGCCCTGGTTCGCCTGCTCAGTTTCTGTGTACTTTTCTTATCACTCAAGCATTTTTCTTTAGAACAATGGCAAAAGTTTCACTGACAAAGTCTTTGCATAGGCTTTGTTACTGTCAAAAGAATAAGAAGCAGATTCCCAATCTGCTTACTGACTCATTCTTTGTTGGCTAAATGTTTTTTTAATTTCTCCCTTACCCAGAACTGCATCCAAATTTTTTTTGATCCTCTAGGAAAAAATATTCAGAAGAAAGTTGTTTACACTAACTTGAATCTTGCATCTGCATTCCATGATTACTACCATAAACATGCTTCTCTTCTGCCTGGTGAATGGTAATAATCATTTTCCACAGGCACTCAATTATTCATAATTTTCAGTACTTTCCCTTTTCCACAATTTTGTTAGGAGCTACTCTTTCTGCTGGTATGATTGCATCTTTACTAATATAGCTTTCTCACTGTAAGATTTAGATGACACACCCTTTCAGTTAATAAATCCTACTGTGGAACACCAGTCCAGTTGCTTATTTGTATTTTCATAAAATGAATGCAGTTTCTTCCTTCCACTTTCCCTGCTACAGAAGAAAATTTTAGGCTTTCTCTGTGTGTTTTTCTCTTCTAAGTCTGCTATTTTTGAAACAACTCTTCTTGAGAAGCCTAATGCTCAGCCAGACTTTTAATTCAACTTCTGATTTTTGCAGTTTAACTATAGTTAGTAAATGCATCTTCTTTTTTCTAGCCTTTTGTTATACTTATTTTAAAAACATCTGTGTACATTTGATTTATTTTCCTCTAAAATACTGGAAGCTCTATTCTTTAACATTCCTGAATCTTGAACTGTTTTTTTTTTTTTTTTTGCTGAATAGTTGCAAGATTCTTCTCAGTCATAGCTTTTTATTCTCATTTCTTGCTGACTTTCTCTAAGTTTCTCCATCTTTCTTATTTGCTGACATCCAGGCAATATCATTATCAGCCAATAACTGATTTTACCACAATTGAATAGCTCTTGTGTTATTATTTATAGTTGCAGTTTTCATACTAGGTGATCTCTAATCAACCCATTGATCAGTGTATAACCATCTGGGAAATCATGGAGCTGAAATGTTGGAAGACAAGAAAAAATTCTTGGCCATCAATGGAATTGGAGAAACCACATGGTTAGTTTCATAGAAGATATACCCAGTTGAGGCTTGCAGAATTGGTAATACAGAGGCCTGGAAAGAGATAAAGCAATTAGGACTGTTTCTTCAAGCATGACGATACAAGTTGTAGGGGCCAAAAGGGAGCGATGAGGGTAACTTTGTCATGAGAGAAAGAGATGGGAAGACATAATATTCAAAACTGGTAATGATGCATTAAATTTGCCTATTGCAAAGTCACAGAGACCAAGCCAGGTATGTCAAAGCATAGCAATGCAAGTGCTTGCTGCTTGGACCACTCCATCTGCCAAGTTGTGTAGCTGTCTCAAGTAGAGGTTGGAAAAAGACAGCATGATAGCCACCTAGAATTCAATTTACTTCTGAGTTTCTGGAGTGGAAACTCTTTGCATAGTGTCTAGTGTTTGTTCTGCAAGGTTTCTCTGGAAGCTCATCATATGAGTTAATAATTAAGTGCCCAGAGGAAAAAGATTCATGAAGCATAGACATGCTTCTCCATACAGTCTGTCATCCATGACTCCTTGTTAGAAGGATGTACCATGGAGCTTTCTCCCAAAAGTTCTCTCTCTTTTTGGCAGCCACCATAATAACAGAGTCCACAAGAGAGTCCTTGCTCCAATGCAGTCTGTCTGAAATTTTTTGTCTGGATGTGGGGCACAGACTCAGGAAATTCAGACTATCACCATTTCCTCTTCATCACCAGGTCAATCATACAATCAGCATGAGGGGCCACAAAGGAAGTAAAAAGGGCAGACCTGAATGCTCTAAATAATACATCCTCATCTGAGGAGGGAGAGGGCTAAGTACTCTGTGAAGCATAAAAGCCAAAATCTCAATAAAACTGGGATCTTCAGGAGGGGACAGGGGGAATCTTCCTCTTCATTGAGGTCAGTGTCTGTTATAAGAGATTCTGACAAAAAATTAATAAGCCTCCTTTTACATGTACACTTTCTGGGAACTTGAGTGGAGGCAGCAATCTTGTTCAGATCCCATTGTGTCCTGGGCTCCTTGTAGAATGAGGGTTTTGAGGTGTTCAGTGTTGCTCCACACTTTGGGTCACAGATAAGTACTCAAAGATTGGAGTCAGTGGACAAAACTGAGACTGTGAGTATATCCCCTTCCTGCTCTGAGGGATTGGGAATGATCCTTTCAAATAACTTTTAGGTCAGTGCACAATTTGACAACCTAAAGGAAACCCCCACTGTCACTGACTCCATCCTGGAGGAAGAGGAGGCAGATGGCTCTGACAGGAAAGTCCCTAACACATATAGACCATTTGGTTCTAGTACTGAGATTAGTGCTGACACTTCAAACACCCAAGTCCCCAACAGAGTGAATGGCACTGAGCATGTCAGCACTAAAAATGTAGCTTGGACTTTGTTCCAAGGGTCTGCTACCAAGATCCACATTGAACAAACGGGATCACTGGTGAGTGACATGCATGCAACATAGGGATGAGTGAATCAGATCCAAATGGTACTGAAGGGGATAAACCAGGAAAGTTACCTGCTCTGAGACCATTGGCACCAAGACATGTCTTAGGGAAGAAGCAGACGTAACAGTAGTCCTTGGGCCAAGCTGATCAACCCTGCAAATAGTGCAGAATAGGATGACACTCATGTCTATTTCCTCATCATTTGATCCCAAGCTATGTGTGAAACAGCTCTGACAAACCAGGCAGCTCTGTTTGCTACCACACTCCCTTCTGGGCAAAGCGTTGGGAATGATAATGGTTTCTGCTACAGAGAGTGCTGGAACTGAGGTTGGAAATATGGATGAATCCAAACAGCCCAGAACAGTATTTGCAGATGCAGTCTTCTGCACCAAGTGCAATTTCCCTTAAGAGCACACAGTGAATGTACATTCTAGTCCTGGGGTTGGGCTTTCTCTTCAGGCACCAGATAAGACTCCCCACTGATCACTATAGAGCTGAGTTCTTAGCCGGGTGTTCCAAGCCAAGACGTCCACCACCCTCTCTGTGAAATCAGTGCTCTTGGTGTCAGTGTTCAAAGTAGCTGTCACACACACTCTTTTTGAGATTTGATTTTCACACACACACACACTCACACACACACACACAAGCGCGCATGTGTGCGCACACAGACACACACACACACACACACACACACACACACACACACACACACACACACACACACACACACACACCTGGGAAAGGCTGGCACAGGTTTCCCATTCTGCCACCTCCACCCAGACTACAAGGTAGACCTGCTGCCACCAGAGCACCTGAAGCCAGCTACTTTAAGGTTCTTACCAGGGTACCCAATTACACTTATTAAAATTACTTATACAAACGGTAGCATTTAACCAAGCAGCAAGTCTTTCAGGAATGTGGAGCCACAGTGTCACTAAATAAATGCAAGTATTATCAAAGGTTAAATATTTTCTAAAAGACCAGCCACAATGAAAGGTTTATATCTATGTAATATTGAATAATAAAAGAACATGAAAATACTGAATATCTATTTACAATAAACACCAGGGTTTCAATCACAGGAAATATAAAAAACAACACAAAAACAGAGTGCACACTTCACATCTCATACTAGTATTCAAATACCATTTCAGTGCTGGCTACAGAATGACATCACATCTGGTCATTTGACTCTTTAATTCCCATACTACCCCCTCACTAGAAACTCAGCCAGGATCTGGAACTGATGTGTCACAACGCACACATCAAACTTTAGCTAACATTTATTAAAGCATCTGGAAACTGTAAAACAATTTCAACACTTCCACCCTTCCTGCAGAAACTAACAAGCTATTCTCTGGCAGCATTCAGACTTGTGAGATAAAATCTTTATGACCTAAACTAAGTCACTTAATTTCACTCTATTTTTCTTAAGGTTAGCTGGGCTGAGGTTAACATCTTCCCTTCCAGTATCCTCTGTTAAAATATATACATTTCTTCGGTTGCAGCAATACAATTTGACATACTTGTATATTTCTTTTCTGTCCAGCAGGACCCACTGTTGATACATTTTTAACACAAGCAACTTTACAAATACACTTTTAACACAGGAATCTGTGCAAATCAGTTTGATACTCAAATGACATATAATTCTTTACATTCCAGCTAGCTATACTGGCATATGTTACACATGCAATGCCCTACTTTCTCTGGTACAGCTAGCACTACCTCACATCATCACACAATCATACATAAGTCCCAAAAATGAATACTAATTTATTTGTGCAATAACTCTTTTTTACACCCACACAAACTTATCAGCCATTTGAATAACAACAGAGAGGATACAGGTGCACTGTGGGAGAAGGGTGGAGCTCATGCTTTTGAGTGAGCTGATGTTGCTGAAGTAGTTGCCAGCTTGGATTCACCATGAGAGTAGGTAATCTGTTAGTCGAGGTGGCTCGATGGGTTAACATAAAATCACAGAGTTGCAGCCAAAGTCTCAAAGATATGTCACATACCAGATCCTAATCTGAACTCTTCATTCTTCAAATCCAAGCTCCCTCAAATTTTCTGCCTTGCTATTTTAAAAAATTGCCACTGCAACATTACATTATCTACTAAACAAACTACCGACAAATCAGACTCCCAAAATGATGACTCTTAACCCCAAATATTTCAAAATGACATCAAAAACTACTGATAAACAATTTGCCTAGATTTTCAATTTCATTCTGTTCAGAAATATTATCACACAGCTTTAGCCATGCCCCTCCTGAGCATCTCCTCCTTATTCTCTACACAGGATTATACCCAACAGCCAGCCTAAGCCCAATGATAAAGATAAGGTAAATATCGGAACACTTTAACAAGTGTGCTTCAATCCCATATATTATGCATGACTTTAGAAAAGACTTTGATTAGCAACCAT
The DNA here is from genome assembly GCF_019279795.1 of Protopterus annectens. Taxonomy (NCBI): domain Eukaryota; kingdom Metazoa; phylum Chordata; order Ceratodontiformes; family Protopteridae; genus Protopterus; species Protopterus annectens. The sequence goes on from NC_056743.1 coordinate 1,791,827,466, forward strand.
ATACTGTGTCATTGATACAATACAGTTTACTCCAGCATGGGAAAAAAGCTTAATTACAAGAGCTATGTGGAGAGAGTATATGAAACAGAAGATCATATGAAGACTTAGAGGAACATGATTTGCTGAAGGCCAAGTTGGACGGATTCGGAATTATATTATAGACAGAATATTTATAACAACCTTACATTCTTCACACTCTAATGCTTGTATGTTTAAAATAGAAGTCACGTAGAGGACAGCTTTAGGACCCATTCTGTTCTCACCCTTCATAAATCACCTAGCCTTTGACAAGATACAGTGCTGAATAACAAGGTTCCTAAACAGTCTACTACCCAGGAAACCAACTAAGACAAGGACAGCTGAAGGTAAAAGATTATAAAATGACTTCAACAAACTCTGGCACTAGGTACATATGAATAAACTGACAGCTAATTGTGAAAAAAATTGCAACCATGATCTAAGGACCCATTCAGCATCTGAAAAACACTCATTCTCTAAGAATACATGATTCCTTTAAACCTTGTATCTCAAAGGTTTAGGACGAAAATGCCCTGTATTATGGCTAGACCTCAACCTGATCCTTCAAACATCAATCAAAAACTATCACTGTTTAGTCTTGAACTTAAGTTAAAGATTATAATAAATCTGCTTTCCTTTGAATCTAGAAGGGCCACATGAATAAACCTCCTCATGCCATAGCTTGAATATGCCATCCCAGTGCTAGAGCTTAACTCCGTACATTCATTTGCTCTTCACGTAAAGTGGTCAATGAGATATGTAGATTTTTCTCAGTTTTGACCATTGCAAATGCTCCTTCCTCTTTGTAGGCTTTGAGCATTCCATTTATGGTTAGAGGTTTTATGTTGCTCACTGTGCCCACATATAAATTATTACTACCCTATGCTTACTTGCCAAATAGGAATTAGAACCTGTAAATACTGCTAAGATACAAACATTAAGATGTATTCTCACTAAAGGGCCAATTTTGTGATAACAGTAGGGAAGAGGGCAATCTACAAAAATCCTAGCAACATGGAACCCCTTATCCCATGACATTAGTTGTAACCACAGATTTGCTATACAACATTCTAAACTTCCAAAGTACTTAACAGATATCTATGAATGTCACTAAATTAGCATTTATAGGTAACAAGTTAGTAGTACCTTATTCATGATGAATGATATATTCACTGTGAATCATCCTTTACCACATCTTAGTTTGCATGCACCTATAATTTGGTGAGAATTATTATTTTCCATTGTGTATCCCTCATACAGCTTTGTATATCTAAACTAACCAGCTGTAGCTCCAAATCATATAGTCATTCTGTACATTTACAGTTTGTGTTGCAACTTTGCAATCTATAGTGTTGAAACTATAACATTTTGTAATACTGTATAGCAGTGTTGCTTCAACCATGCAACCAGTGCAAACAACAGTCATTTTTTGCCTCTTTCTACCCAGTAGGGTGAAGGGAAAAGTACAGCTGAGTGAAGATGCACTTGCCCAGAACAGTAGATATTCAAATTCTTCACTGCTGCAGCAGACTTTAGGCTATATGGGTTGTATCTGGGCTAAGACACAGAAGCTTCAAAAGCTCTGGTTCCCTCCCACAATTCCACTCTGACTTCCCGGAGGAGTGAAAATCATCATTCAAAGTGGAATATCTTCAGGACTTTCTTAACTAATAGATAAGAAGTAGCGTACTCATTCTGGCAAAGAAAAAATATCCCTATACACCTGTAGGTGGATCGTGGGTGGGTGCGGCTACTGCAGCACTGAGGAATTCAAACACCTACAGTTATGGGTAAGTGCAACTTATAGAACTGTACTATGTTCATCAGTCCAACTGCTGCAATAGCATTAAAGCTGTATGGGTTGATTACCAAAGCACATCCAACCTGGGAGGAGGAAGGATATGGATCCTAGAACCCCTGTAGAATGGTTTTAACAAAGGCAGTCTAGGATCTAGACCAAAAAATCCAGTATGAAATGCCTTGTACTGGTATGTGTACAGGATCATGTAGCTGTCTCAAGAAAGCTTCTACAGTCCACTCCTTTCCAATAAACCATCAAAGAAGACAAGACCCTTGGAGAGTGTGCCTTAACACTGTCTGGAAATGGTTTATCATGGTGGGGAAAAACAAAAGGCAATAGCCAAGGACAACCAACTGGAATTCATCTGTTTGACTCATGCTATCCTTAGTTCCAACATAAGAAATAAAAATTTGATTTTCTTTTCTAAAGGACCTGAGCTGTCTGTGCATCTTCAGGGTATGTGAAATCCTTTCTCCATAGTTCTGAGGGTTAGGATAGAACAACATAAAATTGATGGCCTGATTCAAAGAAACTCTGAAACAGTTTTGGACATCAGTGAAAGATTTGTTCTTGCAGACATCCTATCCCAAATGCAGACCAAATAAGGTTCACCGACCAAGAAAGCTTGCAATTTAAACACTGATATTACAGATGTCAGAGTGAATAGAACAGTTTTCTATGTAATGAACCTTAAATGTGCCTAATATGCAGGTTCAGATGGAAATGTGGTTAACTTTTCAAGCAGAAAGTTAGGATCACATGAAGGAGCAACCCATTTGCAAGGTGATCTTTGGTGAAACAATCCTATCAGAAACTGTTTTATTTAGAAAACACTGAAGAAAGAGAAGGATCCATAGGCAGACACACTGAAATGGCTGCAAGGTGTACCTTGACAAAATAGTATGAAGGCCAGAGTCTATTAACTCACACAAATATATGAGAACCAGTAGTACAATCCCAGGTAGGGCTCTGGTTATTGGGTAGGCACCATCCAGAAAAGTCCAAATTTGTCAATATAAGATTTTACAGTAGAGAGATTTCTTGCCTCCTTCATCAGCATCTGCAACACTTCCTCAAAGAAGAGGTGCCGAAAAGGTATTAGAATCCAGGCCGAAAATTTAAGACGTTTAAGATTGGGAAGAGTCACACTCCCCCTGTCTTTTGTTAGTAGATCCAGATAGTGAAGACATTTATTGCTCATGGCCAGTTCCTTAAAAGAGAGAATCAATATTGCCTAAGCCAAAAGGGGAATCACCACAAATATTCTTTGGAGAGTCTTTCTGAATCTTCAGAATTATGTAAAAGCAAACTTGTAGGGTTGACACCACGGTAGGCAAAAAAAACACAACACTTTTATTCAAGAATGTTAGTGCTTTCATGTTCAAAAGAGCACTTCTTCAGACATAAAACAACACACACCAGTTATCTGTTTAAATAGCAATACAAGCCTATCAACTCTTGGCTTCAACTGAACACATGAATCCATATTAACTCCTCACTTGCCAAACATTTTGTTAAAACCTATGAGACCTACATAAAATAGTTGCAAAATATAGCATGAACAATAAAAATATTGCAATGTCAGTAGTACATACAAAATATCTGATTATTATAGCTTGGTTAAAAAACATTAAAATCTGCATGTGAGATGTCGATTCCTAGTGAATCAAAGTTCTATTAGCCAAAAATGGCTTAAGGGAGACCCTGTCATTTAGGCCACATGATTTGTCAGCCTGAAGTCTGATGATCCATTTAATTTCCTGTTTTTCTGTGTGATTTTTAAAATTGCCAGAGCATTAGTTTCATCTTCTTTATTAATAGCGTATAAGTTCATAGGTTCATAGGTAGGTACTAGGCTATTGGCCCTAGGGCCTATACAAGCCTAGCCAAAAAGGTACCCTGGCTTTCGCCACCCAAGGAAAGTATTTTCCTGTGCCCCTGTCAAGCAGAGCCACAGAAGTGATCCCTGGGGTGAATTTCCTATTACCCATCCAATCATCAAGATTTTTCTTGAAGAGTGCTAATAAGGGGCTCTGTTTGACATAGATAGGTAGTCTGTTCCAGAGTATGGGAAGTCTCTGGGACAGGAATCTATCCCTCCAGCATGTTCTGTTTATTGTGGTGACAATCACTTTAAAATGTATTAAACCAAATAACTGATAAAAATAAAAATAATAAACTCTGTGATAAACCAAACTGTGCTGTAATGCAGAAATTCAGTAAAAATCCAGTAAGCGCTTTCGTCTTTTCATACAGAAGACTTCTTCAGACTGAATTAAAACCTCTCACTTCATTCATTAAATACTAAAAGATATCATCACATGACATTCCCAATTAATGTCTTAACCCTTTCTTTCTCCAATAGGCTACAAAATCTTTTCTGTTGTTTAGCCCAGGGGGATAGCAGGCATTTAACTTAACCTGCCATGTATATTCCAACCATCCCAACTCCTCCTCAGCATTCAACTTGATCTCATAGTCAGCAATATTTCCCATAACCAAAAATTTAAAATTGATTTTACAACCCCCCCATTTTGTAATGTTTACATAAAGCATTAGCTTCATTGCCAGTTTCCACAGCTCTTTTATGTTCATACATTCTTTTGAACAGCCCCCTACTAGTATAGCCAACATAGAATGCATTGCAAGACTGACATACAATTAGATAAACAACAAACTTTGATTTGCATGTGTAAACCTTGTTAACATATATTTTTACATCATTAATAACTATTTCACAGACTCCATCATAAATTAAATCACAGAAATTGCATGCCAAACATTTTCCATCCTGCCTCTTGTACTAAAAAACCTGGGATTCAAACTGCTTTGGAAAAAGTTTTTAAAACTCTTTCCCTTTTTGTACAGAAAGCGTGGACCATTACTGACTGCTTCTAATACTTCTTCACTGCTCTTCAAAATTTTCCAAAGCTATATGTAACAAGTTTGTAGCTAGAGGCTATTCAAATGAATTAGTGAGAAGTAAATTTAGTGAAGTCAAAAGAACTAGAGAAAATTTAGAAGTTTTTTCTAAGAAAAATATCAACAATGACTTTGGAACTGCTATGCAAATATCGAATAGTGTAGATTCGGAAGCCATCAAACAGATTATCAGAACAAATTGGAAAATTTTGAAGAGCAATGAAGAAGTACTAGAAGCAGTCGGTATTTCTGCATTAAAGCACAGTTTGATTTATCACCAAGTTTATTATTTTTTATTGTGGTGACAAGGTTTAGGTCCCTAGAGCATGTAGCTTGGAGGGACTGGGATTTCTTTAAGTGGAGCATGTCCAACAGCTCTGGGTTTGACATAGCTTTGTATGTTAGGCAGAGATCGCCTCTAAGTAGGCGATATGTGATGGAGTAAAGCTGGAGTTTTTTGAGACAGTCTGCGTAGGGCATCTGTTTGAGGCCAGTAATCCTCTTTGTGAGGTATTTCTGTGGCCTTTCCAGTTGTTGTAGATGTCTTGTGAGGTACATACCAAAAGGGGCATTGTACTCTATAATGGGTCTAATGAGAGATGAGCAGAGGGGAACAATGACCTCTTTTTTTCTGGATGAGAAACCTTTTGTGATGAGGTGTGCCATGTAGAAGGATTTCCTGACCACTGTGGTGATGTGATTATCAAAGGAGAGACTACTGTCCACCTGTGTCCCAAGGTCTCTTATCACACTTTCAGTGTTAAATAGACTACCGCCTATGTGGTAGTTCATGGGTACAGAGTTTTTACCAAAGGGGATGACAATGCACTTTTTGGCACTGAGCTTGAGGCCATGGCTTTGACATCAGGCATCTGTCTCAGTGAGGCCCTTTTGTAAGATGTCCACATCATTAGGAGTTTCGATTATGGCTCCTAGTTTGCAGTCATCTGCAAACTTAGTTAGCCAAAGACCTTCTGTGTTAGCCTGTACTTCAGAGAAGTAGATACCAAACAGGAGAGGACCCAGGACTGAACTCTGTGGTACTCCACTTGTCACTGGTCTGAAGTCTGATTTGGAATCTGTTACTTTCACAGTGTGGGTTCTGTCAGTAAGCCAGTTGGCAACCCATCTTGTGACATAGGGATTTATACCTAGTTTAGAGAGTTTATCTATAATTCCAGAGTGGGGGATGGTGTTGAATGCCTTGGCGAGATCTAGATACGCTGTGTGAACCACCTTACCCTCATCTATGGCTTTGGTGACTGCTTCAAAGAAGTCTATCAGGTTTAGGAGACATGATCTGCCTTTTACAAACCCGAACTGTGTGGGGTCCAGAGTTTGAAAATCTCCAATGTCTTTGTTTATGAGTTCCATGATGATATGTTCCATGGCCTTGCAGACCAGGCTCATCAGGCTAATGGGGCGGTAGTTCCTGGGGTCTGTCGTGGCTCCCCCTTTGTGGAGTGGGATAACCGTTGTGGTGCGCCATTCAATTGCCACAAAGCCTGAGGTGAAGCTATGACTGAAAATGGTACTTAGTTGTGGTGCCAGTTCTTTCTGTAGTTCATGTAGAAGGCAGCCTGAGATGTTGTCAGGTCCCATGGATGCTGTGTTCTTGGCTTTGGAGAGTGAAGTTTTTACCTGTGCAGCCGTGATTACAGGAACTTTGCATTCTTCTGGTATAGAGATGGGCCCTTTAGGGAGTTGGGCAGTAAAGTTAGCACTGAACCTATCTGCCAGGATGTTGGCAATATCAGTTGGTTCTGTATATATAGTGCCATTATGCTGTAACTCAGCAGATCTTAGTGTTGCCATTGAGATTCTTGACATAGTTATAGAATGCTTTGTAGTTGTCTTTAGAATCAGTGGCAATTTTGTTTTCATAACTAGCTTTGGAGGAATTTATGAAGGATCTCAGCTTCTTACTGAGGCAGATCAGGGAGTTCCTCCAATCATGGGATTTTACTCTTTTTTGCAACAGTTTCTTTCTTCTGTTGTAGAGTTTGTTTATGGCAGAAGACCACCAGATTGGCTTCCTTTTTTTGGAGGATAGCATCTTGGTTCTATTAGGAATAGCACGACCCATGCACTCATGTAAGTGCTTATAAAGTGCATTTGTGTAGGATTCAGCAGTCGTACCTCTATTGTCCATCTGCATGGGTGTCGTGAAGTTTGCCACTTCTGTCTTCAAAAGCGTGAAATTGCCTTTGGAGAAATTTTTTACGGTTGTTTTCCTAATGGGGGTGGGAGCGGGATGTGGATATCTAGGGTGATTAGCTTGTGGTCGGATCTGACCAATAAGGAATTGACCTCTGGTGTGGAACACCTGTCACCCGTGTTGGTGATGACCAGGTCAAGGATATTGCTGCCCCTGGTGGGGGTGTGGATAATTTGATCCAAGGCGTTGGAATTTCATGAATTCCAGAAAATGTTGAGCAAAAGAGTTGGTACATGAGTAGTTTTCCCAGTTAATGGTGGGGTAGTTGAAATCACCCATTATTAGGGTGTTGGGTTGTATCTTAATATTTTCCAGTGTATCAAGGAAAAAGGAGTAGGAATCCTGGGGCATGGTGGGGGGTCTGTTACAAGCAACAATCTGGATTGCGGTCTTGCTCAGAGTTTGTTTAACATGGATAATCTCGGATGCATTATGCTGAGCAATTTGCTTGGAGGTGTGGATATCCTTAATAAATATGGACACGCCTCCACCTTTAGTGTTTCGGTCTGGATTAGGTGGCTGAAAGGTGTGGTATGAATTATAGCCTGGTAATGCAGGGGTGCTCTCTGGAGCTTTGAACCAGGTCCGTCACCGAACAGATGTCGATGTTCTCCATTTTAAGGAGTGCCTCGAGTGAGTGCATTTTGAGGTTTAGACTTTTAGCATTGAGTAGCATTACCCACAGATTTTGCTTGCTTGTACCTGTTATGGTGGTGAATTTGCCATTTGAACCTTGCCTAAAAAAGGCACTATAGGGGTGGCAAGAGCCTTTGCCAGTATCCAGAATCCCAAGGGCGACAGGTGCAGGCTATCTCTGGCAAAGCGTCGTGGTCTGTCGATCATGTCATCCCAGGCAGACAGATACTGGATTCCCTCTCTCTCAAAGTTCTGTTCATCTTTCCTATGTAAAATGATGAACAATTTGCACAGGTGGACAAATGTACTAAATTGTGTGTTGTACAATCAGCATAACAGTGAAACTCATACTTAACTTGCATTATAGGATGTATAAAAATGTTATTACTTGCCATGTAGATACAATACCTACAATTTCTACATGGAAATGTCCCTGAACGCTTGGATTGAACCATCTTATCACCCTCTTTCTCATAACAAAGCAGTCTCTTAAGAGATCTGTTGTTTTTTTGAACATGAAAGCACTAACGTTCTTGAATAAAAGTGTTGTGTTTTTTTGCCCACCATGGTGTCACCCTGCAAGTTTGCTTTTACATTTGGATATTTTACTCTTCGGGTGCTTTATCCTGGTATTGGTTTGTTTTGGACGTCATCAATCTTCAGAATTACCCAGGATATCACTGGAAAGGGGGGGAATGCATAAATAAACATTCCAATGAAGGGAATGAAAACATAGTTATTGTCTGTTTTAAAAGCAGGCCAAGAAATTTCTTTGAGGTGTTCCCCAGAAATGGATCAAAACCTGGAAGACTTCTTCACTCAAATTCTATTTGTGAGGTTCTGTCCTTATTCTTCTTAGTTTGTCTGCCATTATGTATTGCTGTGTTGTATAGTAATATGCTTTGGGAGTTAATGAATGCTAAAGAGCTAACTCCAGAGCAATCACAGCCAGCCTGCATAGAGAATACGGCCTTGTGCCCTCTAACATGTTGATGTATCACATCACTTTGGTGATATGTAACAGTTTGAAAATAATATGCTTTGGTTTGTCTAAAGAATCCTACAGGCCTTGCACCTTTACCCTCATAGGAACTGCCTACAGTTAAATTCTGAGACATCTGTAGATATGGATTGATTTGGAGACTGCAGATTACAAAGGTGAGACATATAGTTGGTAGTATTTGTAGTCTCCACCACTGCAGTTCCCTTTTTATGTAAAGCCAAGATAGGTATGTGAAAATCTAAAGGATGAAAGTACTGGTCCATGTGTGTTTTAAATAGTACAGAATCTTCCCCATGTACAACCTAGTGAGAGGAATCATGAGAAAAGTACAGTTGTGTAAGTCCAAATTAGCTGTAACAGTAGATGTTCATAGAACTCGCTGCCTTACTTGCATATGGGTAGTAGTGCCCTTCTACCATCCCTCTGGCTGCCTACCAAAGCTCAGTGTTCCTTGCACTGGCTGTCTGTAGGTGTGATGGAACAATCCCCTGGCAGTATAGGGACTGCCTTACAAGCCCACAGACATGGGCCTTTCAGTTTTCTAGGGTCCGGCAGGACGAGAAGACGGGAACTCAGGGTTTGCAAACACCTACTGTTTCAATACCAACAAAAATAAACCACACACATGCACACACACAACAATAAAGGCCAGAAGCAGTACTCAATGGCAACCCAAACACCAAGCTATGTACATTCAAATATGGGGATGGTGGGTGGGTACTGCCTTTAAGGCAGTGTGTTCTATGAACATCTACTGTTACAGGTAAGTACACAACTGTACTATGTTAAACAAACACACTGCCTTACAGCTTACTCAAACTGAGAAGAGGAAGGATGAGAGTCCAGGAGTCCTTGGTGAGGTCTGCTCTGGATCTAGAAAAAGCATCCCATATGTAGTGCTTCATAAAGGTATGGCAGAGGGCCAAGCTGCTGCCTCTAAAATACTTCTCAAGTCCACCTCTTTCCAATACACCACTGAAGAGGAAAAGACCCTGGTGGAATGTTCTTTTACTTTGCCATGGTGGGTATAAAAAAATAATGCTACAGGACAACCAACATGCAATTTTTTGTGTAGAGACAGATTGACCTTTCTTTCCTCTGTATAGGAAAGAAAAAAAGCCTTTCTTCTTTCCTGAAGGGTTTTGTTCTGTCAAGGTAATACCTGAGCTGCCTGTGCACATCCATGGCATTAAGTATCCTCTGTCCCTTATTCTTAGGTTCTGAAAAGAACAAAAGGAGGTTAACAGCCTAACAGAGTGAGTAAATTCTGAGACTACTTTCAACATGAAAGAGGGATTAGTATGTAACACAACCTTATCCCTGTGGAAAATAAGGTAAGGTTGTCCCACAATGTGTGCATGCAACTCAATAAACTCACCTTGCAGATGTCATTGCAATAAATGAAATAGTTTTCCACATTAAGAGCTTCAGATCAGTTGGAGAAGCAGGTTTGAAGGGTAGTAAGGCACATTTTTCCAGGACATAGTTGAGATTCCACGAAGGAGGAATTTGCTTGTGTGTTTCAGGGGGGTGGTCTCATATGCAATACTCCTTTCATGAACTGTTTTACCAAAAAAGAAGAAAAAGGAGGAGACATTGGCAGACAAGCAGAAATGGCCACTGAATGCAGCTTAATGCAGGCATACAATAAGCCATCCTGATTTAGCACAAACAAATATTTCAAGATCAGATGGATGTTAACCTCAAGGAACTGATAGAAAAAAGCAGAGGGAGGAAATAAAAAAACAAAAGGGTTTCTTATCAGAGCTCAAAAGCTGAAGAAATCCAGAGTAAGGAGCAGTCTTCCAAAAGATGCTACTCTTAGTATGGCACTAGAAAACTGAATGTGTCCTATCTGTGATTATGAAGAGCTGTCTCCGTCCTGTCACATGATTGGTCCTTCTCACTCACAAACAGGCAGTGGGAGGAGTTCTGAGCTTTCACAGACTGCCAGAGAGAGGGTAGCAGAGAACTACTACCCAGATATCAGTAAGGTAAGGCAGTGTGTTTGTTGAACATCAGAGAGACTGTGAATCACAGAACCCTGAGGAGTGTCAGGCTGAAGTCTCTAATTGATATGAGAAACTGGAAGATTTCTATATAAAACCTTTCTGAAATAACCAAGAAGGATTTCTGAATGTTTACCTGGAATTTCAGACTGGTCAGAAGAGTTGAAACCCATGTTAAGGACTCTTGACATCTGGGAGAAAACTTAGCAAATATAAGTAAGTCATCCAAAAAAGGAAGTGCAAATTCTGTTTGGTTTGGGGTGTGGGGAAGAACTCCCTTAAAAGCAGGTCTTTGTATCCCTCCTGAACCACCTTTAACATCCATGAGTTTGTCATAATCTTTTGCCCTGTCATTGCCACTGCTCAAATGAAACATTGCCCCATGTTTAAAGTTTTACAAAACATTAAAAAGTTTAAATAAGCAGTGCATTTCTATATCAAAAAAGATTCCACACTAGTCACAGCTAAAAATAGCGGCCCCAGATGGAAAACAGACAGCAGTTAAGAAATACAGGGTTTCTTAAAGGGACTATAACATATATTTGAGAATATATATATATATATATATATATATATATATATATATATATATATATATATATACATACATATATATACATATATATATATATATATACACATACATATATACACATATATATATATATATATATATATATATATATATATATATATATAAACTTTGTGTCCTGCTCACATAGTTGACACACACACTTTGAGACTGGATTCATATACAAACACACAGACAGACTTGGTGAAGGCTGGCACAGGTTCACTAGCTATGCCCCCTTCTGCCCAGACAATAAGGAAGTAACCACTGCCACAAACTACTATTATCAGCTACTCCAAAGGCCCTTACCAAAGGGTGACCAATTCTACTGTGTAATGTTACTGTTATCCAAATAGTAAGTGGCTATTGGAGTGGCTTGTAGAGTATCACCAAATACATCTAACAGCTTATATATCTCTACACAAGACAGCCACAGTTAAAAGGTTTAAAAATATTTAATAATAAATAATAAAAACGCAAGACAATGCTCATTAATTCAACACAGTGACAATAGAGAGTTCAGAAATCACAGGAAATACTTTAAAAACAACATTGTAGGATAGTCTCACATAAATCTAGAAAACATCTACACTAATCTGGCTATATTCCTATCTATCCCTAAAATAAATACTAAGATCTAAATCCTACTTACAGAGCAAGGCACAGTGCTGGTGAGTTGTTGTCAGATTCAGAAAAAAATACAAAATGCAATCTCTTTCTCTTGAGATAGTTCTTTAATTGGTGATACACATTACTGCTGAGTCATTTCAGATTACATCATTCTTGTCACTTCTGCTTAAGTTTCCCAGGCTCACAGAATGTAAAATTTAACATTTCTTTCTGATCTGCAGCTGCCAGGAAGTCAATACACTTTACATGTGAAACCTAGTAATTATCGCTGTCTTAAGACAATAGACAGAAGCTCCTAGCCCAGACATCCTGTCTCTTAGCTTGAGATCACACACAGTAGTATTTTTTTATCAGTTTATTTTCTTAGACTTTGCAAGTTAACTCTGTATGTCCCAGTTTTCTACCATAAAAACATACATTACATAGGCATAGAGTTTATACAAATTTCTGCTGTTTTCCCAGTAGAGTGCACTGTGGTTACAAGCTTGAAGCTCTGCACATAACACAATTTCCTTACATCTGTAACAGAAGCCTGTGGATCATATTAATATTTACAATGATAGAATTATTTACAAAATTCTATCTAGCTAAGCTGACAGTGTTCACAGTTTATCATGTGTATTTTGTCCTGGTGGCCAAGTGGTTCCTTTCCTGTTGAACATTTTTAATGGTTTGACGGTTTGTGGATATATAGTTTGGATATTGTCATCTCAATGATTTGGGATTCGAGTTAATAGTTTTCGATATTTTGTAGTAGACCCATATATATATATATATATATATATATATATATATATACACACACACAATATATTACAGACAGCTTAGAGGATGCACAGAATCACAGAACAAAGGTTCAGACAAAGATTTGATTGTAAAATTATTGGATTGGAAAATGCATCAGAAAGTCAGAAAGTTTTATGGCAACTCTGAGTAAGTAAGGGTTAATGAATCAAACTGCTTTTTAACAGTGTTCTGTGGCCTATTTGGTAAACAGACAAATGGACAGACTAATTAAGCCATCTGGCCACTACTTCTTTTCAAAATGCATGCTTTTGTTATCACAGGCATTGTTCTTTACAGATCATTATTCCACTTCTATGACTGTTTCAAGATTTGAAGTAAGTGACTTAAGACAATAGCACCAACTCCTTAAGCAGTCTGTACAGGGGTCACTCATGCCTCTTAGTATTCTCAGACCACCTCAGATACCCCATATATGTAGACAATGCTATGGAACTATCTACTTTATCGCCTCACCTTTCCCTAAACCCAGTAACACTGTTTTTATGCAAGATTTACATGTCTTGGTTCCCTGTGTCAACTATCTAAACAACATTATAATGCAAAACAAGTAGTAATAATAATAATTTGAACCAGAATTCAAAACCAGCTTTTATGGGAGTGACAACCCTCCTCTCTCTCTTTTTCACACAAAGACACACACACACACACACACACACACACACACACACACACACACACACACACACACACACACACACACACAATTTCTTCTTCAACAAATTAATTGCAAAGTGGTATAATTTCACACTCAGTGACATTTACAACTGTGATTGTCATACACACTGCATACTATTCCATCCCTTCAACCACAGGTTTTCATTGGATAGGTTATTAAACAAAGAAAAGGGTGATGCTTTTAAAGTCTCATCAAAGAAGGGTTGTTAATGTCTAGTGAAAGTGATTTTTTGAGAGTCATGCTTCCTTTCTCCTCAACCAAACCTAATTCCATGTCATCAAATTCACATTTTAAGAGAACCCTGAAACACTCATAAATGCATTCCCAACTATGATAAATTTTATTGCACATGCAGTTCCAGCAACTCAACCAATGTCTTCCGGCTAAACTAGTTAAATGTTGTTTGAGTAGTGACTAGCATTATATCAAACAGTAGCTGCTTCCAGTAAGTAAACAATAGCACAAAAGTGAGAAGGCATCCTGACTACTTTGTCCTCCACTTAAAAGTTGTGTCATATTTATGGTTTTCTACCAGCAATCATATTTACGTGAATCGCATCCAAATTATTTTATTCTAAAGACTGCTTAATTTAATCTCATTATTGTTTGTCATCCAGGTTTCGTATATTTTAGTATTGATGGTGAAAGTATTAAATTGAAGCCTCAGTAAAAATGTTAACCTTCCAAAATCCACACAAACAAATTAAATTCAAATGAGCACAATGTTAACTGCATAATGTCATAGTAACATACACACACATAGATTATGTTAAAGGTTTCTAGAGCTATGAAATACACTCAAAAATATCTATTCAAGACATGAAAGGAGTTTAAAATGACTTGGGATTAGGATGAATTTCTTCAAATGGAATTTTTATTCCACTCCATCTCAAAAGACAAGATATTTCCCTACCAATTTCTTTAACAAGAATTGCTGCCTAAGGGACTTGCAATATTCTGAAAAGAAGGATGCAAGCTGAGCACTAATATATATTGGCTGCAAGCCTCATGAATGACTTATTATTAATTATTTGGAGGCAATGGAGGGTGCTGGCAAAGAAAAAAGCTTCCCACAACAAGTTAGATGAGAATTTATAAGATGGAATGCAACAGAGGAAAAGTACCACAGCAGGCGCAAGTAATGCAACCAGTACATGCTAGGACACAGTTGGCCTATGTTCTTTAGCCCAGCCCAAAGGTCTGTTTAACCCCACTGTCATCCTGCCCCTTAAGGCTTTCATTGAAATCACAAAAGATCCCCAAGAGATGGATGAAAAGAGACAGAGAAGCAAGTAATGTTTCAAAACTTGGCCAAATTAACTGTTCACAGGGACGGCTATCAGTTGGTTCTACCATTTGAATACAAACAGAGGTTTTCATCCCAAACACTTAATCCTTTTATAAATAGTTTAGCATTTATCAGCAAATACCATTTGTCATATAAAGCTCAGCAGTTTGCTGCCGGTATGTGTGTTTGAGCTGGGGTTTCTCAACTGTATCTGCACAGGAACTTGAGTGAATTATCAGAGTCTCTGTATTTACACAGTACAGAGCAAAGATAAAACAGGCTAGGTTAAATTATTTTTCAACAGTGACTGACAAAGAGAATGTTCCACACATTTAATTTCTTAATTTCTTGTCCCATTAGTCTTAGAAAATTGCAGTCTGATTAATAGACACAAGTCTTCAACCGACAAAATTGTCAACAGATATCTATTTTTTTCTTTTTGTTTTTCCTTTCTTTTTTTTCATACTTTCTTTTCTTTACTGATTTTTTATGTTTTCTTCGCTTCTTTCATTATCTGTATAGCAATGTTTTAAAGGGCAGAAGTCTGAATTTTAAAAACATGAGATCACATATCTCATGCACATAAATTACAAATGCTAAAATATAGAAACCAGTTAAATAGCAAATTTAAAGCAGAAAAAAGTATCTGCACACGAATATGCAAAAATGTTTTGACTAAAATAATTCTACTACAGTGAATTCTAATTTGTGAAATAAAAAGTGTCAAATAGCTTTCTGAAGGCAATTTTGTGTAGTTGACTTAATCCTCACACCCCCATGTAGGTCATTTTGTGTCCAGTATAGCCCAATATATGATTTTTAGTCCCAGGCCACTGCCTGGGAATAAGAATAATTATTCTCCACAAATCAAATACTCAGTCTTAGGATTTTACATTTTGGAATTCCAGTATGGTTCCCCAAAATTTAATTAAAACAGAAACGTGCATCACAGTAAATGCCATATAGTTGCAGAATTAGCCCAAAACTAAACTGAACTAATACAAAGATAAACTCTTTCTACTCCATACATCTACATCACACAATTCCAAACTTCCACTTCAGCTTAATCTAACATACTAATACAGAGCATGCTAAAAAAACACAAGAAACATTTCTCAATAATTCTAAATCAGAGACATCCAAAAAACCCCACAGTTAATATTCTGACCCTAATACTACCCTACATGCAAACTTTCTAATTATGACCATGTATATTCAAACTTACCATCTCTAAACGAGCATACATATGACTCTGTCCCCACTATACCCTTACTTAAATGGAGAACAAATAAGGTAAGTAGGGAAAACTGAAAAAAATACCATTCTTCATTAAGAAATGGACCTCAGAACCCACAACTCAGTTCCCATATGCTGTGTGAAATGAATACACAGCAGACAGCAGTATGTGGACCTCAGCTACAAATCACATTGTGGGGGGTAGGATTCAAAGTTCTGTCAGGATGGAACAATGCAATGAAATAGTTCCACTTTCTGATGAGGCACAAGATACATGACAAAATGTAAAACTTGTATCCAGAATGCTAAGAAACTGTCAAGATATTGACATTAGAAGACAGTTCCACAGATATGCATTAAACAAGGCCCACTGAAATGCACTGCAGTGCTTGCCCTGTGTTATGATTTACTCATGGATTAAATAAGATGATGGTGATTATGGGTATAGTAATGTCTGCTATGTGAGGACTGACTGAGCCTAGAATAAATGATAATATACTTATTTATTTCATGCAACTGCGGTGGTGGTGCTGCGGTAGTGTTGTTCTCAGCTAAAGCGTCTTCTGTGTGGAGGCATACGTGAATGGGGCGTGCCTTCGTTGAAGTTTGTGTGTCAGGGCTGGTAACCCGGTACGTAAAAATCAACTACCAATCATTAGCAGACCGGAGTTCTGCTGTGGCGACCCCTGACCGGGAAAAGCCAAAGGACACAACAACACTTATTTATTTCATATTTTCCCAAGTCTGGCATGGGAGGATCATGGTAGGTGGAAGGGAAAATATGTTTTAATACTATACAGAAATTGCACTGACTGCTTCACAATGCTCTTTACATCAGGGATAGGTTAATTGTAGATTAGATCATCCATTGATCCTTCAATTACATATTAGCATTAAAAGATTAGGTGTCTCCATTATAATAACATGCAACAGGGTACAAATGTACATGTGATGGATGGGGTGGGGGAGTTTAAATTACGATAGTGAAACTATTGTAGTAGTTTCTCCAAAAATGTTTTCACTAAGTAAAAAATATGAGATTGGCAGACGTGGCACCTGCCAATGTATATTCTGGGAAGAATGGCAATGTGGCACAGTGGACAGCAAATCTGTGTCTGAAATGGGGATGGTGGTGGCATACCAGTTAAGGTATTTACCTTACAGACAGAAGGTACAGAGTTTGATTCTCACCTTTGGGAAGTATGTGTAGGCTTAAAAAAAGCCATCCTGAGGTCATTAACCTAGTAATCAATGAGCACAACCTGAAGAGACTGGGTTGCAGTCCAGCATGTTGATTGAAGCCATACCTGACAAACACTGGTATCCAAGTGCAGTATAAGATAGGTGCTTTACAGGTGGATTTGTCCTATACTTTAGATGAGGCATTAAAATACAGTGGTGGGACTGTATTCAGCATAACAGCAGATCTTCAGGAAAGGTCACCATTACAGTATTATTGCCTTTTGGTTCACTCATCACTTGAGCTGCACTGGACTGGCTATTCTTTCAGAGCCCTTGTGAAACTTGTGAAACAAGTGAAAGCTAATGCAGGTGTTGCATCTGAGAAAGTATTGAGAGACATGGCATAAGACTACCGTATGAAACTGACAATGGCATGTGTGATTAACACCTTCACTGGTAGAAATGTATTTGTGGTAAACAACTATATAATGTTCTTATGTGTTGAGTGTACATTTATTTATTTATTGCTTTTCTTGACCAGGAATGTCCAACTGGATGGGGTAGGGTGGATAAGAATAGTTTAGGTGGAATAGGCAGGTGTGGTGCATAAGCAAAGTCATAAGACCTTTTAAGTGTTGTTTTAACAGTAGCATGAAGGAGTTCAGGTTGTTAACTTGTCTGAGTGAGAGGAGAATGGAATTCCAAACTTCAGAGACATGAGAGGAATATAATGTGTCACCTACAGTACTTTTTCACTTACTCAAGTACAGTATGAATTTATCACAAGAGTGAAGAGTCCTAGATGGGGATTAAGGCTGGATAATATATTTTAGTGTTTGGCATTTTTCAGGTTGAAAAGCAATACTGCAGTGTTACAGTGTTATTTGCTGGAACAGTGTCTCATAGTAATTCATTTTTCAAACCTAATTCCCAAAGTCTTGTCATGTAGGCTAGACTGCTATACAGTGTATCTATCTCATTTTAATAGCAACCTATTCCACTGACTAGCAATCCTATCTTGAAAGAAAGTAGTATTTTTTGTGCAGGTTTATTAGTTGCCATAAGTTAGCAATTGTTACATGTTTCCGTATTGCAATTAATAAAATATATTCCAGGATATGCTCACCTTACTTTTCAGGTATTTAAAGACCCACATCAATATGCCTGTTAGCAAGTAGCAAAAGAATGACTGATGATCGATTCTAACTAATCAGTTAGTTACAATTTAGAATCCATCCAGTACAGATTAGCCTAGTAAAGTACTTTTGTATCTGCCCTAACATGTTGATGGTATTACTATAAACATTAAAGTCTATGCCATATTCTATCACTGGTTAGAAAACTGTTTAGAAAACTGACTTGTATATTGGTATAAGGATATCAGGATGTCTTGAGGAAATGGTGCACAGGATAGTTTTAATTGTACAAAAGGCCTCCTAATCACAGAGCTATCATCTAGTACAACATTTAAATTATCAGTGATTACAAGATCATTAAAATGAACACAAAACAATAATCTGGTAGAAATTCCATAAGGATATAATTAGCTTGTACTTCCAAAGCGTTTAATGTTACACTCTGAATTAAGTTCATCCTTATCTATAGTTGCTCAGTTGTATAATTGGTCCTAACAGAGTAACATTTTTAATTGATCTTAGACATTAGTTATCATACCTGCCACCTTAGCAACATCTGCATATTTACCCACTCATTTATGATTTATTGATGGTAATGTAAACATGGAAGTGTTAAAAAGGAAAGGATTAGGCACTGGCCATTGAGATACACCTCTAGTGACATTAAAGAGATCAGAAAGTATATTTTTGTTGTAAATAGAGAAACTTCTTTCAGACAGTCACAGAGAAATCAAACGAAAATTATACAGAATAACTCTCCAGGACTTAAGGATAGATAATAATAGTTGAATGGAATATTGAATCAAACACTTTGGTTAGAACCAAAAATATAATGGCAATGGCTATATGATTGCCCAGTGCCTCATCAACATTTGGAGTACAAAACTCACTGATAGTCACACAGAACCTATCTTAACAGAATTCATGTTAATTAATAACATTTAAATTAAACTCTTAGTGGAGATTAATTCTAAAACACCCCTCTCCAATATTATCCCAATGGGTCTATAGTTTTCAAAATGGCCTGCATCACCACATTTCAAAATAGGGAAATGTTGGCAATTTTCTATCCTTTTAGAACATACCTGAAATAGATGCCCTAATACTGGCTAAATACTGTCTTTAATTGAATGAAGGAAGAAGCTACTGAAATCATCAGGGTGAGCACCTAAACATTTATTGATTTTATTTAAATAATTTGACATGCAGTCATTCAGTATAGTTGGGCATTCACCGCTGATATAAGCGGTTATTAAATAAGTCCTTAAAAACGTGTTCAGTAAATAAATCACTAGTATCATTTATTATACATTTTTTGTCATTCATACTTATGTTATTAGAATGACTTACATAATAACTTATGTGATTTCCTGCTGTCTTCTGTATGCTTGGTGAAGGTTAAATTCATATTCTGCTTGGTCTAACTGTAGATCTAAATTTGTTGTAAATTGCATTATATCAGTTTTTTTTTATTTCTGCTGTGGCCAATTCTTAAGATAAGAGACAGAAGAATCCCTACTAATAGGGATATGATCCTGAAATATGCTGTGAATCTTATTTTCAGACCAGGTCCAACTGTCCAAAACATCCATATATAACACTTCATTACACCAGTCAAAATTGGTAAGTTCCCTGTTTACCACATTATAATTGCAGAACAACGCAATACCTTCAAGAAGCAAAACAGGCATTCTTCAGAAGTAACTCATGTTACTGCTCCCAAATTCCAAAATACGCACACACACACACACACACACACACACACATACACACACACACACACACACACACACACACACACACGCACGCACGCACGCACACACACACACACACACACACACACACACACACACACACACACACACACACATGGTTAAAGAAGCCTAATAAAGGTAATGGATATATTGACTTAATGTTAGCATCTGTGCTATGCATCCAAAATATTGCCAAGCCTGGTTGCAAAATGAACGTATTGCAAAAGGTCTAGTCATGCCTCTCAACTTCTTGGCACAAGAAATCTGGATGAAGAACGACATAATGCAGGGAGAAATGGTCAAAAGTAGAGACACATTTCAGATATTGCCCTTATAAACTTAGAAAGTTGCTAGAATAACAGAATTTGTGTTAGCATGCATTGTCTAAAGGACATGAAGCCTGAAATTCAAAGGTATGTCATTACTTACTGACTTTAATCCTCAGATCATACTGGTGTTTTGTCAGAAAACTGTAAGTTTTATGAGGAACAGGACACAAATTTGGACATTCTGCGAACATCTGGACAGTTGAGAGGTATTGGTGTAGTTCATTTATGACCTGCAATAATTCTAACATACTGCAGGGACATTCAGATCCCCTGCCACAATACATGATCTTTCTGATATACACTTAACTAGTTCTCTGATAAATGCAGTTTTCAACTGCTGATAATGACGTACTTCTATAAAAGACAAACAAATTAAAAACCTTTGGGTGAGAGTGGGAGAACAGTCAAAGCAATAATATAACAAGCAAGAACCTTAAAAAATGGAAAACAAATGTGTGATAACTATATACATTAGCAACCAAAAAGGGGAAAGAGGGAGGGAAGTTTTACTGTTACAATGACCTGTCTTTGAAGATCCATTGTTATGGTGAGTATATTCACACAACTATATTATCTTTTTGAAACCATCACACTTGAGTAGGATACTAAACAGTGAATGCATTCACACAACTATATTATCTTAAACTGAAGCCATCTCACACTTGACTAGGATACTAAACAGTGAGTATATTCACCCAACTATAGTATTTTAAATTGAAACCATCACACTTGAGTAGGATACTAAACAGTGAATGCATTCACACAACTATATTATCTTAAACTGAAGCCATCTCACACTTGACTAGGATACTAAACAGTGAGAAGTGAACAGGTGCTGCATCACTTGTACCACGGCTATATTTATGAGGTAATATAATTAACATTTCATCAGTCTCTGTATTAAGCATGACATATGCTTGTATTCATTAAGAAATTTTGCCTACATCAGTAAAGAGTTTAGCAAATGCAACTTTTCAGTCATAGCAATATGCTCACATATCAAACTATCCATAAATATATCTGGTTCTTCAGAGACATACCAGATCTGGAGAATTTAATAGGACTATTCACTCAAGATCAGAACTTTAATTTGAGGCAGGTCTTGCTGAATTAGTGCTTTACTAGGTAATATAACTAGAAAAGACTCTCTCTCTCTCTCTCTGCAACTCCTGAATATCATAGATCTCATATTTTATATATTCCTGTGACAGTACTGGTTGTGACAATCTTGGTTGCTCTAGTTCCGTAAACTTCAGTGAATCTGTCTTATACACACACAGTGATGCAAGAAAAGATGGACATTGCTGGCATCATTAGAAGTACTGGTGAGTAATGAGAGAAGGTTGGAGAGCGAGGTGCCTGTGTTCAGAAATAACAAAATCAGGGAGACATATGGGTGAAGCATCAATCCACATAAAGAAGATCATTAGATGTGAGTTCAGAGTGGAGAAAGAACATAAATCCAGGACTGGGGCAAGGATTAGAAGCTAGGTTAAGTGCCATAGTAGTAAAGGTACAGGAAGCAATTGGGCCAGTTTGTAGACTGGCAATGCATCATCCACCAGCGCAACAAGAAAGGAAGATGAGGGACTGCAACAGAGAATAAAGGAGGGGGTAGGAAGATATTAGTCTACCAGGAGCAGAACTGAAGATTCCGTGCTCTGGGATAGGGAGGTCATGGGAGCTGATCAAGGTCCTTAACCACAAGCAATTCAGCCAGTCAGTAAGAACTGTAACCGATAGAACAAAGTTCTGGATGTGGTACCAGCCAGTGCAGAGGGTGTCATGGATGTTCAGGTTAAAACACTCTTTGTCAATAGTGATCATGTCATTGTATAATCTGAAGTAGAGGGAAGGGTAAAAAAAAAAAAAAAACAGAGACAATTGTGTGGAATTTTAGAACAGTGGTTTATGATGTGTTTGGTGAAATGGTCAAGGAAACATTAGGACACTGAGATAAAATCAAGGACATAAACAAGATATGGGGATGGATAAAGGATGGAGTACTCACAGCAGTAGACAAGGGTGTGAGGAATAGGCAATAAAAGCAAAAAGAGAGAAGGCAAGTGTGGCTACAATGGAATGTGAAGTTAAACACAACAAAGATGGTAAAGGCAGCAAAAATGTATAAGCTGAAAGGAGTTAATAAAGAAAGAATAAATGGAACTACAGAAATGGAATTACTACACTTGAGTCGCATAAACCTTGGTGTGAAGTATCTGGAGAAAGGACTTGATGACTGCAACAGAGCAGAAAAATGATCTTCATGAGTTGACCACATTTGGTTTGGACATCAGAAGCAGACTGATATGACAGAGAAAGCAGTAAACAGAACTCTTGGGGTTAAACTCTAGAGGCAAATACGTAATGCTGTCAATTCAACAGGTTATATAAGGAAAATGGCATCAGACTGATGAAGGAATTCAGATAAAAGCTATCAGAAAGATCCATGGGATGGATGGAAAGGAATATGATCAGAGATTTGATTCACTTTTATATCCTCAATACTAAAAATGCTAAATTTCATATTCTCAAGATATAAGTCAAAAAATTTAAACCATCCACACACACACACACACACACACACACACACACACCTCCCTCCCAACACACTGTGCCTCCCATGCCCCCCTACTTAAATATTCTCACTCCGAGGTCGTAACTACATACAACACACACAAAATACCACCACACAAGCTACATTTTCCTCGTGCACACACATCACAGCAACAAAACACACTGATACACACCACAGCCCCTACCCAAAACCCTTAACACACACACACTTACCTGAATCCATAACCACAGCAAAACCTCAGAAGCGCGAAATTCAAAACCTCTGGTATGCGAAGTTTTAAATTTCGTGCTTCTGAACTTTCACTCTTCTCAGGATTCCACTTTATGGGCTCAAAATACTGAATTTCGATATTTCAGTATTTCGAGCTTCTAAAGTGAATCCGATCAGAGACATAGGAAGTAAACATTTTCTTGACTGAGATGGTGGAATATGATACTGGTACATAAATCATGTCAGAGAGATGTGAAAATGTAATTTTGAATAAGAAGGAGTGGGAACAAGAAGCAGACTGTAGAGACTAACTACTTCCTGGATCTCTGAAAGTATTTTTTGACAGAAAGAGAATTGTGGACCCATGAATGAAATATCACAATGGGGGGAGGGCATTCAAGAAGGACATGGGACAACTAAAAGAATGGTAAGGAGGAAAGTAAGGGAAGAAAGACTGTTAAGGTACTTAAAAAGTTAGAAAAGACAGGATTTTTGTCTCCTTCTATCATTGAACAAATGAGCAAATGTCATGTAAAAGGTGAGAGACTTGAATCCCTGAAACAAAGGATTCCCATACAACAAAACCATGAGATGACAATTCAATCCAGTATTCCTGCATCTGTAAATATGTATGTTTTTAGCATATTCTTCCATCCATAAATATGTTTTGTTCATTTCTAATGTAATACTATTCACCTGGGATGTGCCTATAAATGATCGCTTGAAATCAGTGCACACTACCTAAAAACCAATAATCTTCATTGCTTTTGCTACTGCTTTTTCCTATGCGATTCTTCACTGTTTAGATAGTTCTTTCTATTTTCCTGTGTTCATTATAATCTAGTCTGCTACATGTTCATAGGTAAGTACTAGGCTAGTTGCTCTTTTGGACCATTTTAAGTCTAGGCAATCTCCCTCAAAGGTAAGAATCAAACCCTGTACTTGTGTCTGTGAGATAAACACCTTCACAATTATGCCAACCCCCACATTCTTCAAAAAAATACATATTTGATAATAAGTCAGGTCTACTAGACACACAGTACCTTTTCAGGGTGACCTGGGAGCAATGCACAGCTAAATGACTTGTTCAGGGTCAACAATAAGCAAATGAGAGCTGCAGGAATTTCTCCCTGTACCACAGGAATTATAGCTCACAGTCTTAACTCTCTGAATCAACTGCTATAATTGTAATAAGCTTGAACTCCTCAAATACAGAACTTTTGAATTAATGATTTTGGACTGCATACCATTGTCACACATCAGAATATCAGGTTTAAAGAATAATGACTTTAAAGCACTAGCTGCACTTGCGTTTATTTTGTCTGTTGGTTTAGTTATTTCAGAGGATTTAGAACAATAATTTACATATATGAAATAAATGGTTTCTTTGAACTGGAATTATTCAGTGGTCACTCAAATCCATGAAAAAAGATGCTCTTCACTTTCGGAACAGTTATAGAGCATATCAGTTAAGAGTCTGTGGGGTATTGAGAAAAGGTTAGCTCCACTGTTGTACTCTAGTGGTGCAATGAAGCAAACTAGCAGAAACATACAAGAGATCCATGGAGAAAAAGCTCTTTAGTGACTCCATTGCATGTTTTAAACATGTAATGTAGTTGGAATCCTACACAATGCTCTTACACAGGCACCTAAAGACAAACATACACATTCTGACATACATACACAGTCATACAGACACCTCCACATTCACACATATGCATACAATGATTCAGTCACAATCAAGCTCTTGCTCACACATGCACACATGTGCACACATATGCACACAGTCTCAAAATACTTACTTACTGCTGAACTAACAGAAACACTGCTGCCACACACAAAATTGGGTATACACTGCAAAATACTATGTTTAGCCTCCACTGCGCTACTCTGAAATAGCATAGCTTATCTTTGAATTACCCTTTCATATCACTATAGCACTACAGTCTTTTAATTTCTCCCTCATAACAGTCTGAGCAGTCCTGCTAGAAATATGATTGTGCAGTCAGCTATATGTTTCTGACTGCCTCCTTCACCTGCTGGATTGCTGTTATGTTATGGTCTACATATGGAGCAATTTTCACTACTTGTTCTGTTTGATTTGACATTCCTGGCCAATTCATTACATTTTCTGTTATTTATTTAGCACTGTATTTCCCATATGTGTTTCATATATCCTGCTAAGCATTTTTCTTCTCATTTGACTTGGAACTATTATTTTGTCAAGTTTGAACATTAAAACTTGAACACAATTTATTTATTTCCAGAACAAAAATATAGGAATTAAATTTCTTCTTATTGATGAATTGCATTTGCAAGCCAACATCTCACTATAACTTTTTAATTAATCACATTTCTAAGTCAGTGTCAATGCATTTCTGAAATTCCTTTATTTTACTTCTGCACTCATAATGGTGGTAATCTCAAAAAAATCTCCAGTTCTTCTAATTGTTTTTCATATTTCTGGAATAAACAGGAATACGACCTACTTGAGTTCTCTCTCTTGTGTATTTCCTTCCATGGTCGGAATTTCAATTTGATATAACACTTACATAGATTGACTAACATTTTTAGTTATCTTAGAGATGTCTTGCACTAATACTTTTAGATCATGTTTTCAATTATATATTGTCTATTTCCACATAAAATGTTTTACCATACAGACCTTTCAGGAATTTCTCACATCCATGCACTTTTGACAAAAGTTCCTTTTTCTGCCTGAGCATTTATCTTTTGTAAATCAACAAATGCTCTTGACCCATGGGTAACTGGTTTATTCTCTTTTGCTATTATAGCTCCTATCAAATTAGACTTTTCTCTTGCATGTTCATTGCTTTTATACCATTATGACTGGCATCTACTTACAAAACAACTGGGTTATTCACTCTACAATATTTTAATGTTGGTACTTTTATAACTATATTCATGGACATTTCAAAGTGATTTCTTATTCAGTACTCCATTCCCAGGCTTTACATCCAGGGTACATATTGCTCTAACAACTTTCTTAGAGGCATATTTCTGAAACATTATGTACATACTCTGCAAGATATTACAAAATTCCCATAAACCACTGTTAATGCCTTCTTTTGTTCTGACACTGGCATTTGAACATTTACTGTTTTTTAGTCAGGCAGCAGTCCTTATGTTGGCTTAGTCGATTCAGAAGCTGTATCAGTCTTTTTCATGCACTTCGCATGTTTTATACCACACTGATAGGCTTACAAGAACTTCACATTCTTCAATTACTAGTGTCATTCCTCAGTGATGTTGATTAATTATGAAACCGAAGTCTGAGGATTATGTATTTGCCAAATGGTACATTAAATGTGTACATTTTAGGGGCTTACTTCATCAAGTTTTTGCCACCAGAATCACCAGTTTGTATCTAGTACTGAAAATAGCTTTCATTCTGGCATTGTTGAGACCAATTGTTCAACTTCTACCATTGGATACTACTCTAGTTAAAAACAATTCAGATCTTATGATTCCATACAAATGCAAATATTGCTTTGTTTCACAATGCTAACATTGATATTCATCAATTCTGCTGCTATAATTGCTTGCTGATTAATTTGCTTCCTATTCACTTTATGTTTTGCTCTGATCTACTTCTAAAAGCTTCATGTATACTACTTCCAATATACCTCACTGGCACAGCAACAGGTTTAATTTGTGTAAGATACTCTCCTGGCAAACTTCATAACTGAGTAACTAAATCAGCAATGTCATGAAGAATATCATTTTTGCATCTTGCAACTGTGTGGCTGTTCCTAAATGTATATAGGAGCACATTTTACTTTTATACTGTAACTTCATTCTACCAACCTTAGTTTTTCACAAGGCAAACAATCCAAAATATTCACAGAACTAACCGTAAGTGCTACAATTTGAAGCTGAAGTTTGTACTTCTTATCTTTATATTCATGTCACTTGGTTTTAATCAATACACATGGGTTTGACCACAGTGCATGTATTCAACACAGGATTACCCTATTAGATTTAACAAACTCCCATTTACACCGAAGAATAGCCAGTTGTAACAGTGACATTATGGAACTGTAGAGGTAAGGAAGTTTCCCCTTTACTCTGAGGCCATGTGATATTGCAGTTAGTATATTTGGAGATGTGGGAGGCACAGTGCTGGTCAAAGCTGAAGTTATATGTCATTAATATATATTTTGTTACTTTTGGCACTTACTGTAATTCTGTTTGAGGAATCCCTTTTAACCCAGTGCATTAACTTGGTGGTGTGATTGTGTTAACAATGTGTACACAGCTTTCATTTCAGTGCCATTTAATACCAATGTTTTAAAAGTATCATCAAAAATTGTATTCTGCACCTTTGCCTAGTTTACATTCAACATTTCACTTATTAAATCTCAGCATTTCTTGCCATCAGTTTAATTTGCATGCTTGCTTCCAATCTTCTGAAGCATTATTAAGTGTCACTGTATTAGCTGCTTCCACTTCAGTAGAAGTAACTCATTTTGACATTTTTGATCAATATTATGTACATTCTATTGAACATAATTCTCTTTTCTTTAAAACATAAAATGTAAATGTAAAATGGTTCTTTCTAGCAGATATGCCACAAAACTGATTATGGACAAAACAATTCTTTTTGCCGTGTTTATATCCGCATCTAGCAGCAGAGGCTTAAATTGTCAACTACACCATGTTTTCTGGGCACCTTGTGACTCTCTTTGTTTTCATTTATATTATAGTACTTACTCACTTTTTTTTCTCATTGAAGCCCTGTAATCAACTCTCATTTTAACTGTTATGCTGCTCAGAAATATCTAAATAATCAATAATATATCAGTAAATCATACTTGCTCCTGTGGCTGGAGAGATGCGCCATTTTTTTCTGACAGAGGAATGCATTGCTCATATTTCTCCTAAGCTGAAAAACAAGTAACAAAAATCCACTACACATCAACTAAATGCCTAACGAGACCCAATTTAACTTGTATACTTAACAGTAAATTTCAAGGGGCCTTCTGTCTGACATCTTCTTACTATTGGCTCAGAAGGCCAGGATGGCACCATCACAGATCACTGAAATGGTGCTGTCATTACTCAGCACAGCAGCTTATGCTACTAGCAACATTCACCATCCTGGCAAGACTGTGCCAAGCATCTACTTTATATCTAGGACCCTCATAAGAGTCTCCAGTCAGGGGCTCACAGTGGTCCCTGTACACCAAGTGCAGAAGGAATTTATTTTCTTTAGGTCACCACCTGGGAAACCTGCCACCATCGCTGCCCTTGGAAGCTATTGCCATTTACCAGGTCACAATCCAGAGATATACGGCAGCCCTTATGTGGTCATGTACATTGCTGTAGTTAGCACATAATGCGCATCTTTAGGCAGCTGTGTAGTTTGACCAGCAGTGGTGCAACCATTGTGCAGCATGAAGGTATATGGCATACCATGATGGAAAGATTGTATAAGCATCATATTGTCTACATTTGATAAAGGTTTTGTTCTTCAGTGTATCTGCAGGCCATTAGAGTACATTTCCCCCATGTCCCTATAGTGATCACAGATCTGCCTTGTGCATGCTCAGTGTTTTGTAGGTACTCATGTGAGTTCAATAAGCTGTCTGAGCCTTTTAGTATGGCATAGGTAAATTGTACAATGAGATACATGTATGATTCATGCACATTCATTCAAATGAGGCTCAACAGCATAAGGGCCACATGAAGAGCTAACTCGAAAATGTATAATAAAAGTCACCACAGCCACTGTTTTTTTGATTGCACTATGGAGGATTGCTGAATAACAAGATATAGACCTGATTTTCAGAAGATTTACAGTAATTAATTCAAGTACAACATGTTTGAAAAGGTAAGTGTGGGGAATGGAACTTGTTTTGTTTTTATGTTGCTTGAGGACACACATCACAGTTTGATACTGTAGGTTGGTGAAGTAATGGATGTAAATGTCAACAAAGATACAACTGTGTGGGGGAATGTATACATGGGTATGATGAACTACTGTGGTAGGTAAATTGGAGGGGATGTGCTGTGGCAGGTTCAGTGTATAAAGCACACTTTTGAGGTTTGGTTCCTTGTGTACTATGCAGGTAACACACTCCATGATTTCGACAGAAGACTGTTTGTATAACACTCAGTGTTGATAAGCAGGCAATGGGAGGCATTCTGCTTGTTGATAATTGAACTCACACTTGTTGCACACATGTTGAGGTGTCCTGTATGGGAGTGATACCTCTATCAAATGTATAGTATATGATAAAAGGCCTATTTGGTACTACATGTTAGCACACTGAAACTACTGATGCAGTTACTTTGAGTGTAATATTACTAGGTGTGATTGTTGGTGAGCAACCAGCACAGTGCAAATGTGTGTTACATAGGCCTTGTTGTCAACATCCTTCCATGACATTACTGTTTGACTGGTGTGTCCATATAATTTTTACTATAACTCGTTCCTGTGGACTCTAGATGTAGAAAATAGAGGTGATCCAGAAAGCTTGAGCCAGGTCTGGTATTCCAACTATGGTCCAGAGGGCGACTGGACTAACAAAAAACAGAGTACAAAGGATTAGTCCAGATAAAATCCCTTTAGCTAACAGATCTAAGAGACTCTCTCTGATACCCTCCCTGTAGGAGAAATAAAGATGTCTTGTTGACGTTCCAAGTAGTTTATTCAGTTAAATCCATTTGTGGGTTACTTTGTTGTTGTTGGCCAACTATTCCTGTGTTACTGCCTTGCTGTTGGCAAACTATTACCTTTAGATGATTTTTTATGATTATTTCACCCTTCGATGTAAGCGACATTTGTGGATTACTGTTCATGGAATAGCCGATTGATGAAGTTTTTCTTCAATGTGTGAACAGAGACCCAAATTCACTTGGTTTTGCAAAAAACTCATCTGCCATGCCTGCAACAGGAATCATTGTATGAGATGTTTAATCCATGGTCTTTAAAGCACTTTGGTCACTACCTTTGTAGATATGTACAATGGCATTGTATGTCTGGACTGTGCCACTTATTTTGGTGTGGTAGGGATGGCATACATACATACATACATAGATACCCAAGTGGGGGGCATCTATTATCAGAAATAAATGAATGCATTCATGTCTTACAGGATGTCCTCTTATAAGTCTATGCCCACTAGTGGGCTCTGCATACATACTCTCCTTTGTTCTGTACTTGTTGATTGTGTTGTGGGCTGGGATACACTATACTTCACAAGTACAGTGCACATCACTGGTAGGGAGGTTGTTGAACACTGAAAGTGACAACCAATGCTAGGCTTGTGGCACTTCCACAATCAAGAGAATAATAAGATGCATATCAGAACAGCTGCGATCCTCCAAAGTATATGGAGTATGTTTACCTATGGCCTATGCATATACAGATGATGTGAGCTTTCCCACTTACAACCATATAAGTGCAGTTTTATGCTCAGGGTAATTTGACATCCCTGCACAGTATCACTGCAACACCCAGAGAAGCACCATATATAACACCTCACATGGATGCCCAACATTCATTTAGGTAATTCCCTTTTTACTGTTGCAATGGATAGGGGTCTTATCAACAGTGACCAGCTCAGATGTAGCTGCTCAGATATCATGTGCGAACATCTAATAGTTTACATGCATATTTCTTTGCAATTCCAGGTTGAAATAGCCAAGGTGAGAAGCACCATAAAAGTTAATTCTCTCATACAAAGAATGACATTCTGCAGACTCTCAATAAGCATGGTTGCAGATGCTCCACCATGACAAATCTGACCAGGCCTTCCATGTATACACATGGTGAGATATTAAAGTGGTCATCAATGCAGTGGTTGCCAAAATCATAACTATACAAAATTCTGAAACAGGGTCACCAACAAATTCAGCCTACATAGCACAGCAGATGAGGGCCATGGATGCAAGTCTGCCAACAGAATAATCAATGAAAGGCACTGACAAGTTCCTGGCATCTCTGTCTGGGTGTCTGGACAGCTCTGGAATCTATGGTGGAGTACTGGACATTGGTGCTGAGTTGCACATGACACTATGGTATCCATATCTGGTGCCCAAGGTGAGTATGTTACCATATAAGATACTATCCACATTACTTGCCCAATTCTGGGTCATAACACTTACAAGCATGGCTTCTTTGTTTCACAGGAACATTGGGACTGCATGTCAAAAGGCCATCTCCCTAAGGTATGTTAAACATTTCTATAGTTTTTTGTTATGCATTATTAGTTTCATTGGGCTGTTGGCAATGTTTTGGTGTTTTCACAGGTGTTGCATTATGAGGGTCCTCCATCTTTGATATAGATTAGCCTGAAATCAAAGAACTGTATTGCTCTGATGATGATGGCAGCCAATTCCTGGCACAGTCATGGGTTACTGTGTTAGTGGTAGGCTTAGGCAATTTGATGGCTATATCTCCACACGCTTGCACAGTCACAGCTCCTGCTTGCAGGGCAACCCCACCCTGACTCAGGATGCAACCCAAAAACAGGGTCAAGTTGACACATCAGCCCAGTCAGTGGCTTTGTTTCCAGCAACACAGCCCCTCTTGGCTGCTGCCAGCTCCAATGAGTGAGATGATGACCTCATGGGTAAGAATGTCAGTGGCCAAACACACCATGGGTACCACATGTCCTCCTGAGAAAAGTGTCTCCAGGCAGATACTATTACAGCCACAGCTGAGCTGGTCAGGGAATTATATATCAGTAATAACCTGCAAGAGTGCATGGGCCAGTTATGCAACATTATGGACATATGGCATAGAGAGTCAGTACACAGCATGTGCTTGCCCTGTGTGGACACCGTACTTCCCATGGCCAGTCCACCTCCACTGAGAAGGCCCACCATGTGAAAAGGAGGGAATGGTCACCTCCACACCACCATCCAGCAATGAAGTCATTGTGGAGCAATGGGAATGTACATGTGAACAAGGTATTTGTGATAAGAAGACCTACAGCATGACTCACCATCTGTGCTCATGTAATACTTTGTCTCCTGTATATGCTGCAGATTGTGCCTGTCATCTTCCCAGAAGAGGATGGTCTCATGAACTGGGACATGAGTCATGGGCACTGACTGCATGATGTGCTGACACATTGTATAATATACCCTGTGTATTGCAGACCACCTGGCAGTTGATAGAGTGGAACCCTTTACAGCTGATCATCCCTGCACTTAATGGCTCTGTGTACATTACAGAACTGGGCTATGTCCTAAAATGGCTGCATAATGTTCCTATCACCTCTTTGATGCATGGAAACCACATATTCTCCCCCACATGCTGTAACATAACATTGAGAAACTGGTGGAGTATCCTTGAGGCAGACGCTTGAGATACAATCATTGTGTCCCCCCTGGTTGCAGAATGGTACCAATTGCTAATGTTCTCAAAACCCCATATATCTTGGGTCCACAGTAATAGATATTACACGCATCCCACATGCATATGAGGGAGACATCTCAACCAGGTTCTGTGTTTTGCCTCCATCCACATGGAAGTGGTCCACTGATTCTGTGATGTGGAAGGCATGGTGTGTTAGGCAGGGAAAGATGACTTGATGGAATTGAGGGTGAAAATGTTAAACTTTGTGACTACCTGCACATATATATATATATATATATATATATATATATATATATATATATATATATATATATATGGTTCCCCTTTATAATCTCAAAATACTGAAATCTCGAATTTCAGTATCTCAAAATCATAAAGGCGAACGTTCAAAATCCCGAAACCCCAAAACCGCTAAATACAAAATCACAAACATAAACACACCACACACCACACAACACATACACTATCCTACCCACACTACAACAAATCAAACAACAAAACATTCACAAACACAGCAACACAAATCAATACACCTGCATTACATATAATCAGAGGGGCAAGCCACCCTGCACCCCCTCCACACCCCCCCTACTTATATATACTAACTCTGAGATCACACAAACAGGAAAGGATAGCAAAATCACTCCCAGACATTGTACAGTCCCTGAAGCGCACACACAAACACACACACACACACACACACACCACATATACAAACACCAACACATCCAACACTTACACACTCATACATTCACCTGCCTACCCTAACCCACACATATAACTTACAAACGCACTCACATACATTCGAACTCCCACCCAAAACCCTTACAAAACCACTCATTTACCTTAAATCGCACCTAAATCCACCATCCACACAAAACACTGCACATAAAGAAGTGCAAAGCCATAATCGCGAATTTGAGATATTCGAATTTGCGATTATGCACTTTTGCTATTATAACAATTCACCTTTATGGTCTCGGGATACTGAAATTCGAGATTTCAGTATTTTGAGATTATAAAGGGGAACTATATATATATATATATATATATATATATATATATATATATATATATATATGTGTGTGTGTGTGTGTGTGTGTATTTTTTTTAGGCTTTAGTGGCACCTCCTTTGCTTTCATGGCCAGATTTTTACTGCAGTTAATAACTCTGGTAGTAGCATCTATTTCCTTATAAAATATATACATTTGTAAACCACTCCCCATATTGTTTATCCTCATTTGTATCCACAGTTGCCCTCTTTTTAATAATGTTGCTTACTTCCATGTCATTACACCTTCATTTGCATCTTATGCAAGCTGTTGTACTTCTCAGCCTTCCACAATCATGCCTGAACAACAGGAGTGTGGTCACTCTTCATGCAAAATCGACCATCATGCAAAACCTGTTTCTGTATGTCAGAGTTATCTCCCTGCTGAAAATGACAGTTTCTCATACTGCTGACATTAAGGCCAATGTAGAATGTCAGGAACCTGTCCAGTAGCAGTTTGCTTCACATTTAGATGAGGTGGAAACTGCTTTGGAAAACTGGGTGAGGAACAACTGTGATGTGCATAGCAGAAAGGGCTAAGAACTGTATCATAACTATTCTTTGCAGACAAAGTGAATGAGTTAGGGAATTAATCAAGGCACTTTAATATTAGAAAAAAAAATAGTCTGCCACAACACACAGAGCAACGTCCTGAGCCTAACTCAATAAAGTTTATTTTATTTCAGCAGATGATGAAAGCAGAATCGTCTAATCACAAGATACACAATATCCCTTTTAGAGTAAGACAAGTTAAGGGTAGTGTGTACCAGCCTAGACTCCTTCTTGTGAAATGGCTGAATTCCTTGGAATATGAATATATCCTGAACTATAAAGGGCAGCCTGGGAGAAGGATCTTGATGGCTGGGACTCCAGTATATATTTTTCCTGACTATTCAGCAGCATTATTTCCTGACAGCTATTTTGCAGAGGGCTTTCCAGGTTAGTCTTATTTTCATGCAACTTTCAGGTTGGAAAAGAACAAGCAGTCTTAATTTTTCACTTTCCTGGCTGCCTGGCTATCAGCATGGCACAAGACAGAAAATCTTTTTCATATAGACTTATAAGACTTTCTGGTTGCAGGTTTTCTTACCTCCTGTAAAGCCCTGAGCATGTCCTCAGAAAAGAGTTGCCTAAAAGGGATCACAAACCTATCATCCACAGTCTCAGTTGAAGAGTGGACAAGTGAGGATAGATGAGTCCTTGTTCTGTGTGAGGAGGTCAAAACAGTGAAGTAACTTGTGATGATTTCTCCTGGCTAGATGCACTAACGGGGGAGCCAGTGCTGTCTTGGTCAAAAGGAAGTCACTAGCAAGATTTTTGGGGAGCCCAGCTGAATCTTCTGCAGGACTCTTGGAAGTAGAGGAAGGGGAGGGAAGGCATAGAGAAACATCTCATTCCAAGGAAAAGAAAGGCCGTCAATCTTCCATGCCAGATGGCATGGCACTCTGGAACAGAAATGAGTGAGCTGCCTGTTCAGAAGGGTGGTAAAAACATCTACCCAAGGAATATCCCACCGATGGACTATGTCCAGAAGTATGTCTGTGTGAAGCATTCATTTGTGATCCTGTGTTCTGGACCTGCTCAAAGAGTCTGCCCCTAGATTGTGCTCTGAAGGAATATATATCCTGCCTAAGAGTTAACTGATAACTGATAGCCAGATCCCAGGCCTGAAGAGCCAGCCTGCAAAGAGGATAAGATATAATGCTCCCCTGCTTGTTGACATACCACTTTACTGTGGTGTTGTCTGTATAAATCTTCAGAGGGCCTGGACAGAGCATGAGTTGAACAACCCACAGGGCCAGAATCAGAGATCCCATTTCTCTGATGTTGATATGGTCTGACTTCTGATGGGGGGGGGGGGCAGAGACCTTGAAATTTCAGGTGACCGCAGGAAGCCCCCAATCCTTGTGGCCTAACGGTTAAGGTGTTTGCCTTACAAACACAAGGTGCAGGGTTTGAGTCTCACAAGGGATAATTGGCTAGGCTTAAAATGGCTCATAAGGGCAGTTAGTCTAGTACTAATCTATTCCTATTTCTATCTGAGACATCGGTGAACAGTTCTTTGAAGGAACCAGATGCTAAAAGGGCAAACCCGGTTTGACAGTAAGTTGCTGAATCCACCACTCAAATTCTCACTTGAGACAAGGAAATGGCAATGCTGAAGCCAAAATGACTTGTGGTACCACTAAAGCTTCTGCATATGCAGTGTGGCAAGACAGAGCACTAGAATAGAAGAGGCCATGAATCCTAGGGCCTGAAGAAACTCTCTGACTAGAATGGTAGGCAGAGGAAGAACAGACTGAAAGAAAACTGTTAAGGACAAAACCTTTGGAGGTGGAAGAGAGGTCAACATTGGCACTGCCTGAATCCTAAAGCCCAGAAACATATGATCCTGACAGGGAGTCAGAACAGACGTTTGGAAGTTGATAGTGAACCCCTGACTTTGAAGGAGAGATGGTGGACTCCAGAGCCTGTAAGAGGCAACTGGGATGAGTTGTCTGAATAAACAGGTTGTCTAAATATGGAAAAATCTGAATGCCTTGTGGCCTGCAAAAGGCAATCACAGGAGCTAGGCATTTTGTGAATGCCTTGGGGGCAGTTGAGAGGCCAAAGTGCAAAGCATAGAGCTGAAAATGAGAGGAAGAAACAGAGACACATAAAAACTTCCTGAAAACAGGATGAATAGGAATGTGAAGGTAAGCATCCTTCAGATCCAAAGACACCAGAAAAGTCTGGGGCAGCAACAGCGGAAAACAGGGTTTGAAAAGAAAGCACCAGAAAAGAAGGAATTTTGAGAAAGGTGTTGAGCAAGGAGAGATCCAAAATAGGCTTTCAAGAGTCCTCCTTTCAATGAACTAGGAACATTCTGGAGTAAAATACTTTTCCTACTTGGGAAGGATAGACAGGTTTAGTAGTTCCCAGGTCCACCAAAGACCCAACAGCCTCTGATAAATGAAGAAGCTGCTCTCAAGGGAGTTGAGGAATCCCTGAAAAGGGAGGGAGAGACTTCCACACCATGATGTAACCCTGACAGATGACAGACAGAATCCAATAATCTGAGGTGATGAGTTGCTAGTTTCGAAGACAGAGGGAAAGCTGAAGGGACAAGGGAACATGACTAAGGGTTGGGGGGCAAAATATCATCAAAGGAAGCTTTTGGGCTACAGAAGCCTGAGAAAATTTACCAGGAGGAGTTCACCTTCTACCCTTCCTGCCTTTAGTGGCCTGACAAGGTTGTGAAAAAAAGCAGACCTAGTAGAATATTTCCTCAGCAACTTGGGGATAGGGGACACAAAAATATGTTTAAGGTCCTGATGCATTACCTTTTTCATGAAGAGACTTAAACATATCATCATAAGCAGTCCCAAAGAGATTTTTATTATCCAAAGTAGCATCCAGCAACTTGGCCTTAATGTCTTCAGGTAATGACTGCAGACAAAGCCAAGAGTAATCCCTCATGATAGACCCAAAAGCAGGAGCTCTGGAAGAGGCATTATCAGCATCATAGCTGAACTTGATGGAGTGGCGAACCACCTGAGAGGTAGAACCCAAAATACAGCAGAATACTTTCTTTCAGAAATAGGGAGGTCAGAAATAACCTGACAAGATTGGACAATCAAGGCCACAGCATATTTGGCCATGTTGGTCTGGTAATTGATGGCTCTAAAGGACAAAGTGGAAGCAGTATAGACCTTCCCAATCTTCTCCATGGCCCTACTATCCTTATCCAAAGGCAGAAACTTGGTAGAGGAGACTGACACCACAGCAGGATCAGCAAAAGGACACTTAAATAGGAATTAACAATCCTCAGGAACTTTATAGAACCTGTCAGGTTTCTTTGGAGGAAGGGGTCGAGAATCCGGAATCTTAAAGGCAGATATAAAGAAGTCTGACAAACCAGCTAACACAGAAGGTCCTGCAGAAGATTTAGAAGTGTCCACCTGAAGCAACTCATAATACCTCTTCTGGATATCAGACACCTGAGAAAAATTCCACTTAAAGTGTTCCATCATTCTGGATACTATGTCCCTGAAAGACAACTCCTCCAAAGGGACTCAGGGCTAATGAACTCCCTTTCATCAGAGCCATACGTCAAAGGAGAAGGCATCTGGGGACAGTAAGACAAGGACCCTTCATCAAACTCTGAATCCTCATCTGAGGAATCATGTTCCCTAGGCCTTTTGGAAGGAGATCAACTCCGGGGGGGGGGGGTAGGCAGAGAAACCCTTTGGGGAGGTTTTTCTGGACCATTAAGGCATTAAACAGGCTCTGCGTAAATTCCTGCCATTCCTTTTGAGGGTCCTTAAGATGTAGAGAAGAATGTTTAGTCTTCTGTTTCTTCTTTGTAGGGACATCAGCCTTAGCAAACACCAGAAGTTCCAAACCATGATGGAATTCAATAAGAATACATTAAACTTCTCCCCTGACCAGAATCTGCAGAATCCCTCTAGGGTTCTTCAAAATAATCAACTGCTGTTCCCCCTCAATGTCCGAAGCAGATTCCTGCAAAACCTCACAGGATGTGCAAAAGGATGGATCCATGTCGGTCTCTGACAGGGTTACGGCAGAGGACAACAAAGTTGACACTGGATGGATTTATTGCATGCTTCGAGAAAGAAATCAGGTGGAGGCTGGACAGCCAAAGAATCCAAATAACTGAAAAAAGTAGACCAAAACTTTAAAAGGAACCAGACATGGATGTTTAGAACTTTCGTTCTTTTTATTATAAACTAGAACTTCAGACACTGGATGGCTTTATCACATGCTTCTAGAGAGACATCTTCTAGAGAGATATCTGGTGGAGGCTGGACAGGCAAAGACTCCAGCTGGGATTTGTTGGCCTTCCTGCGTAACAGACGTACCTCAAGGATAACTGAATCCACCATGCTACCATGGGATAACTGTTTAAACCTCTTATTCTCAGTATAGATGGCCAGGGAAGACAACCAGCTTTTAAGAGTCTTAAGCACAAATGCTTTACAAATACCACAGGAGGTATGGTCGTAGGAAGCACCCAAACAAAATAAGACACCGTTCATGATGATCCTATGGGGAATCTGCCTCCCACACTGACATTTTTCCTTCTTGGATGAAATGAACTCCAGGTAATCAAATGAAAACAAGACCAACAGTAAAAAGAAAAAGACCCCAACAGGGCATTTATCTGATGGCTAGGTATTCAGTACAGCAAAGGGCATTCAGACCAAAGAGTGATGATGACATTTTGACTAGTGGCAAAGAAGTTCTGGGTAACTGCGTCCATACATCACCTTTCTGCTCTACGTCCTGTGTGGGGTGCATATGTGTGGCATATGGTGCATACAGGATCTAAAGGCTTTGGTTTACTGGCCAGACAGTGGGCTATCCTTGGCAGGCAATCCCTAAGGTGAAGAATACTGCAACAGTCATATAGACGGACAGCACTGTGATATGGTGGGATCAGTGTTTACATTCCACTACTTTGTATATGTAAATTTTAAGGATATTGGTAATCTCCAGAAGAGACAAGCTTTTTTCTAATCTTAAATTTCATAATGTACATATACTTAATAAGACTACTAACTTCCATGCCTGGGTCACTAACCACACCCCAGATGTCATTACTGTTACAGAAACATTGCTAAAACCACATATCCCAGATAGGGATATAGCTCCCCCAGGCTACAATATACTTCTCTTAGATTGCCCAAAAAAGAAAGGTGGTGGAGTAGCCATTATTTACTCAAACCATTTAACTCTCACCTGTCTTAATGAACAAATATCATCCTTTCCTCCTGCAGAAATCCTGGCAGCTGACTTCAAACTTAATAACTTCTCTGCCATCACCATAGTAGCCATCTATATTCCCCCAGGTGATAATATTCCTCTTCTTGAAAACTTTCTCTCCTATCTCACCGAACACTACTCAAATTAAATAATTCTCCTTGGTGATGTAAATATTAATTGTCTTGCTTTAAATTACCCTAACTCTTCCTCGTGTATTAATCTACATGGCTTTACACAACTAATATCTGAGCCTACTCATTACAATAACTCACATATCCCTACTACTTTACTTGACTGGATACTTCTTTTTATCATAATCTTGAAACTCTACCTATTTCACTTAGTGATCACTCTAATAAACGTCACTAGATTTACCCCTAACTTTGCCAGACCTTGCAGATATATAACTTGTCGAAAATTATCCAGCTTCTCTCCTGAAACCTTTAATTCCCTTCTCTCTAGAATTAATTGGAGTCACCTGAATGAACTGTCTCTGGAAGAAGCAGTTCAATCATTTAACTCTACCTTTTTTAACATATTAAACTCTCTAGCACCTCTTCGTAAAGTTAGAATAAAATCTAAAGTACCCCCATGGCTCTCAAAAAATACCCGTACCTAATGAGAAATAGGGATAGGCTCTGGAAAATTTGATTAGATCTAAACTTCTCATTGACTTGCAAAACTACAGAGAACTTAGAAACTTGACCAAAAAACACATTGCCAAAGATAAAAAGGAGTTTTACTTCAACCCATTTACAACACTAAAATCTAATCCCCAAAAATTCTGGAACTCAGTCAACCAAATATCACATCCTGAAAACCCCCTCTAGTCCCAAGCCCTACCCAAATAAAACAGCTGAAGACACTGCCACAATCTTTAAAACCTTCTTTATTGACATTGTTACAAATATGATTAATGCATCCCCTTCCCCTGTGAATAATCCAAACCACTCTGTCCTACATTCTGGTTCAGACCCATCCAAACTCTTCTTTCTAAAACCTGTATCTGCTAATTATATCAACTTTCTATTCTCCAAACTAAAACCTTCCTCTACCTCTTCTGATAACATTCCTTCTTACTTCTTCCAACTAGCAGCCAATACTATTGCTTTATCTGTAGCCATCTTGATTAACTGCTCCATCTCTGAGTCTCACATTCCATCCATCTGGAAAGCATTCTATATACTACCTATCCACAAAGGAGGAAATTCCCAAGAAATCTCTAATTTTAGACCTATAGCCATTCTGTCACCACTCTCAAAGATACTTGAGAAATGTATACACAAGCAGACTCTGCAATATCTTTTACAGCAAAATCTACTTACTCCCACACAGCATGGTTTCTGTCCAAAGCATAGTACTAGTACAACCCTAATCTCCTTCACTAACACTATTTCCTTGGCGCATGATAACAAGAAACGTGTTTCCTATTTATTTCTAGATCTATCTAAAGCCTTTGAGACTGTTTCACACACTCTTCCTCTTACAAAACTGACTAAAAAGAAGTTCTGTACTCATCATAAAATTCCATGTGACTTGTTAATCTCACCTTCATTTTCACTGATGGGTTTGGAGCTGATCCTCGGCTCTGACTCGGCCAAATGCTAAAGCTCGAGGTCTTCAACCACCTTGTGGCCTACTCCCTATCCTATAATGCACTGGTGCTTTCCTCAGATCTTGTTTGCTGCCAACTAAGCTGACTAGATAAGCTCCTCCAACAAAACTTTGTATCCAAGGATACACTAGATAAGGACTCAAGACAACCCAAACTTGTTTCAACTTCTCAGTCCACAAGACAATGGCCTTGTTTCCAGCAGCACAGCTTCCCCCCCAGTGGTTGGAGGGTGGGAAGTAAGAATGAAGGTGAGATGGACAACTCACATGGAACGTTATGGTGAGTACATAACTTCTTTATGTGAAGTTGTTCTATCTCGCCTTCATTCTCACTGATGGGTTAGCATCCCAAGCACCATCTTTTTCGGGTGGCTCAAGGGAGTATATTCCTCAGGACAGTGGAACCAAAGAAGGCCCTGTCCCTGGAGGCCTTGTCCAATTTGTAATGATTGATAAAGGTATGAGGTCTAGACCATGTGGCTGCTGCACAAATGGAATCTATTGGTAGTTTGGCCAGAAAGGCTGAAGATGTGGAAACAGCTCTAGTTGAATAGGCCTTTATTTTTTTATGTAATGATGAATGGACAGAATTGTATGTAAAAGACATGCAATCTGATAACCATTTTGACAAGGCGGTTTTTACCACTGGAGCACCTTTCTTTGAATACGAAAATGAAACAAAGAGCTGTTCTTATTTTCTAAAGTCCTTAGTCCTGTGTAAATAGAATCGAAGCTGCTTGTGGACATCAAGCTTGTGTAGTGTATGTTCTATCTTATTAGTATTATTAGGGAAAAAAACAGGTAATTCTATAGTCTGATTGAGATTTGTCTCTGAATAAACGTTAGGTAAAAAAGATGCATTTGTCCTAAGTGAAACTCTGTCATTATGAAATATTAAATATGGAGGTTTAATGGACAAGGCGTGTAACTCTGAAATCCTCCTAGCTGACGTAATAGCTACTAGAAAAATGGTTTTCCATGATAGATATTTCAGGTCACAAGATGAGGCCGGTTCGAATGGGGGTAAAATGATACGAGAAAGAACAAAATTTAGATTCCATGGTGTAAATGGGGGACCGAATAGGGGTTCTCAAATGAGCGGTACCCTGAAGAAAGGCTTTGGGGAGTCTGTGGGACATGATATTAGACCCTTAATCACCAAAGTGAAAATTAGAGATTGCTGCTAACTGAACCCTAATGGTTACAGCAGCTGTTCATTCATTGAAAACTTTGGTCAAAAACTCTAAAATGGATGAAATTAAGGCTAGATATGGGTCAATATTGTTTTGAGATGCCCATATAGAAAATATTTTCCATTTACTAAGGTATAACTTCCTGGTAGATGATTTATGGGAGGATATTATAATGTGCTGAGCTGCAGCTGAGAAATTTTAAAACCTGGCTATTCTTGGAACTGGAGCAGCCAAGCTGTCAATTTGAGGGTGTGAAGTGTGGGATGAAGAGCCCCTGATGAATGAGTTAGAAGATCTGGAACTGGGTCCAGGATCCAAGGTTCTTCCAATAGATGAAATTGAAGAAAGGGTAACCAAATCTGATGAGGCCAGTAAGGGGCTATTAGAATAATGGTCCTTTCCAGAGTCTTTGCTTTCTGTAAAACTTTGGTTATCAGCGAAAAAGGTGGAAAGGCATAAAGGAGACTCAGGGGCCAACTGTGAACAAGCACGTCCCTTGGAGAATCTCCCATAGGGGGATTAGGGCAAAATAGCTGCTGCATTTCATGTTCGTTGGGGTTGCAAAGAAATCGCAGCAAGGCTGGCCCCATCTGTGGAATATCCTTTCCGCCACTTCTTGTTTCAGAGACCACTCATGAGGCAATAGAATTGCTCTGCTCAATTTGTCTGCTATCACACTGGACTTCCCCGGAATGTGCATTGTTATCAGAAAACGCTGGGTGGAAGTTGCCCATTGCCAAACTCTCAGGGCATCTCGACATGGGGGTAAGATCTGGTTCCTCCTTGTTTATTTATGTACCAGACCACTGACATGTTGTCCATCTGAATTGCAATGGTCCCTAGAGGAAGGGATTCTTGAAAGGACTGCAATGCTAGAAGTACCGCTCTCATCTCTAGAATATTGAAATGCAAGTGAGCCTCATGTTGTTTCCACATGCCTTGGGCTGTTCTTCCATGATAATGCCCCCCCAACCTATTAGGGAGGTGTCCGTGGTCACAGTGGCAATGGGAGCGGGTAGAACAAAGCGGCAACCTATTGTTACTTGATGAGATGTCAGCCACC
Organism: Protopterus annectens; assembly: GCF_019279795.1. Lineage (NCBI taxonomy): Eukaryota > Metazoa > Chordata > Ceratodontiformes > Protopteridae > Protopterus > Protopterus annectens. Next base: position 1,791,870,509 of record NC_056743.1, read on the forward strand.
AGCGAAGGTCGTTCTTGCATGAGTTCGTTATCTGGATTTGATGAGACATTGAAAGTTCTTGAAAGGACCATTGTATGAACAGAGGCCACTGCAGTATACACATATGCATTCGACCTAAAGGGATCACAATGAGTGCTGCCACCATTGTCTCCAATAATTTGAGCACCATTAAAGCTGGTGCTTTTTCTTTTGATAGAAAATTCAGGACCTTTTTTCGTAGAACACAAACCCTTTCTGCTGAAAGTTTTATAGTCATGGAAATGGTATCTATATCTGCTCCTATAAAAATGGTACGTTTGGATGGCAATAAGGCAGATTTTTCTGAGTTTATGGTAATCCCCAACTGACTGCAGAAGTTTAAGGCTGTGTCCCTTGTTTGTATGAGTTGATGCCTGGTGGTGGCAGTGAGGAGCCAGTCATCTAGGTATGGAAACACCTGGAATCCTAAACATCTCAGGTGAGCTGTGACTACTGCCATGAATTTGGTGAACACTCTGGGGGCTGTAGTGAGACCAAAGGGCACAGCCCAAAACTGGTAGTGACTGGCTGCCAGCCGAAAGTGCAGATGATCTCTGGATGGCTTGGCCATTTTGATATGGTAGTACACATCCTGGAGATCTATCGAGCACATCCAGTTGTCTTTCCCAGGAAAGGAAAGTATCGACTGTAGTGTGACCATCTGAAACTTTATCTTTTTGACAGATTTGTTTAGTCTGCTGAGATCCAAAATCGGTCTCCAGTCCCCTGTTTTTTTTGGAACTAAAAAGAACCGTGAGTAAGTTCCGGATCCTCTCTGGTCTGCTGGGACTGGTTGGATGACTCTTTTTTCTAGCAACCTTTGAATCTCTATGGTTGCTTGTCCCCTGTGACTGGATGGGATGTCCGTGATTTTTCTTACAAGAGGTGGTGGGGTGGCAAAGGGAATGGAGTATCCTCTGGATATGATGCTTTGTACCCAGTCATCTTTTGTTATGTTTTGCCAGGCATCTGGGTACAAAGATAAGCATCCCCTGACTGCTTCCAGAGATGGACAGGCAGTCATCCTTTCAAGAGCACTGATAGGGCTTTCCAAAGAACTTATCTCTGTCACCCTGATTCTGCGGATCCCCTCCACTGTGTGGACGGCATCTTCCATTATTACCCCCTCCTCTGCCTCTAGAGGGGGGTTCACCACGAGTGTCCTGGAAAGCTCCTTGAGTTTTACGGAACCCCATCTTCCCTCCCTTCTGACCTTTGGGGTAAGGTCTGGTAGGGGTGGAAAAATGGACTCCAACAGCAGAGTCTTTCCGATCTGCTCACTCCTGGTAAGCATTTCCTTCACTTTGGGACCAAAAAGAGATGAGCCATCGAAAGGGGTGTTCACAAAGGATGACTTAAAGGGTTCCGCAAAGGAATATAAGCACATCCAGGAATGTCTCCTAAGAACAATTCCTGTACCCGCTGCCCTGCTCGTTCCATCAGCTGCATATGAAATCAGACACATGGTAGAGTTTACAAGGGAATTTAGGGTAGCAAGCTTGAAAGTTACTTCATCTGAAACTCCTGCAGCTACTGCACCCTGTAGAGTATCTCCCAGCTCTTTAAGGAGATCTCTGTGCAGTCTAGTAAAATGCGTGAGATAGTTCAGGGATCAAAGAGCAAAGGCCACTGAACTAAACATGCGCTTACCATATCTGTTCATGATCCTAGAATCCCTGTTAGGAGGATGAACAGATGTAGAGGTCTCTGACAACTCCTTCTTGGTGGCTGCCATCACCACCACGGCATCGATGGGTACTCCTTTGGTTAGGAAAGCCTTGTCCTGGGGGGAAGTCATAAATTTGTTAGGCCTCCGAGGGACAGGTTCCATGGTATCCAGGGACTCCCACGCCTTTCGAGAGATGAGTTCCATCAGCTCATCAAAAGGCAGAGACACCCAAGAGGTGAAGGGTTGAGACCTGAAAGCCTTCAGGAGAACTGACTCATCATCAGTAGGGTTAATGAGCTTCCAGCTATCCTTCTGTTTGAGAATTTCCAAGATATCTCTGAAAGAGATATCATCAGAGGGGGACCGTGGGGACCCTTCTGACTCATCTAAGTCAGTATCTGACATGATGGATTCCTGTGGGAAGTCCAGATGCTTCCTCTTGCAAAGTCTCTTCCTGGAAACCTCCTCAGCGGGAGCTTTTGGTGAGGTCTTGGAAGAGCAGGGCTCTCCCAATGGGACGACCTGAGGCTCTGGGTCTCTACAGTTTTGAGGGACCAGTGAAGCAGAGGTAGACACAGGTGCTTTGGGGGAGGAGGTTGCTGGTTCTGATGATGTGGGTGGCCAAGGGGACAATTCTCTCCTCATGGCAACAAAAGCCCCCTGGCTCCAATGAGAGGAAACCCCTGGATCTGAAGAAGCAGGTGATCCGAGCCCGAGGTAGGAGCTGAGCTCAGCCATACCGAAGCCCCAAGAGGTAAAGTCAGAACTGAGAGGTTGGTTCGACTATCCTCCTAAGGCCCGACCATCGAGTGTTGGCTCCTAGACTCCAAGGTCAGCACCGAGGAAGTCAGAGTAGTCGGAACAGGCAGGCCTGGAGCAGGTGTCGGCTGCAGCGTTTCCACGATATTCAGTTCTGAACACTCTGGCTCCGAAACCTCGAGTTGGATCGGAGGAGGAACAGAAGTAACGGACTGGATCTCAGTCGGGCCCAAAGCCCCAAGGGTTGGCCCTGACAAAATCTTTGCTAGTACCGGTGTCTGCAGAAGCCTCTGCACCACACAATCCACATCCTTATCAGAGAGTCTTGAGGATGGAGAAGAAGCTATGGAAGAAGCCACTGACTGTAAAATAGGTGACTTAAGGGTAGGAAATACCGGCTCCAGAACCGGGGACTGGCTTTTACCAACAAGCTCAACCATCGGCTTCAAACTTGTGGGGCCGTGGGTAGATGGTCTGTCTGATTTTTTTAGAGTCAATGAGCTTTTCTTCGGCTCTGATCCAGAAGAACTGTTTGAAGATTTTGAATGCCTGTCTTGGGTCTTGTCCTTATCTAATGAGTCCTGAAAGAAGGACTTAACCAGTCCTCTAGCAATCAGTTTACTTTTTCTTTCATGCAGCACCCTAGTACTGAACGAGTGGAATATGAAGCAATTTTCTTGGAGGAGAACCTCCCCCAAACAATATATGCACTCCGAGTGCTGTCAGTGATGGACATCTTCTGTCCACACTTAGGGCATTTTTTGAAACCCGACTTAGATTTTTCCTGAGACATGTCAACAATTCTACAAAAAGCAATAACCACACTAGAAATACTATGAACAATCCTTAAAGCCTTCTAATTTAAACAGGCTATAATATTAAAGAAGAAATAGCCCAAAATAAAAAATGGGCTCACAAAAAAAAATACCTAAGCCTTTTAATAATACTAATTCTAACAATAAACACACCACACACAGATATATATGTATATAAAGTGTAAGCTAAAAACCCTCAACACTTAGAAGAAAGGGGAAAAGGGAGTTAAACTACGCCTAATAAAAGTGGCCACAAAGGAGAGAAAGAGAAATGTATACTATCTATAATTCTTGACAGTAACTAACTTGTTTAAACTAACTCCTAACAACTATATAGAAGATGAAATTGTATGAAAAAATGTATTAAACTTGAAAAAATACTTATATTCATTGGCCAGAGCTGGTGAAATGCCCAATCTGTTGCAGTGGCAAACGAGATCTGAGGGAAGCACCAGTGTATCATGGGACAGGGAGTAAGCCACGAGCTTCTTGAAGACCTTGACCTTTAGCATTTGGCCGAATCGGAGCCGAGGATCGGCTCTGAACCCATCAGTGAGGATGAAGGCGAGCTAGAACAACTTCACATTCTTAATTTCTCTCCTGCTACTGTCACTTGGTTTTCCAGCTATCTCTCTGATAGATTACAGTCAGTAAAATGGTTCTCTGCACTCTCCCCTCCCCTCCCTGTAAAAATGGGAGTTCCCCAAGGATCCATATTGGGTCCATTGCTATTTAATATCTTTACCAATTTACTCTATACCTCTTGCCCTCATTCATCTCTTTTCAATATGCAGATGATTCTACTGTGATCACCATCTCAGATGCTCCCTCTGGTCTCATTGATACTACTCAAGCAGCTTTTACATCAGTTGAAACCTGGCTCACAAACAACCAACTAATCCTAAATCCTAAAAAAAAAAAAAACTCCTACTCTTTCTCCTACCCACCTTAAATCTTTTTCTATACTGTCCCTTAATAACACTCAAATAGTACCTGAATCTTTCTCCAAACTCCTAGATGTCACTAGAGATGATTAACTTAAATTTGATTTACACATAAATAACTGCATCAGGAAAACCCATCAGAAACTAGGTCTCCTATACAGAAAGAGAACGTTTCTCACCTCCAAAGCCAAAGTAAGCCTATCTCACACTTATCTGCTACCCAGTCTACTATATGGTTCTCAAGTACTCTCAAACCTTAATACCTCACTCTTAGCAAAACTTAACTCAGCCTATAACAAAGTAGCCAGATTCACTGGCAACATACTTATAAAACTCGTCACTGCTTCTCACTTAAACACTTAAACTGGCTGAAACTACCTAACCTGCTTCTGCTCTCTCAGTTTCAAATCTTACATTCTATCATATATCTATCACTCCACTACCCCTCCAGTGCCCACCACACTATCCTCCCTCATATCTAACTGTTCTCTAACTAGATCACTCCATAGCTCTGACCAAGACCTACTACTTATCTATAAACCTAGAACAAAAATGGGAAGCAACCTGTGTAGTTACCATCCTACCATAGCATGAAATAAGCTTCCACTTCAAATTAGATTACTAAATTAACCAAAACAATTTAAAGTAGCTGCCAAAGAACACCTAAAAACACTCTGGTCCTGCCAGTGTATTCATCCACCATGAACTATTGTCTGACCACCTTTCCTTACTTTTGACTATTACTCACCTACTTTCTCAGCACTTCCATTTCTCCAGTACTGTCTACCTGTACTTTGGCTAATCCAGACTCCTATATACTTCACCATAATCTATCTTCCTTAGAAAGGTCCTTTATAACTCTGATCTGACAGGATCATATGTCTAAACGGAAAAAATACTTAGACTACAAGAATGTCCTTCCTCATACTTTGACTGCATTTTCTATTGACTTGTAAATATTTGATAATTGTCCAAATGTTGTAAATACCACCAAAACATCTATGTAATACCTTTTTGTGATTTTCCCTCTTTATTTGTTGTACTGTACTGTTTTATGAATATATTACAGTAGTTTATAAGTGCTTTTCTGGAGCTTTTCTCCCCCAGCCTCCGCTGAAAAAGGGCTAATTGTCAGACTACTCCCAATCAACAAATGTAAAATTTTTATTTTTATTTATTTATTTAACATTTGTTTACCGGAAAAGTCCAACTGGACACAGGTCCTTTTTCAGTAAAGGCCCGGGGAGAAAAGCCCCATGAGTAACAGTAAATTTTCATGCACACATTACAATAATCAAAAAAAGTATAAAGTAAAAAAAATGTAGTATACATAAGAACATACAAATTTGTTACATCTTGAAAACAAAACCTAGGCTTTGAACATAGCTAGTACTATTTGAAGGTATGACTTATGTCAAGATATAAGGTTAAAACAGGTCGGTAAGAACAAAGGATTAAACACCGGGGGAGAAGTTGGATATGTTTTGGGTATACTGTGATGTATCAGAGCACTCATGAGGGGTTAGTACATAAATAAATAAATCAATATACTCCTGCTGCAGAAAAAGCAAGTTTAAATACACAAAACCTTACGAAATACCTGAAGTCTGGATGAATAGGGATGTGATGATGAGAACTTCTAAATCAAGAGTTACTAGGAAACTTCAATAAGGAAGAAGAGGTAACAAGTTGTGAAGTGACAGCATTCTGAACTTGAGCACTATCACAATCAAGTTTAGGAAAGAAAGATCCAGAAGTGATTTCCAAGCATCTTCTTTCTTTCTTTGGCACTAAACATCCTTGAATAAAACTTTTTTCCAAGTTAGGAAGGAGGGACTGGTTCTATCACTCCTTAGTGCAGCATTTGATGAAGGACAGGTGGAAGTAAAAGAGTCAGGATTGGTGGATGAGGGATTACCCCTGAAAAGGAGGAATTTCCTCCCACTGCCATCTGTAACCTTAATGAATGATTTCCAGAACCCATTTACCTGAAACTATCTTGTGAATGAAAAAGTGAAGATTCAAACTTTCTGGAAGGCAAAAGGGACTGTGGGGGTGGGATAAGGTCACTTAAATAGCCAATTTGACTTGTTGGACTGTCCTTGGTTTTGGCTTTTTGCCAAACTTGGATGAGGGGTTAGGGAATCCCTTTAAAAAGTGGGAAAAATAGTGCTCCCACTTTTTGATCACCATTGCAGCACAGGGGCAAAAGACTAAATCCATATCCAAATGAGAATTTAAAATCTCATTTTTAGCATCATTTGGGAGGTCCTGAGAATGCAGCCAGCCAAACTACCTCAACAAAGTACCAGTGGACACAGCCCTTGAAGAAATATCAACTGAATCATAAACACACTGTAAACAGCTTGTACAATATAAGAAACTAAATTATTTAAAGCAGGTGTTTCCTCAGAAGAAACTGTAGACAAAACATTCCTCATACTTTGACAATTAGAACAAACTTTAACACGTCCGACAATTCAAAATTTTGAAAATCAAAGTTGCAGAAACATATACTTTTACTCATCTTATCAATAATCTTCCCATCCTTATCAGAAAGAGTAGGATTGGAATTAACTACATGTTTAGCAACAGTAGGATTAAATAAAGCTGCAGCTGCTGGGTCAGGTTTGGTAAGACTGTATACAAACTTAAAAAGATTAAGAAACTTTATATATCCTATTATCCTTTTTAGGGCAGCTGGCTGACTATCAGAAAAAATTGCAGGTATTAGCACACACATCCTCCAAAGCTGTCAGAACTGGAGGAATAGGTAATGGTTCTGGATATTCCTTCTGTAACAACTCATAGTATTTTCTGAAGGAATGAAAAACCTCTGTGTTCTCCCACTGAAAGGGGCATTTTGGAAATAGTCTTAAAGAAAGAGAAACCCCTACATGGAGAAACAAAAGGTGAGCTCCTCCCTCAGTCAGAATCAGAAATCTGAGGAGAAAACCCTGTATCTGCCCATTTATCTTCCTGTCCGGCTTTAGAATCCTGAATCTCTTCAGGAAAAGAGGTATCCCTCATTACCTTACCATAAACTCTTTTATAAGAAGAATTAAACCCTGTGCCAAACCTAGTAAACTGATCCTGTTGAAGGAAATTTTTGGAGGAGAATATACATGTTTAGTTTTCTGTTCCTTTTTGACAAGAAAAATGGGGCCAGCCATGTTCTAATGGCAGCAGCACCTTCCCCAGGGATAGGCACAACATACTGACAAAACAGGGAAGCCTTCCCTGTTCCTCTCTGAGGACTGACAAGAGTGGGTCATCCTTGCCACTGAGTATACCCCAACAGTCAAAGAGGACTTAGTTAATCCCCATCCATAGTGGCTGTAGGTGCTACACCAGAGGGATCTTGAGAAAAGATGACTAGTCTGAGGTACAACTAACAGCCACAGCAGAGTCACCCATCTGCAGATTAGGTTCATAGGAGCATACTAGGCTAATTGCTCCGAAGGGCCACTTTAAGCCTAGCCAATATCCCAAGGTCAGAATCAAACCTTATACCCCATGTCTATAAGTTGAACACCCTAACCATTGTGCCAAACCCACCCCTTAAACATGAACAAATAAATTCATAGATTAGTACTAGGCTAACTGCCCTTGCGAGCCATTTTAAGCCTAGCCAATTATCTCTTGTAAGACTCGAACCCTGCACCCTGTGTCTATAAGGCAAACTCCTTAACCATTAGGCCACCCTCCCAAGGAAGGTGATGAGGCAAATTGCTAGCCTGCTGTGTGGCAAAGGCTGTTTGCTTAACTTTTTCTTTTTGCGTCTGGAAGAAGGACGGACCATGGGACCAATAATTTGTTCAACTGTCAAGTGCCAAAAATGGTGCCTGTTTCCTGGGAAAACAAGCAGCAAGAGAAGGTAAAAATTTAAAGTCTTTAAAGTCAGGTTTTTCACAGAAAAATAAAGTACCGTAAAACACTTTTCCAGTCTCCAAAAGTAAAATGAACACAAATTTCTCCACAGAAAAAAATTTTTTTAACTACTTTAAACAACTTTTAAACTGACAAGAAAAAAGAGGGTGCTTGTTTAAAAGCACTATACAGTCTCATGGCAGTCTGTTAAAACACAAATTTCTACCTGTAAAATAACTGTCCAGAACAGGAAAGTGTTATCAAACATTTTTTTTTAAATGGAAGTTTTTTTTTTCCTGGAGGGGAATTTAGCTGCCCAGCAAAGGAACAACACAAGTTGACTGTCAATCCTCGAAAGCCTCAGAGGAGTGTACTGTTTGGTGGCAGGAAAACTATGAAAGGCTTTGTACCCAAAGCTGTCTTTTAAGTCAGCTCAGCTCGAGCTGACTAATGGTTTGGGCGCATGGAAGGTGCCCTGATACTTTGGAAGCTGGTTGGCTGTTATATCCTTGTACTATATCCCATATAGCTTAGGCTACAGCAAATGATCAATATGAAGAATATTTTCTGATACTTTGGTGTGGTTCTGCTCAGTGTCTGTCACTGTCTTCCTGCAAAGAAAGGCATTGGATCATTTTCCTGTGTGGACTCACTTCTTGGAGCAAAAAGCTCAGTCAAGGTGTCATTTATTTTATTTTAATGTCTTCCTCATATGGCTACTATAATGAACATCATCATGTATTTTCTCTTCAGCTGCACAAAGTCTTCCTATTGTTTTTTTTTTTGTTTGTTTTTGTTCTTTTTAACAGCAGTGACATTACTTTCATAACTTGGTGTAAGTATATAAACTATCAATACTGGCAAAAAATTATTTTTGACAGTTTGGATATTTTTTCTTTTCCCAAATGTGTACACTTGTTTAATGTTGTTGACTTGAATACTGTGGGGATTTATTTAAACTTTGATAAATATATGGATAATAATGATACTACTACTATTAATAATGTTAATAGTAATGATAATAATCATAATAATACTTGACAGTTTAAATATTTCCCCTTTCCCAAAAAGAGTGCATAATGTTTATGTGGTTGTTGACTTATATATAGTAAGAAGGACTTTTTTAACTTTGATAAATGACAATGAATATGATAGTAGTAGTAGTAATAGCAACAATAGTAATAATAATAATAATAATAATAATAACAATATGGCCATTGGAGTGAAAGAAGAAAGTTATAGAAAAAAAATGGCCAACACATCCAGTGAATAAACACAAATATCACAGTTTAATTTCACAATAACACCCCCAGCAAAGTCATGTCTAATGTCAGAAACCTTAATTAATTCAGTGCCTAGATATCACCATAAGTAACAATTTCAAAGATGCAGTGAGTTGCAACATCTGCCCGTCAAGCTGCACTGGATTATGGCTCTCTCAAATCTTCTGCATGATCTGCTCCTCAGTCCTTGCTATTGCAGCTTTCTGTACGTGTCCCATTTTTTCCAAGCTGAGTTGTCTCACTGAATTCTATTACACTAAACTCATACAGTAGTAAATTGACTTGTACTGATAACACTTCCAAATTGCAGACCTCATATAAATGGAAGGTGAAAATGTGTTTTTACTGACTGGCAAGTAAAAAAATAACAATGTTTGCAAGCAGGCAAACTGACCACCTTTACGGGTGATAAACTGATTTTCGCAGATTAATGACTTGCATAATTAGCCTCTTAACCCCTCACTCCTATGCAGATGAAATATGAAATCTGTTGCATTTTCCCCCTCTTGTGACCAATGAGAGTAGGAAGTATTGCACAAAATATTTCAGGAATTTATAATACTCTTATACTCAGGTAATTGTGACAGACTCTTTGTACTTTACTGTTTCTCCTTTGATGGGTGTTTATCCTTTCCGGCATTTTGCTGTTTGTACTGAAATGTTTTTATTATTTTGTTTTTATCAGTTTACCTTCTTACTAGATAATCATAGCCAAAGCTTAATGTGATTAAAATGTGATTATTCTGCAAAACCTTCATGTCATCTGTCTATGGTTATATATGGTTGCATCATTTCTGTCACTGTTATTTAACTTGTATTTCTGAGTGATGATATTCCACAAATCTACTGGAAGTTGGAGCAGTTAAGCTATTAGCTATGCAGATTTAATGCTAATTAGAGTTCTAGATTTTTGGATGGATGTACCTATTTTTTCAATAGCATTTGTCCACATTTTTAAAGTTTACAGGTTGAGAGGTATGTACCAATGGCACATTCCTAATGACAGAGTGATGTAAGGGCAAATGGAAATTCCATATGAACAAGAGAGTATGAAAAAAGCTGCTTTGCTGGGAAAAACTCCAGTGCATGCCAAGTGATGTATATCCAGTAGATTTGCTTTTGATTAAATGGTCTTATATAAGTAACGTTGTCTGCTGCTACTTTACTTACCAGTGATATCTCTTCTTTAAGCCAAACATAATGTGTGCTGCTAGAGCAGTTTGACTGATTAGGCAAGCACTTTCGACCTATTATATGAGCCCCACTACAAAATGTACATATGAAAAATAATCATAATCATTATTTCTTGTTGGTAGTCCCAGTAAGCAAACCATGGACTACTGTCATCCACGGGGTTGTGGTGTTGGTGATAGGGAGTGGTGGTTTAAGAGCAGGAGCAGAAGTTGCTGAGGTCTGGGCCTTTCAGACAAGAAATAGAAGTTATGTTCTTACCATAACGTTCCATGTTAGTTGTCTTCTTCTCGCCTTCTTCTTGCTGGATGGGTTCGGAGCCGACCTCGGCTCCGACTCGGCCACTCTAAAAGCTCGAGAGTTGGTTCCACCGGCTCGAGGCTCCCCTTATATCCCACAATGCTAGGCGAGAGTTACCTCAGATCTCGTTTGTAAGCTAACCCAGCTTATGCCAAAAAACAGTATAACAGTGAAACAGAATCCACCTCTAACAGCAGGAAGAAAAGGGGTGACCTATATCCTGAAACAAGAAATATGCATAATAGCATATGACTAAGAAAGAGGTGGTAGAAAGAGAGGTCACGATCACAACTCCTCTAGGTCTGTCCAGGCCAGGGGAAGGAGGGTGGGACGAAGAAGAAGGCGAGAAGAAGACAACTAACATGGAACGTTATGGTAAGAACATAACTTCTATATGTTAAGTTGTCTATCTCGCCTTCATTCTTGCTGGATGGGACCGCGCCCCTAGCACCTTGTCCGGGGGGCCTAACGGAACAGACTCCTGAGAACAGTGGAACCAAAATTAGCTCTATGCCTAGAAGCTAAATCCAACTTATAATGGGAAATAAAAGTGTGAGGAGTAGCCCAAGTAGCCGCTGCACAAATGGTGTCAATAGGCAGTCTGTCTTGGAAGGCTAGAGAAGTAGCCAAAGCTCTGGTGGAATGGGCTTTAGGTTTATTAGGCAGTTCTTGGTGTCTAATTTCATAAACAAGGGTAATCAGAGATGTTAGCCATCTGGATAACGATACCTTTGAAACTGGAAGTCCCTTTCTGCTTTCCGCATAGGAGACAAACAGCTGATCAGACTTTCTGAATAGTTTCGTCCTGTCCAAGTAGTACCTTAATTGACGATGAACATCCAGGTAGTGTAATTTCTGTTCAGACCTATTAGAATACTCCGGGAAAAAAACAGGGAGGTCAATGCATTGGTTTAGATTTGATGTTGAAACCACCTTAGGCAAAAAGGACGGGTTAGTTCGTAAGGAAACTCTGTCCTTATGGAACACAAGGTAAGGAGAACGACAACTGAGTGCTTGAAGTTCTGAAATTCTTCTAGCTGATGTGATAGCCACCAGAAAAAGAGTTTTCCATGATAATAGCTTTAAGGAACATGAAGCTGCAGGTTCGAAAGGAGAAAGAATCAAAGAAGCAAGAACTAAATTTAGGTCCCAAGGAGAAGGAGGATTTCTTACAGGAGGTCTGAGAAGAAAAACTCCTTTCAAAAAGGCTTTGCAGAGTTTGTGGGACATTAGGGCAGATTCAGAAATACCCACATGGAAATTAGAAATAGCCGCCAATTGAACCTTAAGAGTAGATGGAGATGAACCTGCATGGAAGAGTTCAGCAAGAAAATCAAGGACTAGTTGGATGGAAGCGGTGAAAGGATCTATGTCCTTTCCTTGTGCCCAATATGAGAAGCGTTTCCACTTACTCAAATAAATCTTTCGAGTGGAAGATTTATGGGAAGCTATCAAAATATCTCTAACAGAGTGAGATAATTGAGGAAGCCTGGCTACTGTTGGAAGTGGAGGAACCAAGCAGTGAGGTTCAGAGAGGGGAGGGAGCGATGAAGCTGACCCGACTGATGGATCAAAAGATCTGGAACTAGGTCCAGGTTCCACGGTCGCTCCAAAAGAAATCGATGTAGAAAAGGGAACCACACTTGTCGAGGCCAGTAAGGAGCAATGAGGATCAATGAGGCCTTCTGAGCGATAGCTTTCTGTATTACTTGAGAGATCAGTGGGAAAGGAGGAAATGCATACAGAAGTCCCCGGGGCCAAACTTGGACTAGTGCGTCCCTGCTGGGTTGGCCTGGTAAAGGGAATAGAGTGAAGTATTCTCTGCACTTGCTGTTTTGGGGAGTAGCAAAAAGATCGCAGCAAGGCTGACCCCACTTGAGAAATATCTCTCTCACTACAGAGTCTTTCAGAGACCACTCGTGAGGCATAAGAATAGCTCTGCTCAACTTGTCCGCAATGTGATTGGACTTCCCGGGGATGTGCGTTGCTATCAGAAAACGCTGAGAAGAAATCGCCCATTGCCACAGTCTGAGTGCTTCTCGACACAGGGGTATGATCTGGTTCCGCCTTGTTTGTTGATGTACCACACTACAGACATATAGTCTCTCTGGATTGCAAGCGATCCCAAGGGAAGAGAGTCTTGAAGGGCTTGCACCGCTAAAAGCACTGCTCTCATCTCCAGAACATTTATGTGCAAGTGGCATTCGCTTGGTTGCCATGTGCCCTGGACTGTCCTGCCCTGATAATGCCCCCACCCGATCAGGGAGGCATCCGTTGTCAGAGTAGCAACCGGAGGAGGTGGAACAAATGGTCTCCCCAACAGGAGCTGGGGGGAAGACATCCACCACATGAGATGCTTTTTGCACGCTTGCGTGATCATAATGGTGTGAGACATTGGAAGTTCCTGGTATGACCATTGAGAAAAGAGCATCCATTGAAGGATCCGCATGTGGTATCTGGCCAATGGGAGGAGAGGTATGGCCGCTGCCATGATTCCCAACACCTTTAGAACTAACCTGGCTTTGGCTCTGTTGTTGTTGAGAAGTAGTGACACCAATTTTTGAATGTCTGATATCTTTTGGTTCGTTAGTGTTGCAGACATGTTTACAGTATCTAAATTTGCGCCTATGTAGGTAATAGTACGACAAGGCGACAAAACAGACTTTTCGCAATTTATTGAGATACCCAATTTTGACAGACGAAAAGTGTAATCTCTGGCCATCAGAAGGAGATGCTTGGTGGGAGCTGTGAGGAGCCAGTCGTCCAAATATGGAAACACCTGGAATCCTTGTCGTCTCAGGTGAGAAGCTACCACTGCCATGCATTTGGTAAACACCGGGGGCAGTGGTGAGACCAAAGGGCAGGGCCCTGAATTGAAAATGACTGGTTCCCAGCCTGAAGCGGAGGAACCTTCTGGAGCGCCTGTTCATTTTTATGTGATAGTACGCGTCCTGAAGGTCTATAGAGCACATCCAGTTTCCTTTTCCCAATAGGGGAAGAATGGATTGCAGCGTGACCATCCGAAATCTTGTTTTCTTGACCGATCTGTTCAAGATACTGAGATCCAAAATTGGTCTCCAGTCCCCTGTTTTCTTTGGAACTAAAAAGAACCTTGAGTAGATTCCGGATCCTTGTTGGTCTGCTGGCACTGGCTGAATAGCTCTTTTGCAAGCAGTTTTGAAATTTCCAAAGCTGCTATATCCCTTTGAGCGGTGGAACATCTGGAAGGGATTTTTTTGACTGATTTGGAAAACGAAGAAAGGGGATATAATAACCTTCGGAAATGATGGACTGTACCCATTTGTCTTGTGTCAAGGATAGCCAGGCTTCTGGGTACAGTGACAATCTTCCCCCGGCTGCCTCCGAAGATGGGCAGTCGGGCAACACCTCAGGGATGCTGAAAGGGCTTATCGGAAGAAGTTTCTCGATTGCCCTGGTTCTGCGGACCCCCTCTGCCTCTAGGGCGACGTCTACCATTGTTGTTCCCCCCTCTGCCTCTGGCGGGGAACCGACTCTGTGCGTCAGGCGAAGTCCCTTGAGATTGTTTACGGAACCACATCTTTCCCCCCTTCTGGCCTTTGGGGTAAGGCCTAGAAGGAGTCGAAAAACGGACTCCGACGGCAGAAAGGGTCTTGCCATCAGTCTCGCACCGAGTCAGGGTTTCTTTCACTTGAGGACCAAAAAGAGATGATCCATCAAAAGGGGAGTTCGTGAAAGACGTCTTGAAAGGTTCCGCAAAGTTGCATAGCCGCATCCAGGCGCCTCGTAAGGCTACCCCTGTCCCTGCGGCTCTGCTCGCTCCATCGGCCGCATAAGAGAGGAGGCGCATGGAGGAGTTGGAAATGGAATTAAGGATAGCCAGCTGCGTGTTCATTTTCTCTTGGAAACCCGCAGCAGTAGGGTCCTTCAACATTTCACTCGCTTCCTTGACCAAGTCCCTTTGAAGGTGAGTGAAATGGCACAGGTAATTCAGCGAACGCATGGTAAATGTCGCTGAGGAAAACATCCGCTTCCCGTACCTGTCCATGGACCTAGATTCCTTGTTAGGTGGATGGACAGGCACTGAAGGATCAGCCAATTCCTTCTTTGTGGCGGCAGCTACCACCATAGCATCCACAGAAACTCCTTTCGATAAAAATTGCTTGTCTGATGGAGCTGTGATGAATTTGGAGGGTCTCCTGGGAGTGGGGTCCACTGAATCAGGAGCCGCCCATGCCTTCTTAGCTACCACCTGCATGAGGGGGTCGAAGGGGGGGGCACACCCAGGAGGTGGAAGGACGAGAGCCAAACGCCTCAAGATACACAGATTCGTCCTCCGAAGGGTTGAGGGCTGGCCAATTTCCCCTCTGTTTAAGGATCTCCAGAATGTCTGCAAAAGAGACATCTTCAGAAGGGGAACGGGGAACCCTCAGAATCATCCAGATCTGTGTCCGATGTGATAGACTCAGGTGAGTCAATGTGTTTCCTCTTGCACTTCCTCTTCCGAGGGGGCTCTTCTGCCAAAACAGGAGAGGCCTCGGAAGAGGATGAAATCCCCAAAGGGGGCTCCTGAGGAGCTGGCTCTCTGCGGTCCGGGATGAGGGAGTGAGTCGACTTACCCTGAGGCAGCATAGAAGGAGGGGCTGACGGAGCCGACTGTGGAGTAGAGCCAGGCTCTAACACACTCCGCATGACCTCGAAAGCACCCCTGTCAGGCAGAGCCAGAGGTCCCCGCTCCGAGGAGCTAAGGACCGCCCTCGGCACCGACAGTGATGGCTCCGAAGCCGATGTCGGAGCCGAATTCACCAGCGCCGAAGCACCGAGAGGGAGAGGGGGGTCGGACAAGGGTCCGATGCCACTCACCCCCTCGGAGCCGACGAGGGAAGTCCGGCGCCGAGATTCCTCCATGGAAGAAAACGGAGCCGGCGACGGCCGAAGACAATTGTCTCGGCCCGGCGACCACAGTCTCGGTTCCGACGACCCGGCTCCGAACTCAAAAGAGTCGAAGGAGGAAAAAGTTGATGGACCAGGGCAGGCACCGACTGATGAGTCGGGCTCTGAAGCATCTGGGCTAGTGCCTCGGACTTAAGTAGTCGACTCACCACCCTCTGAAGGTCATGATCGGAAAGCCTCGATGACCTAGAGGAATGAGACCTTTGGCTCCGTTCAGACAGCAGGGAGATCCTGGAGCCGAATGAACGGAGCCAAGAGAAGGTGACCTAGACCTCTTCCTGGTTGTTGGCTCCGAAGATCTTGTCGGAGCCGACACGGGTACCTCGATAACCTCGGCTCCAGCCGGAGCCGAGGAAGCCACAGAAACTGTGGACTGAGTCTTATCGGCTCCAGCCGGAGCCGATAAAGGCAAAGGTTGAACAACCTGAGGTCTCGGCTCAGAAGCCGGAGCCGAAGACCTCGAAGCCTTAGAGGGCTTCCCTGTTGAGACAGACAGGGAATCCTCAGGCTTCAACAAGCCTCTCAGAATTAGCTTGTTTTTTCTTTCCTGCAGGACCCTGGGGCTGAAGCCATGGCAAACAGCACAGGAGTCCTGCAGGTGCAAAGGCCCCAGACAATAGACACAAGAAGTGTGAGCGTCTGTCAGAGACATTTTCTGACAGCACGCATCACACTTCTTGAACTGAGACCTTTGCTTCTTTTGACATAGCCTAACTGGTGAACACAAACACACACTCAAACACACCAGTTATACCCTGTCAGAATAACAATTTTAGTAAAGATACTAAAAAATAAAGTACAACAAACTGTAGTTAATTATAGTAAACTACACAAACACTCCCTAGGGAAGAGAAGGCCTAAGGCCCAAGGGAAGAACCAAAGGTTCTTTTAAACAAGAAACGGGAAATTTAGGGTCGGGGATAAAGTTCTATGAACTATACTAATTTAAGAAGAATTAAACTGAAAAAGGGGGAAAAAGAGTAACTTTTAATAGAAAAAGCTAAAACTCACCAGGAACCGGTAGAAGCAACCAACCTCGAAGCTGTAGCGGCAAACGAGATCTGAGGTAACTCTCGCCTAGCATTGTGGGATATAAGGGGAGCCTCGAGCCGGTGGAACCAACTCTCGAGCTTTTAGAGTGGCCGAGTCGGAGCCGAGGTCGGCTCCGAACCCATCCAGCAAGAATGAAGGCGAGATAGACAACTTAACATTACTGCATTTAGCTTAATTAACCATCCCGTCCTTCTGAAGAAATGCCATTTATACAAGTGACATCTGAGGATAAAATGAAGGAAGGCAGCCTATTGACTTCTCATTGCTGCCCCTGACCTGACAATATCAGCATGTAGTAAATGTTTGTGTTTGTATGGAGTTTTAGAAATAATAACATTCTGAAATCTTCATTTATTTTTTCCTACTTATTTTATAGGCCCACATTAATCACAGGTAGAAATTGTGCCCGAAGACATCTATCTGCCAGTTACTTGCATAGACTCCTGACCTGTCTCCAAAGTTAGACTTTGAAGAAAATGCCTCCCAGCATGCCAAGACTCATATTAGGGTGACATATAATAGAAATAAAGAGTAGCAGGATACAAGGTATTTTGCCTTGAACAATGGATGAGTTTTCTCTATATGTGGTAAGTCAGTGACAGGAACATCAGTAAAATTAAAAGCATATATTAATGATGGCTCATGGTCTGTGTTTTGCACCAGTAACTTTACTCCCCATTGGTGGTGCATTCCTACCTATTATCTCATGTTCCAACACTACAACAAAGTGGGCAGAGAAAGGGCTCATGGGATGAATAGTTGCTACCTACCACTGTTGATGGGCACCTAAATTATAAAAAATATAAAGTAAGACAGTTACAGATGCACATTATAAGGAATACTTAAAAATTAGCAAAAAGTTAAAAAAAACTAAGAAAAGATTACCTGCATTAACATCATTTGGCCAACCACTGGACTGGCTGCTACCAGGTGCTGGGGAACGTCCCGTCCCAGGGTAAAATACATCATCTACTGGACTTTCCAGTTCACTGTCATCTATTGATTTGGGACGTTTATTAGAACTGCAGGGAAAATGAATACAATGGAAAATAAAATAAAAACAGGTTAGATGCCACTTTTGTCACAATGCTAGTCATCTGACCAGAAAGAAAGAAAAAAATATATCTGCATTTAAGATGACAGAGGGCAGTTTTCTTACATTATTATTTTTCTTTCATCCTATTAAAGATACCACACAATTAAACTGATAATATTTTTACTGCTGTCTTATCCACTTTCTTTTTCCTTATAATCAGCAAATGATGCTAAAAAAAGCAGTTTATAAGTAATGACACTAGTATCCAAAGAAGAAATCCAGAGGCAACACCATAAACAGCGAAGGAGGCTTTATTAACATAAAAACAAGACCAAATATGAACAAGTGAGCACTTTCGCATTCCTTAAAATGCTTCTTCAGACTTAAACATTGTATTCCAGAAAACATCAGTTTAAATACATCTTAGTGTTTCATTGATTAATTGTTCAGCCAATCACAAGACAGTGTAAGTTTCAACTAACTAATGCTCATTACATGAAATGTTTCTACTAATTAAAGCCAATCTAACTGCCTGTATATAGCAACTCCATAACTAAACAAGCCCTATGTAAAACATATGAACAATTCAAAAATCTATTATAGTGATATGAAAACATGTATCTATAAAAAAATTAATATACAATTAATATGAAAGTTAAAAAACATTTATCACCATTGCCTCTGGATTTCTTCTTTGGATTGACTGCATATTATCGCTGAGGCACTTTACCCGGAGGACTGAGTTTTTTCAACTACTTTTTACTGTTTGTGTGCTTGCAGTCTGAAGGGACATGGCAGAAGGGTCTGATGCCAATGGCAAGGAAGATAATCTTTTTCAACGCCTATTAAGAACAGAGCGCAATCCTCTGCTACAAATCACTAGAACTGATTTATGCAGCACTGGAGAGGATACTGTTAACCATGAAATGAATATTGTGGTTATACAGACAAAAAGAAAACTTGAGAACAAACTTGCTAAACTAAAGAACATTCAATGGCAAAGAAAACACACGGAAGCCTGCCTTAGTTTCAAAGTTATACCAAGGGGGCTACGGGTTTTAAAAATGCCCACTTTGTTACTACTTTTCCTAATCTGCTAGCCAAATGGCAGAAGTTAAATCTAGACACCAGCTTCGGATATATAAGGTTAATTGAACAGTACACTTTGATTGAAATGAGTCTCACTGCTGAAATGACTGAGATAAGGAACGAACTTCTTAGCCATTTATCTCAGCAAGAAGTTATAGACTTTGACAGAGAATTGGGGACAAATCTCGCTTTTTTATAAAATAAGCTACTAAAAGGAAAAAAGAAGAAGCTTGAGTGAGATATAATAGACTTTCACAAGGGTAATGTATTCTCTTGGCCCAGGGAGACAATGAGGAATGAAGAACACGCACGTCCAGCTTCAACAGACCAATCAGGAGCGATGCACACTCTAGCGACACCCATTACTACAGTTAATGAGAATGTGAGCCCAGAAGAGAGTCAGGAAGAGCCGAGAGAAGACACTGTGATACGGAGCAGCAATAGCAACACCTTAATATAAAAATCAACTGAAAAACTGGCCAACATATTTGGTTTTTCAACAAACATAGACGTGAGAAAGAAGGATAAGTAGAATGAAGTGCACCCTTCTACATCGACAGCTGAACCTGTATTTCACCCTTTTCCCCTGACCATTCGAGTAATGCAGAAGCAGGCATGGACTTCATCACACAAAATGAGGAAGCGCAAATCTGACAAAGTTCTGAGACCTGTAAGTCGGACTTGATTTTTTAATATATCTAAATATGCTTTAAATAATTCAGAGAGATCTGTTAAATAAGGGACTCTCTTTTATCCCATTCAAGCATGTGAGTGTTACTGATTTAATAATAGATATTAAACTTTTTGTAAGAAATGTTGGCCTTAAACTAATGTATGGCAATAGAGAAAGTACAACAGCAGTGAATTTTAGAAAATCATCCACATTCATACCCCCCACTAACCCACTACTGGAAGCTTTTGAGAAAGCCTGTGAGAAGGAGCTGTTGGAGGTTTTTGAAGTTAACAAAAATGAAGTTAGAAATGAGTTTTATAACACGAATAGTAAGGAACTGAAAGCTCTGAATGATCTACAGAATACTAATGACATAATAATTAGGCCAGCCGACAAAGGTAGAGCCATTGTAGTTCTAAATAGAGATTATTATGATATGAGAATGAATAGCATGTTAAATGATACAGAAACTTATCAGTGTTTGACCAAATATCAATTAAATAAGATAATTAGAGAGGTACATGGTGAGTTATATGATTTGTTAATGAGGAATATAATAGATACAGATTTATATTAATATTTCTTGATAGAGACACCCAACTGTCCCCACCTTTAGAGGGTTACCTAAGATACACAAGGATGGACAAAACCCACCTATGAGACCAATAGTATCAAGTAAAGGCTGGCTTACTGAAACTATGTCAATATATGTTGAAAAACAGTTAAGACCGATAGTAGAACAAACAGACTCCATTATCAGAGATACCAAACAGTTCATGGAAACTTTTTCCACCTATGTATACACAGGAAAAAAGAAGTTATGTATCTACCATAACGTTTCATGTTAGTTGTCTTCATCTCGCCTTCTTTCTTGCTGGTTGGGATCGGAGCTGATCCTCGTCTCCGACTCAGCCATCTTCTATAGCATGAGAGCTGTTTACTGGCTCGAGGCTACCCCTTATCCCATGATGCCTAGCGATAGTTACCCAGATCTTGTTTGAAATAGCTAACTCCAGACATAGCCAGAGAATAAACCTGTCCAAATAAAAAGGTTGAGCATGCCTGTCATATTCTCTAAGTCGGTAGAGGAAACAATCCAGAGAACACTCAGCCAGTGAAATCAGAACTCCCCTCGGTCCAAATAGGACAGGGGGATGGAGGGTGGAACACAAGAAAGAAGGCGAGATGAAGACAACTAACATGGAATGTTATGGTAGGTACATAACTTCTTTATCTTAAGTTGTTTATCTCGCCTTCGTTCTTGCTGGTTGGGACAGCATCCCTAGCACCTATATTCCTGGGCAGCTCATTGGAACAGACTCTTCAGAACAGTGGAACCAAAGGTAGCTCTGCTCCTGGAGACCATATCTAGCTTGTAATGAGAAATAAAGGTATGAGGATTTGCCCACGTAGCAGCTGCACAGATAGAATCCAAGGGCAACCTAGATTGGAAGGCTACGGAGGTGGCCAAGGCCTTAGTATAATGACCTTTTCGTTTAATAGGTAACTCTTTGTTTCTTAATTGCTAAATGAAAGTAATAGTGTGAGACAACCACCTGGATAAGGTCACCTTGGAAACTGGGAGACCTTGTTTGTCTAGAGCATAAGAAAGGAATAGTTGGTCTGACTTCCTTATCTCCTTAGTCCTGTGCAGGTAAAAACGCAATTGTCTATGAATGTCCAATTGGTATAATTTGTACTCTGCCTTGTTGGTCTGGTTAGGGAAAAACACAGGAAGGTCTATAGATTGGTTCAAATTATTTTCTGAGCAGACTTTCGGAAGAAACGAAGGATTAGTCCTAACAGCAACCCTGTCCTTATGAAAAACCACATAGTGCCTGAAGTTCAGAGACGCGTCTGGCTGAAGTAATGGCTACCAGAAAGAGTGTCTTCCAAGATAGAAACTTAATGGAACAGGACACTGTTGGTTCAAAAGGGGGCAGAGTTAAGGAAGTTAGTACCAAATTAAGGTCCCAAGGAAAAGGGGGATCTCTCACTGGAGGCCTAAGGAGAATGGTCCCTCTCAAAAAGGCTTTACAGAGCTTATGAGACATAATGATTGAATTTGATAAACCAACGTGAAAGTTAGAAATGGCCGCTAATTGAACCCTAATTGTAGCAGAAGTGGACCCAGAATGAAAAAGTTGTGCTAGGAATTCCAGAATTTCGTGGACTGGGGCTGAAAAGCGATCTATGTTCCTAGCCTCTGCCCAACAAGAAAAATGTTTCCATTTACTAGCATAAGTTTTTCTGGTTGTGGACTTGTGAGAGGAGACAATAATGTCACATACATCCGGGGAAATGCTGGGAAGCCTGGCTAAGGTAGGAAGTGGAGCAACCAAGCTGTGAGCTGGATAGTTTGGAGGGATTGATGCAACCCGCCTGATTGATGAATCAGTAGGTCTGGAATCGGATCCAGAGTCCAAGGCTGATCGAGAAGGTAATGGTGCAGGAATGGGAACCATATCTATCGAGGCCAGTAGGGGGCAATGAGGATCATTTTGCAACCCAATGATATTGCTTTCATTATGAGTTTTGGAATCAGGGGAAACAGAGGAAATGCATGAAGAAGTCCCTGAGGCCAGTCGTGGACTAGAGCGTCTCTGGGTGAGTGACCTGGAAGTGGAAGAAGGGAGAAGTAGTTGCTGCATTTGCTGTTGAAGGGGGTGGCAAAAAGGTCACAGCAAGGCTGTCCCCATTTGCGGAAAATAAGATTCGCAACTTCCTGATTCAGAGACCACTCATGAGGCATGAGGATAGCTCTGCTGAGCCTGCCCACTATGACATTGGACCTCCCAGGGCCAGGGATGTGCGTCGCAATCAGAAAACGTTGGGAGGAAATCACCCACTGCCACAGTCTGAGTGCTTCTCGACACAGGGGGTAGGATCTGGTTCCGCCCTGCTTGTTGATGTACCACACCACTGACATGTTGTCTTTTTGAATTGCAATGGTCCCAGAAGGAAGAGAGTCCTGAAGGGCTTGCAACGCTAGGAGCACGGCTCTCATTTCTAGGACGTTTATGTGCAGATGGTACTCGTGAGGCTGCCAAGTGCCTTGGACCGTCCTGCCCTGATAATGCCCCCCCCCCACCTTATCAATGAGGCGTCTGTGGTCACTGTGGCTACTGGAGGGGGCTGAATGAAGGGTCTGCCCTGAGTCACTAGTGGGGAGACCATCCACCAGGAAAGGTGCCTTTTGCATACTTCCGTAATCATGATCATGTGAGACACAGGCAGCTGTTGGAAAGACCACTGTGTGAACAGAAGCCACTGAAGGATCCTCGTGAAAAAGGGCCAGTGGGATTAAAAGAATGGCTGCTGCCATGGAACCCAGAGTTTGAAGGACAAACCTGACTTGGATTCTTTTGCTCTGCATTAAAATTTGTACTTGCTGACAAATTGTAGACACCCTGTCTGGCGGTAGCCTTGCGAACATGTTCCTTGTGTTTAAGTCTGCTCCTATGTAGGTGATAGATTGACAGGGCAACAAGGCAGATTTTTCGAAGTTTATTGTAATGCCTAGCTGGGAGCAGATTGTGATTGTGTAGTCCCTGGCATGTAGAAGTTGATGACTGGTAGTAGTAGTGAGGAGCCAGTCATCTAGATATGGAAACACCTGGAATCCTCGACGTCTCAGGTGAGCGGTGACCACTGCCATACATTTGGTGAACACCCTGGGGGCTGTGGTGAGATCAAAGGGCAGAGCTCTGAACTGGTAATGACTGGCTCCCAGCCGGAAGCGAAGAAATCTCCTGGAGCACCTGTCCATCTTGATATGGTAGTACGCGTCCTGAAGATCTATCGAGCACATCCAATTGTCCTGACCCAGAATGGGTAGAATGGACTGTAGTGTGACCATCCAAAACTTTGTTCTTTGTACAGACCTGTTTAGTCTGCTGAGATCCAGAATTGGTCTCCAGTCCCCTGTCTTTTTTGGTATCAAAAAGAACCTTGAGTAAGTTCTGGATCCGTGCTGGTCTGCCGGGACCTCCTGGATGACTCTTTTTTCTAGCAGTTTTGAAACTTCTATTACTGCTTGGTCCTTCAGATTGGGTGGAACATCTGGAAGGGATTTCCTTGACTGTAAGGGGGATTGACAGAAGGGAATTTTGTAACCTCCGGATATAATGGACCGTACCCATCTGTCTTGCATTAAATTTTGCCAGGCTTCTGGGTACAGTGAAAGTCTTCCCCCGACTGCCTCCAGAGGTGAGCAGCCAGGCAACCCTTCAGGGATGCTGAAAGGGCTTATCAGAGAAACATTCTCTGTTGCCCTGGTTCTGCGGACCCCCTCTGCCACGAGGGCAGCGTCTGCTGTTATTGTTTCCCCCTCTGCCCCTGGAGGAAAAATCGCTACATGTGTCAGGCAAGGCTCCTTGGGATTTACGGAACCACATTTTGCCACTCTTCTGACCTTTGGGGTATGGTCTAGAAGGAGTGGAAAAATGGACTCCCACGGCAGAGAGAGTCTTGCCTTCTTGCTCACACCTAGTCAAACTTTCACCTGTGGTCCAAAAAGAAAGGAACCATCAAAGAAGGTGTTGGTGAATGATGCTTGAAAGGGTTCCGCAAAATTACACAGCCGCATCCATGTATGCCTCCTAAGGGCCACACCCGTACCTGTGGCTCTACTCGCACCATCGGCTGCATAGGAAATGAGCCTCATGGAGGAGTTGGCTACAGAATTAAGAGTCACCAGCTCGAAAGCTACTTTAGCTTGAGCCCCCTTAGCTGATGGATCTTGAAGGGTATCTCCGAGCTCTTTAAGGAGATCCCTCTGAAGGCAGGTAAAATGGCATAAGTAGTTCAGTGACCTCATAGAGAAGGTCGCTGAAGCAAACATTCGCTTCCTGTATCTGTCCATAGTCCTAGACTCCTTGTTAGGAAGATGGACAGATGAAAAGGTCTCCACTAGCTCTTTTTTGGTGGCTGCTGCTACCACCATGGCATCAACAGGGACACCTTTGGTAAGGAACTGCTTATCATGGGGTGCTGTGATGAACTTGCCAGGTTTCCTCGGAGTTGGTTCCACTGTATCCGGAGCTGACCAAGCCTTTCGAGCCACCATTGCCATAAGTGGATCGAAAGGTATAGAAACCCAGGAGGTGGAAGGTCGGGAACCGAACACATCCAGAAATACAGACTCATCCTCGGTAGGGGCTAGGGGATTCCAGTTCCCCCTCTGCTTAAGCATTTCTAGGATGTCCGAGAAGGAAACACCTTCAGAGGGGGATCTCGGGGACCCCTTCGAATCATCTAAGTCTGTATCAGAAGTGACAGACTCAGGGGAGTCAATGTGCTTCCTCTTGCACTTTTTCTTATGAGGGGGCTCCTCTGAATGATCAGGGGAGGCCTTGGAAGAAGAGGAAACACCCAATGGGTGCCGTGGAGCACCGGTTCCCTATGCTTGGGGTCTGGAGGAGGAGCAGAGGTTGGCACATGCACTACAGGGGATGGAGCCGATGGGGCCGATAGTGGAGCTGACTCAGTGGCCAGCACACTCCTCATGACATCGAAGGTGTCCCTGCCACGATGCAGAGAAAGTTCCGGTTCCGAGGAAATTGGAATTTTTCTCCGCACCAAGGGAGACGGCTCCGAGGCTGAAGTAGAAGCCGAGCTCACCTGCGCCGAAGCTCCGAGAGGGAGAACGGGGTCGAACAAGGGTCTGATGCCACTCGCCCCCTCGGAGCCGACGAGGGAGCCCCGGCGCCCAGATCCCTCGATGGATGGCACCATCAAGGGTATCGAAGCTGACGACAGAACCGAAGGAGATAGCGTTATCGGAGCCGACGGTTCCACTACTCGAACCCCAACTAACTCCGTCTCCGAACTCAATGGAGTCGGAGGAGGAATATCTATAGAAGTGGACAGAGCTGACACCTGTTGAGAGGGCTGGACAACATCTTGTTAAGTGCCTGCGACTTTAGCAACCTACTGACCACTCTCTCCACATCGTGATCCGACAGCCTAGAGGACCGAGAGGAGTGAGAAGATCTGTGACTATGCTCGCTCTGAAGCAGGGGAGACCGAGTAGCCGAATGAATCGATTCCAAAGAAGGGGACCTTTGTCTCTTGTGGCTCTGCGAAGGCTCCGAAGATTGTGATGGAGCCAACAGGGAGATAATCTTATCGGTGCCAGCCGGAACCAAAGTAGAAAGTGGAGTCTGAACCAAGGACGGCTCCGAACTTGGAGCCAACGGCTTGGAAGATTTAGGGGATTTCACAGGCTGAGTCTTGGCCGGTGAATCCTGGGACTTTAAAAGACCCCTAAAAATAAGCTGATTCTTATGCTCCTGCAGAACTCTTGGGCTAAATGCATGGCAGATAGAACAAGAGTCCTGCAGGTGCACGGCACCTAAACAATACACGCAAGAAGTGTGCCCATCTGTCAGAGACATTTTCTGACAGCATGAGTCACACTTCTTGAACCCAGAGACTTTGGATTCTTTTAACATCCTGAAAAAAGAACACTAGAAATACCACAACAAAAACTATCAAGCAAATACAGTCTACAAAAAACACACTATACTAGCAGACAAAAACTAAAGGGGTTTTTTTTTTAGATAGGAAAGCCTCTAACTTAAATGGCTAGCCTATGAAAGAAAGGTAGAAGGAAAGCCTCTAACCTAAACGGCTAACCTGACAAGAAGAGGATGGGGGGGAGGGGGAGAACTCTCTAAGTTAAATGAGTTCTACAAGGAAGGAGAGGAAAGCTACAATAAAACACTAGCTAACAGAAAAAACAAGACTAAAAGTTAACAATAAACCAGAAAGAGGACTATTGCTAAGGTAAGAAAGTTCTATAAAAAACTTTATACGAGCCTGAGCCAGAAAAACGACACCTTGCAGCTGAAGCGGCAAACGAGATCTGGATAGCTATCGCTAGGCATCATGGGATAAAGGGTAGCCTCGAGCCAGTAAACAGCTCTCGAGCTATAGAAGATCCCAACCAGCAAGAACGAAGGCGAGATAGACAACTTAACATCAATATTTACACATACATTTTGGTAACATTAGATGTGACATTTTTGTTTACAGCAATTCCGAATAATATAGGTATGGAATATGTAAGACTATTTTTGATAAATAAAGGAATGTCTAGGGAATTAGTTATGAGGGTTATGATGCTTACAGAAGTGATACTAAATAGAAATGTTTTCATATCTTGTGATAAGTATTATTTACAAGTTAATGGTGTGGTAATGGGTATGCCCTGCGCCAATTCTTACATCAATATAGTAATGGCGTATTGGGAATACACATATGTCATTAACAACTTATTATTTAAAGACAACATTAGGTATTATAAATGTTTCATTGATGACGTTTTTCTTGTATGTTAAGGTAGTTTAGACACATTACAAGAGTTTATGGATTACATTAATGGCACTACAAATTTTCTATCATTCACAGCCAATTGGTCTATTGACAAGATAGAATTTTTAGATGTATTAGTTAGTAATGATCTGAATGGTATACAGACTACAATGTACAGTAAAAACTGTAGGAAAAACACCCTCTTACACCATAGTAGCATGCATCCACCACCACATATATATAATAGTCAGGCATTAAGAGCCTCCAGATTAACCAGCCAGGACTCTATGTTCAATGAAACACTTGATACCTTGAGGAATGAATTCAAGGAAAGTGGCTATAAGACTGAAGAATGTGATGAGTTATTTGAGAATGTGCTGAAAAATTGCTTGAAACCACCACGAAATAGATCAAAAATCATTTATTAATAAAACAGGAACGAGCGCTTTCACGCAATAAAATTGCGCTTCTTCAGGTTACAAATTACACAAGATTATGACTATCTTATATAGTAAAGCATTAATTTCAATTATTCAATTAAGTTAGAAATAAATCAGTACATAATTAAGAAAGATTCATCAAAGTTCAACATTAACCAGGCTAAATTTCAACCAAAAACCTGGGTATATCATTCAAAACATTTATATTCCTAGTGGCTTTTCATAAACTAGAACCTCATGGGCAAGCTATCATCAAAAAGTACGCATAACATCCATAATTAGTATCAATGTATTTCATTAATCATTCTTGAGGAAGCCATGCCCATATTTGGAAAAAGCTCATTCAGAGTATAACATTATTTTGAGTTAACATTTTCATGTCAGCAAAACGAAGACAGAGTAGATATTTCTTACTATTTGTGCTAATAAATGCATAGTTATAATGCCATGTGTTATCATAGCTTTATAGCACAAAATAGAGTATAATAATCATAGTCAAATTATCGTAAAAGAAATAAGCAACATCCATAATTGATGTGAATGTAATTCGTGAATCATTCTTAAGGAAGTCTTGCCCGTATATGGAAAACAGCTGATTCAGAGCATTTCATTGTTGTGAAACGCGCTTTCAAATCAACAGAAAGCAAAGTAAGGCAAAATAAAATAAAATAAATGTTTTCTAATTTTTATACTAACAGGCGCCTAGTGATAATGCTATATGTCACAAAGGCATAGATGCATGAAATATGACATAATGGTCATGATTACATTAAATATTCTTTGCATCAACCACGTAAAATAAAAATGAAAACGACAAATGTAAAACAACTAAACTAAAACTAAAACTAGAACTAAAACATATGAGAAACCTGTAGGTTCTGCTTCATCTCATATGGACCCTATCATTAAAGAAAATCTATAATAATACAATAATAATGATTCAAAATTCACTTACATGTATTTAATAGATCAAAGCAGACATCTACTATAAGAAATAAAAATATATATTGTAAATAAATAATCAAATAAATATCAATTTAGATGTAAGAATTCAATATTATAAAATATAATACTATATGTAAAGTGCTTAAATATCATTAATGTCAAGTAAGCACAACTATGGTAAATAATTATGATCAGAAAGGGGATGGCAAACAATTTAAGAAAACTAAAAAACTATATTTACAGTCAAAACGACTGAATTAAGAAAAACTAAAATAGTTGTATAAAAATATACAAACATTTAAAATTTTAAATTGCACAAAAATATACATTAGCATCTATTAAAATCAATATCAAGCTAAGAGCCAAAATCATACAATAATTAATTCCTAGATAGTTCCGTATACAATGGAACACCTGAATGTACTGGCAAACATACCAAGATAATGAACATACTGTAGACAAGGCATATCATTGTTGCTAAAATATCAACTAATATCAACAATAGATGTTTATGGGACATAGATTACAATCACCAAGCAAGGAGTGCGAAGCACACAAAAACTTAACTATAATAGGCAGCCTAGAACAAAGCAGAAGATCTTCATAGAGAAATCTTACTTATGAATTGTGCGCAATATAATACATTATTTACTCATTTAAAGATATAGAGCAACAAGATAGTAAATCAAGTGGGACCTAGCAAGGCTGGTCGGATATTGACCACCGTATTTAAGCCAGGTGGTATGTGGGCTTTCAATCTTAGAATCCATCTAAGTTCAAAGGTTTCCAAGGTGTTCATGTGGTCACCTTCCCTTCTATTTGGATCTATTATTTGTAAAACCTGGAACACAAAACTATGTTTAGGATGGATATTACAATGCATAGCCAATGCATTGGTAGAGCTGTTTCTTCTTATATCATAGACGTGGTTATATATCCGGTCTCTAAGCCTTCGCGAAGTCAATCCCACATAATAACTGTCGCAGAGGTTACAAGTAGCTAAATAAATAACATTTCTGGTGTTACAAGTTGCATAAAACGTAAATTTTGTGCTTAATTCAATACCTAAAGCATTGGAACCACACTTCTTAATGATGTATCCACAAAGCGAACATTTTCCACATGGAAAAGTGCCTGTTTTCAATTGAGACCTGACATCAGTAGATGTAATGTCTAGTTTTTCTTTACATAACAACCTTTTTAAATTCATACAATTCGTGTATCTAAAAGCTGGTTTTTCACTAAGTATTTCTGAAACTGTTATATCTGATAACAAGATCTTCCAATTTCCTCTCACTATATTAGTTAAATGCTGCACATCACTAGTATATTTTATATCATATTGTACTTTTTGAACCCTGTTCTTTATTCTATAGGGTTTAAATGGTTTGGTCTGGGGTATAGCATTATCAAATATAGATTTCAACACGTCATCTATCAACTTCAATGGATAACCCCTATCTATAAAATATTTCTTCTGAGTATTAATTAGTTTGAGAGCATCTAAATTGTCACTACATATTCTCAATATCCTGCTCATCTGGTTCTTTACTATATTTTGAAAAATGTGACGCGGATGTAGACTGTCATATTGGAGAATCCCATTCCTCCAGCAGGATTTTCTATAAAGCGTGGTTACTAATTCACATTTAATGTCTTTCTTAATAGTGATATCTAGAAAGTCGATATTAAACTTAGAAAATTCATGAGTGAATTTAAAGAAGGAGGTAGTATTATTCATGTAGTTAATAAATGAGTTTAAAGTAGCTTCATCCCCATTCCACAATATTAGAATGTCGTCTATAAAACGTCTATATAAGACGACATTTTCAAACCTGGGATCATTAAAAATGTATTCCTTTTCCCACTCAAAAACAACAAGGTTGGCATATGCATTAGCACAGGGGGTGCCCATGGCCACCCCCCATGTTTGTGCATATACCTTATTGTCATAGAGGAAAATGTTATTATTCAGAACAAGGTCTAACATACAACATATATTCATGATCTCAACATTATCAATTTTTAATTCTGTCATATATGTTCTTATTGCATTTACGCCATATTCATTAGGGATATTGGTAAAAAGACTCTCAATATCTAGTGTTACTAACAAGGTATCATGTTTTATATTATTTTTCACCATATCCAATTTCAAGTCATCCAACAATCTAAAAGAGTCAAGCAGTATAGTGGGTACTTTCTTAACAAGCACTCCCAATCTAGTTTGTATATATGAAGATACATTTTGTGTTACCCAGTGATCACCTGATACAATTATTTGAGAATGTGGTTATGGAAAGGCAAGGGAGGGGCAAACCTTCTTCACTAAAGATAGGAAATATGAGCATGAAAGAAGGAACACCTCCACATAAATCAATAGGCTCACTATTCCATATACCAGCAATAATAATAAGATAAGGGATATAGAGAGGAAACATTGGAATATACTGACAGTTGACCAAATGATTCTTGAGAGTGTAGGTACCCAACCCAGATACTCATATACGAACACTAAATCTTTAAAATAGATGTTACGCTATGATAAGAATAAGACACATAGGGTACAATCCGAAATAAAAAGGCACATTCGCCTGCAGGAACTGTAATCAGTGTTCATTTATGGCAAAAGTAAATGTGTTTAAACACCCTGATACAGGTAATGTCTACACATTCCAACATTATGCAGATTGTAAATCACGTGACCTGGTATATTTGGCCCAATGTCAGAAATGTAACTCATTTTATATAGGAAAGACAAACAGAACGATACGTGAAAGGGTTAGGGAACACTTATATGCCATTCATAGAGAAGACAGAGAAGAGAAGACACCTTCCTGGCAGAGGAAGGTGTAAATATAAGACAGGATGCTTGAAAATCAACCAAAATACATGATACTTTGAGTGCCACTTTCTAGGAAGGCAGGTGAAGTATTGCAATAAAACTATTAAAAAGCCTGACTTGGACTGTTAATGCAATATCAAAAGCCATTTTATTTATTTAACTGAAGCAAACCCAAATCTAAGATTCATTTATTATACAGTTAATGAGTTTTATCAAGCACAGCTCTCAGCCAGTGACAACACCAAAGAGTAATCAGGTAGGAAAGCATCAAATTAGGGACAGTTTTAAGATATTTATAGTCTTGGTTTAGAAAGCTGGTAGAACCACACAGCTTCCATTAATCTGCATTTATTAAAACAAAAGTCTGTAATAACACCTGACATTATGTAAAGACTAAACTGATGTTCATCAGAAAAATCAGAAAGTTTATAAAGGATAATGCAAAACTCTAAGGCAAAAGTAGGGACATCTCTAAAAATCAGGCACATCTAAGAAGTATGTAGCAAAATTATCTTTAATCTTTTCCATATCATCCTGCACATTTGCCCTTTTACACATTTCAGTAGCATTTGCAAAGGTTCCTTTCCTTTCAGCCTCTCTGTAATATCGCTTACACAGGTAGTACAGAAAACCAGACCTATCGCTAAACCTTACTGGACTGTGATTCTCACTTCTCCTCCACTGCTTTACCCAGATTACCACTTCCATACTAGCCCATTCCTGTTTTTTTCCTTTCCTTTTGCTCTAGTCCCCTACTGACAATCAAGTCTCCAGTTACTCAACTGACCCATTTTTTTCCGCAAGGGGTGAGAAAGTTATGGCACATTTGATCCCCTCTGGGAATCAAGCTCTGGGAGTATTGCTGTTGTCTATGTGGAGATCATGGTTTTAATCTTAAGGCCCTAAGATTCCCAGTGCGTGTACTCACTGATGCTCAAGGAAGGACATTCAGTGGTCCTTTGATTATCATCTCAATATGATCTTTATCCCTCAATAGGGATTCAGATAACGAAGTGTGTGCCTCATGCATGCACCCTCTCTCCTTATCTCTTAGGGAGCCAAACCGA
Source organism: Protopterus annectens (assembly GCF_019279795.1). Classification (NCBI taxonomy): domain Eukaryota; kingdom Metazoa; phylum Chordata; order Ceratodontiformes; family Protopteridae; genus Protopterus; species Protopterus annectens. The sequence goes on from NC_056743.1 coordinate 1,791,902,755, forward strand.
CACAGCCACATTACGCCTGTCCCACCAGCTCCTTCAATATCTGTGTGATGCCCTTCCTCTGGGGCAGTAATCAAAGAGCCTTAGTCCTCACCACCGACAGCGGTGAAGGACACTCACTTGGAACAAAAATAGATACACACAGTATTTCCAGAAAAAGCTCTCCGCACCAAGCAGAATTTCCCTCAAGAGCACACAGGGAATGTACTCATCTCCTGGGGCTGGCTTTCCCTGCCTCTCACCAGGCCTCAAATAAGACTCCAAACTGACACAGTTGTAGAGTTGCATCCTTAGTCACGTGTTCCAAACCAATACCTCCACCACCCTCTCTGTGAAACTAGTGCTCTGTGACCCTGTTTAAAGTAGCTGACACACACACTCTTTGAGTTTTGATTTTCACACACACACACACACACACACACACACACACACACACACACACACACACACACACACACACACACTTGGGAAAGGCTGGTACAGATTTACCAGCTATGCCCACTCTGCCCAGATGATAAGATAGATACTGCCACCAGAACACTCCAAAGCCAGCTACTGTAAGGCTGTTACAAGGGTACCCAATTATACTGAGTAAAATTAACACTAATACAAATTGCAATATTTGACAAATGCAGCAAGGCTTTCAGGAGTGGCCACAGTGTCACCAAATACATGTAAGTACTCTCAAAGGTTAAAATATTCTCTAAAAGCAAAACAGTACTTAACTAATATCACTATATTTTCCTGACTGATCTAAAGAATTACTATTCCCCGGTTACTTATGTGGTGATAGGAGGTACTGTCAGCCATGCTAGGAGAAATAGGGCAGTGGATGTATGCTTTGTGCCAGCACAGCAAGCTGGAATTTTGTAAATAATTGTATGTCATTTGTATATCAATCTGATTTGTACAGATGCTTGTGCTGAAAATGTTAGTTGTGAGGTTTGCTTGTGTTAAAATGTATCAACAGTGCACCCTGCTTGAATGAAAAGAAATGTACACGTATTATTGTAACTGAACTAAATATACATGTTTTAACAAAGGGCACTGGGACAGCAAAGATTAACCAGCTAGCTTTCTTTAAGAAAAATAAGGGAAATGTAAATAAACTGTTAAACCATTAAAATGTCACCCCACAGTGCTGAATAGGATCAGAGATGGTGGGTCTGGAAGAAGCCTTTGTTCATTAGCTCAGTAAAAGGAGGAGAACCCTCAGACACTGCCAGACACATTTAACATGTGTATTGTTGCTGTCTATACTAAATTCCTGTCTCAGCTTCAGTGGGGGTTACTGTGAGAGCCTAGAGTCAGGTAACCAGATGAGGTCATTCTGAAAGCCATCTTGGATATTATATTTTACAGGGAGTAATCTCTGAGGATGGAGCATTCTGTTTTGGGGAACCTGAAAAGAAAGACTGCTCACATATTTCATTGTGTCTTGCTCTATCAAGTAAGTTATTAAGGAATAGTAATTCTCCTAGATTCAGTCAGGAATATAGTGAAGCTTAGTGATTGTTCTTCTTTATTTGTATGAGCTTGACCATCAATATTATTTTCAATATTCCTGTGATTTGAACTCTGTGGTTTACTGTGAAGATATATTCAGTATTTTCATGTGCTTTTGTTGTTTATTATTAAATATATTTAAAACTTTTATTGTGGCTGGTCCTTGTAGAAAGTATTTAACCTTTAAGAGTGCTTATATTTGTTTGGTGACACTGTGTGGGCCACCCCAGAAGGCCTAGCTGTCTTGGTGAACTACTACCATTTGTATTAGTATTAATGTTACACAGTATAATTGGGCATGCTTTGTTAAGGGCCTTAGAGTAGCTGATTGTGGAGTGTCTGGTGGCAGTGATAACTACCTTACACTCTGGGCAGAAGGAGGCACAGCAAGTAAATATGTGCCAGCCTATCCCAGGTAAGGTTGTGTGTGTGAAAAATCAAACCTCTCAGGGTGTGGGTGTCAGCTACTTGGGGGAGGGACACAAAGCACTGGGTTTACAGAGAGGGTGGTGAAGGACTTGGCTTGGACACTTGGCTGAGGATCTATCCCTAAAGCTGTACCAGTGGGGAGTCTTATTGAGGACTTGGAGGCAGAAAGATATAGAGAAATCTAGACCCTGGTCTGAGTGTGTTCCCTGTGTGCTCTTAAGGGAAATTGTGTTTGATGGCAAGAGGTCTGCATCTGAAAATACTGAGTGTATCCATTTGTATTCCAAGTTCACATCCCTCTCCAGTGTAGTTGGTGAGGATTCAGACTCCTTGATTACTGGCGCAGAGAGGGGTCATGACCATAGCCGGATCTAGCAGTAGGAGACATAGGCAGTGGCCTAGGGCCCTGTGGTTGGAGGTGCACTCAGGCCAAGAGGCTTAAGCATTCGTTTTAATAATAATAGGTTCATAGGTTCATAGGTTCGTACTAGGCTATCTGCCCTAGGGCATTTATAAGCCTAGCCAGAGTGTGTGTGGCTTTCACCACCCCTTAGGATGAGAATACTACTCCCATTTAGGGTTAGGGTTTAGTTTGCTGTGCCTCTGTCTAGTAGTGACACAGAGATGACCCCTGGGGTAAACCTATGATCTCCCATCCACTCGTCAAGATTTCTCTTGAATAGAGTTAGTGAGGGGCTCTGCCTAACATGGATTGGGATTCTGTTCCAGAGTGTAGGGAGCCTCTGGGTTATGAATCTGTCCCTCCAGCATGTCCTATTTATTTCTGTGTTGAGGTTTAAGTCTCTTGCTCTCGTGGCTCTGATGGATTTGGATTTTCTGAGATGGAGCATGTCCATTAATTCCGGATTGGACATGGCCTTGTACGTCAGGCACAGGTCACCTCTGAGTAGGCGGTATGCGACTGAATAGAGCTGGAGTTTTTTCAGTCGGGCAGCATATGACATATGTTTAAGACCCTTTACCCTCTTGGTGAGGAACTTTTGGGGTCTTTCCAACTGCTGCAGGTGTCGGGTAAGATACATCCCAAATGGGGCATTGTACTCAATCATTGGCCTGATAAGAGAAGAGTACAGGGGCACAATGACCTCTCTTGATCTAGATGTGAAACCCTTCATGATAAGGTGGGCAATATAGAAGGTCTTCCTAACCACTTTGGCAATGTGAGTGTCAAATGAGAGGTTACTGTCAACCTGGGTCCCTAGGTCCCTGATTACCTCTTCCGTACTTAATGGATTACCACCTATGTAGTAATTTGTGGGTACCTTGTTTTGCCCAAAGGGTATGACTATACATTTTTTGGCGTTCAGCTTAAGGCCATGGCTCTTGCACCAATTATCCGTTTCTATGAGGCCTCTCTGAAGGATGTTTGTGTCCGCTGGAGTATCAATTATGGCGCCCAGTTTGCAGTCATCTGCGAAATTTGTCAGCCACAATCCTCCTATGTTTGCCTGTACCTCGGAAAAATAAATGCCGAACAAGAGGGGTCCCAGGACTGAGCCCTGTGGGACACCGCTTGTGACTGGCTTGGAGGCTGACATAGCTCCAGCAACTCTGACCCTGTGGGTTCTGTCCTTGAGCCAGTTTGCAAACCATCTCGTGACATATGGGTTTACATTTAAGCTGGTGAGTTTGTCTATGATGCCCGCGTGGAGTATTGTTTCAAAGGCTTTTGCAAGGTCAAGGTAGGCTGTGTGAACTGCCTTACCCTCATCAATGGCCTTAGTGACTGTTTCAAAAAAGTCGACCAAGTTCAAAAGGCAGGATCTGCCCTTGACAAAGCCAAATTGGGTAGGATCCAATGTCTGTAGGTCCCCAATGTCTTTGTTTATGAGTTCCATATTGATCCTCTCCATAGCTTTGCAGACCAGGCTCGTCAAGCTTATGGGGCGGTAATTTCCAGGGTCCGTAGAAGCACCGCCTTTGTGAAGTGGGACCACTGTTGCCGTACGCCACTCTTTGGGTACGTATCCTGTAGTAAGGCTAAGATTAAACAGCACCCTTATGTGTGGGTTTAGTTCCTCTTGGAGTTCATGTAGCACACAGCCCGGGACACCGTCCGGTCCCATTGATGCTGTGTTTTTAGCTTTAGAGAGGGCGGCTCTCACCTGGGCATCTGAGATGTTAGGGAGGCTACACTCTGCTGGGATAGTTATTTCTCCTTTTGGGGAGGGAGGAGAAATTTGCACTGAACCTGTCTGCCAGAATGTTGGCAATGTCAGTGGGTTCAGTGTATTTTGTGTCATTTTGGACTAACTCTGAGCATATCTGGGAGTTTCCACCCAGGTTTCTAACATAGCTAAAGAAGACCTTGTGATTGTCTTTTGTGTCTTTTGCGATTTTTCTCTCAAAGTTGGCCTTGGATGATTTTATGAGTGATCGTAGTTTTTTGCTAGTACTGATCAGAGATGCCTTCCCTTTTAGGGATTTTGCTCTGTCATGTAGTAGCTTCCTCCTTCTGTTGTAAAGTTTGTTTATGGCTGGGGTCCACCAGACTGGGCGCCTGCCTTTGGGGGAATGGGTCTTGGTTTTATTTGGGATTGCATGATCCATGCATTCTTGAAGGTGCCCGTAGAAGGCATTTGTAAAGGATTCAGCATTGTGGTTTCCACTGGCCCAGGGACCTTGAAGGATACCACTTCAGTCTTAAGAAGTGTGAAGTTGGCTTTTGAGAAGTTCTTCACTGTGGTCTTTTGTGCAGGGGGTGGGGGCGGGATGTGGATTTCCAGTGAGATTAATTTATGGTCTAATCTTACCAATGAGGGATATACTTCCCATGTGGAGCATTTTGTCCCCATGTTTGTGATGATCAGGTCTAGTATATTGTCTCCTCTTGTGGGAATGGTGACTAGTTGTTCCATCGCATTTGAGTTTATGAATTCTAGGAACCTTTGGGCTAGGGTGTTGGGGCTTGAGTAATGTTCCCAGTCTATGTTTGGGTAGTTGAAGTCTCCCAATATGATGGTATTTGGAGAGACATTCATACTCTCCAGTGTCTTCAGGAAGGCTGTGTGGGGTTCCTGAGTTTGAGAGGGTGGTCTGTAGCATGCTACAAACTGTAAGGCAGTTTTGCCTATGGTTAGTTGCACCTGGATGGCCTCCGATGCTTCGTGCGTTGCCACTAACCTGGAGGTGTGGGTATCTTTAATGAATATGGATACTCCTTTTGTGGTTCGTTCCAAGTTTTGGGTCCGGAAAGCATGATATGAGGTAAAACCTGATAGTGCTGGGGTGCTCTCAGGAGCCTTGAACCAGGTTTCAGTCACTGCACAGACATCGATGTTCTCCATACTGAGGAGGGCTTCGAGGGCATGCATCTTGAGGTTTAGACTTCTGGCATTGAGCAGCATTACCCTTAGTTTTTTCCACTTGTGTTTTCTAGGGAGGTAGGTTTGTCATTTGAGCCTTGCCTAAAAAAGGCACTATGGGGGTGGCAAGAGCCTTGGCCAATATCCGGAAGCCCAGGGGTGACAGGTGCAAGCCATCCCTTGCGAAGCAGCGTGGCTTGTCGAGCATGTCATCCCAAGCAGACATTGGATCCCCTTAGAATGACACCAGTAATTAAGCCAATTGTTAAAACTGATCATTTTGTCTTTGTACTGTGGCATCATTCTTGGTGAGGGTAAGATGCTGCTCAGGGTCAGGGTCATACCGGCCTGGGCTACATAATCAGAGAGCTCCTCTATGTCTCTTTTCATGTAGTCCAGGGAGGTACGTCTCAGGTCGTTCACACCGGCATGTACAATGACTGAGTCATATTTGTACTTGCTGTGGAGTGACCTGAGTGCTTGTGTTATGTGGCGGATTCTAGCTCCCGACAGGCAGTTTACTGTGACCTTTTCCTTGTTCAGTTTGGTGAGCGGGACATCAGTGTGTCTGACTATGGAGTCACCTATTACAAGTGTGTCTGGCATGTTGTTTGGCCTTAAGGGCTGTGACTCTTTAGCACACTGACTTTGTGAACTATGTGTTGCATGTGCTATGTCTTGAGGTGGCGGTTGCTTGGGTGTCTGCTTTGGAGGCCTCTGTTGTTTTGGTAGATTTTTAATCAGCTCCTCCGAGTATGTTTTTGTGTGTTTATGTGTTTGGTTTGCAGTTGTGATAGTTCTATGTGAGACTGGGTTTGTGGTGTGTGTGGTTACCTTCTCCTCCTGACTGGTCTTGCCAGTACTGAATTGAGAGAGCTCAGCCTCCAGTTTGGCTATATAGTTGCATCTCTCGCATATATTTGTATTTGTTGGGAGGAGGAGAGGGTTGTCTGTGTACATGAGGCAATTGTAACATTGCCTCAAGATTCCCAGATTCACCAGCTGAACAGGAGAGGACGGCAGCAACTGACCCTTCGACATGCTAGAATAGTGAAAAAGATTGCTGTGTAACTGAGTCAGAAAGGATCTATAGGGAAATAGGTACTCAAGGGAATATAGGTGAATGAAGTACTTTCTTTTGTTTAAGAGTGCTTTACCTGTATAAAAAATGCTTTAGGAGCAAGTGCTGAGCTTTTCAGTTAGAGTATAGGCTGTTTAGATTGCAAGTAGAGCAATTCTAAGGGAAAAATTGAAGACTAGACTTTACGGAGCCAGAAATAGTTTAAACTTGATTAACCGGCGCTGCCCGATGTTGCTCTATGAGCAACTTCGCGCTAATTCGCGCAAAATCGCGCTAAAGCGTGCAGAAACGGGCTTTATAGCAGGGGGTTGAAAAGAGCCAGGAATTGACCCAAAATGGCCAATAAACTACAAGTTGCTGGGCTGGAACCACTCCTCTAGGGACAAATAGGTTGCTCAGTGCTCCCCACTCCCACTGGTGAACAAAGAATCTTCCTCTTATCCAAATAAGGATATGGATAGCACAGGAACTAAGACAAAGCCCAGAGATCAGCAAAATCTGAAGACTGGACTATTCTAGTTCAGAAAAGCGGGAAAACAAGGATATTTTTTTGTTTTCTTTTTTTTTACAGAGACAGAAGAAAAAGATACAGTAGCAAACAGTAAATGCTATAAAACGGCTAGCGCACTTGAGAGTGTTAGCCTAACAATTAAATTAAACAAAAATAACTTTTTAAAGTGCTAACAGTTTAAAATCTACACAGGTACAGAAAAAACAATATGCAGAGCTGTTTTTTAGGCGAAATGCAGTCGAGATGCAGTAATTTAAGCGAAAGCCAGAAAAAATACTTATAAATCCAGGAAAGTCACTCTTTCACTCTCTGCTGCTTGTAGAACTCTGCAGGACACCACAAGGAGTTGTGCTGAGTCTTTTACAAGTGAAAAAGCGCGCAAAAACGGGCTTTATAGCAGGGGGTTGAAAAGAGCCAGGAATTGACCCAAAATGGCCAATAAACTACAAGTTGCTGGGCTGGAACCACTCCTCTAGGGACAAATAGGTTGCTCAGTGCTCCCCACTCCCACTGGTGAACAAAGATGCTTCCTCTTATCCAAATAAGGATATGGATAGCACAGGAACTAAGACAAAGCCCAGAGATCAGCAAAATCTGAAGACTGGACTATTCTAGTTTAGAAAAGTGGGAAAACAAGGATTTTTTTTGTTTTTTTTTTCTTTTTTTTACAGAGACAGAAGAAAAAGATACAGTAGCAAACAGTAAATGCTATAAAACGGCTAGCACACTTGAGTGTGTTAGCCTAACAATTAAATTAAACAAAAATAACTTTTTAAAGTGCTAACAGTTTAAAATCTACACAGGTACAGAAAAAACAATATGCAGAGCTGTTTTTTAGGCGAAATGCAGTCGAGATGCAGCAATTTAAGCGAAAGCCAGAAAAAATACGTATAAATCCAGGAAAGTCACTCTTTCACTCTCTGCTGCTTGTAGAACTCTGTAGGACACCACGAGGAGCTGTGCTGAGTCTTTTACAAGTGAAAAAGCACGCAAAAACGGGCTTTATAGCAGGGGGTTGAAAAGAGCCAGGAATTGACCCAAAATGGCCAATAAACTACAAGTTGCTGGGCTGGAACCACTCCTCTAGGGACAAATAGGTTGCTCAGTGCTCCCCACTCCCACTGGTGAACAAAGAAGCTTCCTCTTATCCAAATAAGGATATGGATAGCACAGGAACTAAGACAAAGCCCAGAGATCAGCAAAATCTGAAGACTGGACTATTCTAGTTCAGAAAAGCGGGAAAACAAGGATATTTTTTGTTTTTTTTTTTTTTTACAGAGACAGAAGAAAAAGATACAGTAGCAAACAGTAAATGCTATAAAACGGCTAGCACACTTGAGTGTGTTAGCCTAACAATTAAATTAAACAAAAATAACTTTTTAAAGTGCTAACAGTTTAAAATCTACACAGGTACTGAAAAAACAATATGCAGAGCTGTTTTTTAGGCAAAATGCAGTCAAGATGCAGTAATTTATAATAATAATAATAATAATAATAATACATATATATATATATAAGGTTTACTATCAAAAGCCTGTAATTTACTCAACCAACAGTCCTAACATCGAAAGAGGAAAAGGCGACATTCATAATTACTGAAGGAATGAAAACTGAAGTTTAAATAAGTGTAAATCGGTTCGTTCATCTTTAAGAATGTTGTGTACATGATGCTGGGCATTCAAACGTCCGACAAAACAGTTTTCGAACGAGTAAATATCTACAATAAGATTCAGTTGATTCAATCACTGAAAGTGGATATATTTTACACTATTCTGCTTGATAAATTAATTGGTAAGTGAGGAATTGATATATATATATATATATATATATATATATATATATATATATATATATAGATACAGAAATATAATGGGAAAACCAATAGTTATATTCATATGGATTATATTTTATTTTATTTAGGTGCAGCAGTTTGCAATGAATAAAACTGATACATACAATACTGTGCCTGGCAAAGTGGGTTCAATATATGTAATAACACAGACTCAAAAGTCTAAAAATATGAAGAATGTGGATGGTTATCTGTACTATTCGGAAAGATAAGTAGGAGTTCTAATCTCACAACAGTCAACTTGTGTGTGTATGTGCATTTGTGTATGTGTGTGATATCTGCTTCAGTTGGAATAATAGCAGCATTATTTGTTAGCTCTTCTAAAGCCTGATATTCATGTTTTGTCTTTTTATGAGAATAAAATGTGCAAGGATTTTCGTGGCATCAGGAGATTGTGTTTTTAGATCGCACTACTCAAAACAAACAAAAAAAAAACTTTGGATGTGTGTTATATTGGTTGCGGTAAACTTATAGGACTTTACGGAATGGTTGCATATTCTATTTCCCTTTTTTCGACATTTTTTCAACAGCTGATTTCCAAAACTTTGCTGTCGATGATTTGACCTGTTACATATTAATGAGGCGATCTCGTACAACTCGTTAATGAACGTTCGCATATTTAAATAACGAACTTTTGATAGTAAACCATATATATATATATATATATATATATATATATATATATATATATATATGTATAAAACCCTTTTAAACACCGCAATGGTGGTGTCTTCTCCTTTAAGGAGAACCATATGTACGTCGCCACCGTGGAAGTAGGAAGTAAAAGCCTAATGTATTCTAGAATTTAAACTAGCCATTCCTCTACAAGAGAAGGTATGTGAGTGTGTGTGTGTGTGTGTGTGTGTGTGTGTGTGTGTGTGTGTGTGTGTGTGTGTGTGTGTGTGTGTGTGTATTTAAACTAGCCATTCCTCTACAAGAGAAGGTATGTGAGTGTGTGTGTGTGTGTGTGTGTGTGTGTGTGTGTGTGTGTATCTATGTGTAAAAGTGTAACTTAAACTAGAGAGAAGTGTGTATGTATGTACATATGTATGTGTATGTAACTTATAGCAGCTGTTCCATTTCTGTATAGGAGAGAAAGTATGTATGTTTTTGTAATTTTAAAATAGCTGTTCCTGTAAGAGAGAAGGTGTATGTATATGTATGTACAGTATGTATAAAAGTATAATTTAGAGAGAAGTGTGTGCATGTATGCATGTGTATCTGAGTGTATGTAATTTAAAGTAGCCCTTCCATTTCTGTATGAGAAAGTGAAAGTGTATGTGTATGTATATAATTTAAACTAATGGTTCCATTCTGTATGAGAGAGATAGTGTGTGTCTTGCTGTGTGATAGTGTGAGAGAGAATGTGTGTGTGTGTGTGTGTGTGTGTGTGTGTGTGTGTGTGTGTATGTTTGTGTGTGTGTGTGTGTGTGTGCGTATGTGTGCGTGTGTGTGTGTGTGTGTGTGTGTGTGTGTGTGTGTGTGTGTGTGTGTGTGTGTGTGTGTGTGTGTGTGTGTGTGTGTATTTCAACATACATCTCAACTGTCCAGATTTAGCCTCATAGTTTTGGTCTGTTTCTCGTAAAAGTTGTGGTTTTCTGGTAATTCACGGAGAATTGAAGTCACTAAATAATGACTTGTATATGAGTTTACAAATTCTTTTTCTTCAAAAAAATGCATCCTAACACAAATCCTGTTATGCTAGCATCTTTCTATGTTAAAAAAAGCAATATTTAAACTCTATCCTAATTTTTGGGCCATTGTAACCCCATTGTTTTAGGCTCTGTCTAGATTTCTTACACTAAGAAGTTGAGAGGTATGCATACCTCTCAACTGACTAGAGTTTTGCTCATATATTTGGTCAATTCTTTATAAAATTTGTGTTTTTCTGGCAATTCATGGAAGATTGAAGTCACTAAATGATTATATATATGAGTTTCAGATTTTATATCCTTCAGAAAATGCATGCTAACACAAATCATGTTATTCTAGCAACTTTCTAAGTTAAAAAGAGCAATATTTAAAATCTATTCCTGTTTTGGGCCATTTTATCTCCATTATTTCAGGCTTTGTCCAGATTTCTTGCACTAAGAGGTTGACAGGTATGCACACCTCCCAACTGTCCAGATTTTTGCCTCATATTTTTGGCCTATTCCTCATAACATTTGTGGTTTTCTAATTAAGTAATGCCATACATTTGCGTTTCCGACTTCATATCCTTCTGAAAATGCATTCTAAGACAATTTCTATTATTCTAGCAACTTTCTAAGTCTATAAGGGCACTACTTGAAATCTGTCCCTATTTTTGGGCCTTCGTCCCCCATTATTTTAGGCTTTGTCCAGATGTCTTGTGCTAAAAGTTGAGCGGTATGGAGGTATGACATGTAATGCCCTAGTATGGGGGGAGGGGGGCAGATTTGTCAATTAACTTGTTCAGGCTTGACCCTGTAATTTGGTCACTGGAGACAACAGCCTGAATCCTCTGCACCAGCTATGAAACTGCTGAAGGAGCTTCACTGTTGACAAGAGCCTGAATCCTCTGCATGAACTAGCAGACTGCCAACAGAATTGTGAGTTTGAGTTTCAGTGCATTTTCAAGGGATTATGAGTTTCAGTGCATTTCATGGAATTGTGAGTTTTAATGGAATAGAATTTTACTGTTGCTCATGCTAAGTCAGTTTTTCAATGTGCAACTAGCTGTTTTGTTTAGCAAATGGCAGCCAGTGTTTGTGCTGTAGAATTTGAAAGCAATTTTAGTAGTTTAATTGCCTTTTTTTCTACTCCCAGTAGAGTGTTGCTATTGTAGTGCCCATTTGATTGCTGATTATTTGGTGAAGTTTAAGGGGGAATAGAGGTTCTGCACTCCTGAGTGTGTCCTCCTTTGTATGAGATGTCTAGTAACTATGAACTTGTCTGTTTGTCAGTCATTCCCTACTGCAGTATTACGAACATACCATTTTTTTAATGTTACATTGGCAATTAATTCAAAGACAGCAGGCACTGGATTTGTAGATGAAACACTGAAATGTAACGTTGTTTGCCAGTAGCAACTTCTTCATTAGTTACAGATCTCTTTAATATGGAATTATTTGGATGACTTCTGCAGACATTGTGCTTATTGACTGATATTGATGGATTGTAATGACAGATGTCTGAGTGGCCTTTCATGGTTGAAATTTTATGAAATGGGTAGTTTAGTCATTATTGCTTCATACATCTTGCTTCATTACTGGAAGAGTGTTCAAAACTACAAATTTAAAATGCATTCTAACAAGTGGGGCTGTATTAAACAAGGAATTGAATTTAATACAATGAGGAAGGTGAATTAAAGAACACATACATGTATGCATGGCCCTAAACATGTGCATGCTGTCTATTTTCATTGTGAGACTCTCTTGTTTGTTTAGTAAATGACTATTATTGTTTGTGCTATTTTATTTCAATATCTGAACTGTAGAAGTAAATAAGAAAGCAGTATGCATACTGACAGGTTTGAACAGTGTCTGTGGTAACTGGGGAGAAATAGCCAAGTAGTGTAATACTGGAATGGCTGGGAAGGGAGCTACTGCAGGGGGGGGGGGTTGGGGGTCACCACAGGAGGGGCTGCTCTGGAGGGGCCCCAGTCTATTACCCTGCCTAGGGCCCTGTTTGACTTTGATCCGGCTCTGGTCATCACAATTTACTAAAGCAAGGCAAGATGAAGTGGGTGAGTAGTCTTCCTTCTTGTCAGGTTTCACATCAAGACTGCTGTGAGACTTCTGTCTCACATAGTATTAAAACATCATTACAGTGATGGATTACAGAATGACATCACATACATCTGGTCATCTGACTCTGGTTCCCACACTACCCATTTGATAGAAACTGAGCCAGAATCTAGCACATATGTGTCATAATACACACACACATAGAGCTTTGCTAAAATTTGTTATATCATCAGGAAGCTATAAAAACATTTCAAAAGCTTCCAACCTTCTAGGGTAGCAATTAGTTCACCCCTAAGGACAATGCAGTAGGATTCCTAGTCCTGGTTTTCCCAGACATTTCATCTCTGGCTGCAATCAGAATTATGAGATATAATCTTTATGGCCTAAACCAGGTAATTTAATTTCAAACTATTTTTCAAAGTTAGCTGGACTGAGATTAACATCTTCTCTTCCAACATCCTCTGTTATAATATATTCATTTCAACAGTTACAGTACAGTCTGACATACAAGTGTATTTCTTTTCTGTCCAGCAGGACCCACTGCTGGTACATTTTTAACACAAGCAGCTTTACAAATATAATTTCAACACAAGCACCTGTGCAAATCAGTTTGATATACAAATGACATATAATTCTTTACAAAACTCCAGCTAGCTATGCTGGCAAATGTTACACATCCACTGCCCCACTTCTCCTGCCATAGTTGGCAATACCTCACATCATCATAGCCTGTACTGCTAATCAAAACTGGGAAATCTGGCTTAAAGTCAAGCCTTTAATCCTCTGAGCCACAAAATATGCATTACTAACCCGGTCTGTAATGTATGTTCTGTGGCACAGGGGAACATGCATTACTAACCCAGTCTGTGATGGCTATGCTTCTTTTTTAACTTTTTTTTTCTAAAAATAAGTTCCTTTTAAGCCACAGGCCTCTATGATTTACCCAGTATCTCCCCTACCTTCGCTCAGTTGATGCATTTGTTACTCTTCCTAAGGATAAGCTATAAGGTCCATGGGGCTCACCAACTTCTACTGCAGAATATCATACTAGACCTATCCCAAAGCAAGCAGAAAGTTCTGGTACCCAGTCATTTCCTGTCTGGATGGGGGCTTACCACTGCTGCCCACATTAGGGCTGAGGATGGACATATCTCCTACCAGGGTAGCAGCCATATCATATCATATATCATAGCAGGGCAGTCATTCCCTGGGACAGATATACAGACCTCATTTCTCCTTCTGAAGTGAAAGTCAGATGACAGGGAGTGAATCAGTCTGTAAGTTGGGAAGACCCCTGCCCCCATCCCTAGAGCTCCTACACCACTGGTAGCTCTCTGGAGCTCTACTGTTGCTACTAACAGTAGGAAGTATGTATGCCTCCACACATATCATCCTTTGCTGGGTATTAACTACAGTGATCCCACAAACTGTCACCCAAGTGGTGAGTCACATGTCACCTCTCATCTACAAGAGGGTGAGCAGGCAACATCCTCTCACTCCCATTCTTCCCAGCCCTGTTCCCTCCAGTACCCATTATGCTAAATAAACATAGATCATCTTGGTAACAGACAGGTCTGTCTGGTTAGCAGTCAGGGTTTTTAGGCACTATTGTACAAAAAATAAATCTGCCATTTCAACATGGGTGCATTTCTCAAAGTATATGATTATTACAAATAAGCAGAACTCTGGGAAGCATTTAGTCACCATCATTAAAAAACCATGGGAATTTGTTAAGATCACCTCTAGACATATGGTATTATATTTAAATTCTACAGAAGAAAAGATAAATATTACAAATTTAAACAGTTCATTACGCAATACAACAACTCTCTGTGCAATGTAATTTTCTATTGGAGTAATATTATACTTTGAAGTTGATTATTTCATGCACGTTATGGAGCACTCATTCTTATAATCTGGTCTTTAACACCATATATAAAGAACAAATGTTTATCTGTTTACAACACTGCATATCATGCCAGTGTGTTATAAAAATTTAACACTGCATATCATAGCGCTGTATTATAAAATTAATTCACAAGCCAGGTACAATGCCTGTTTTCACATTTTAAGCATGATTTTCTTTTATAGTGCATGTGTTTTTTTTCTGCTATCAGTTATCTGCTTTCACATTTTAAGCAAGCATTTTTCTTTACATTGCATGTATTTATTCTGCTATCATTCGTTTTTTAAGTGTTAGGTGGAGTTGTAAATGGTGCCTTCTAATTTGTCTAAATGAGAACCAGTAAGAAGAAGTACTAACTTTGCATTTGAGTGAATCATTTTCTAGCAAAACAGTACTCCTAAAGTGTCTGTATTTATTAGAGTGACTCGACTCTTTCAATGAAAAAATTGCCATTATGTTTACAGCAGTGGCAAGTATTGAGCACAACTGCTATTCATTTGATTAAAGAAAAAGCAAATAATTTGCCTAGCTAACAATACATGGCTGAAGTAACATTCAGTGGGACAAAAATATGGCTGTTGTAAATTCCCTTTTGACAAAGACAAGCACACACTGCCATGCCCACAGCTTTAATACCCAAATGCATGGAGACAGAGGAAGTAATGAGTGCTGTGCTCCATGTACTGAACATGTTTATGTAACTATAACATCTAAAAATGTGCTATAGCATGGAGGAACTCTTGCATGCAATTATTGTCACATTCATGCTCTAGTATGCATTTTAAGTATTGTTCCCTAGACACTGTTAAGTGAGGTCATGGTCCACATACATACCAATTATACAGACATTGCCCGGTATGCACTACATTTATACTGCTGCTGACATGCCCACTGGCCAGCCTGCCACTGATGCCTGCCATACTGCCTGCTGTCTCATGCTGCCTTGGGATTTTTGTTACTGAAGTTGTGAGCACAGCACCACATTCTTCTCTTTGTCGACAGGGAAACTGCAGCAGCCACATTCCTCTGCAGTTGAATGTCACTTCAGCCATGTATCCCCAACCAAATGTACCACAGGGAAATGTCTCGCTGCCTAGGCGCCTGAACCCAAATCCATTACTGTATTTAACCAGGCCTTCCCTAACAATTATTGTGACACTTCTAGTAAGTGATGGGATAATCTTCACTTGAACAAATTTAAAACTAAGTCCCAAATGCGATGATCAGGTACAGAGACTACAGGTACACAGGTGAACAAGGCAGTCCAAACAGATGAGAAGCAGATTAAATCACTATGCAGTGTTAAGACATCAAGGACTATGAAGGTAAGCTCTGCCCAATGATGTAACATGTTTCATCTAACAAAAAGAGTCTATTGTAAATAAAACATGCTACAGAACCTCACCAAGTCATCCCTGTGCAGCAAGAAAATCAAAGTCTGAAATCACTTGAAGGTTGTCAGGCCAATGAATAATATGAAACTTGTTTTATTTTACAAGGAAAGGTACAGTTCTGCAAGGTACTTAGTAACAGAAAAATGTTTGAGGCGGGTTTGTTAGAGTAAACTATAGCATTTAGGGTTATGTATTTTCTGTGGTCAGGTTGATTTTCCAAGCTGTTCATACTTTCCTGCAAGAATCAACCTATATAAATCCAGTGTTGTCATGTACTCTCCTTGCAGCGGTTAGCGTTGCTGCCTCACAGCAACAGGTTCTCCGGTTCAATCCTCGGCTGGGGTATCTTCTGTGCGGAGTCTGCATGTCCTCCCTGTGGTCACGTGGGTTTCCTACAGGTGCTCCGGTTTCCTCCCACATCCCAAAGACATGCTGTAGGTGGATTGGACACACTAAATTGGCCCTAGGCGTGAGTGCATGCGTGTGTGTGTGTGTGTGTGTGTGTGTGTGTGTGTGTGTGTGTGTGTGTGTGTGCGTGTGTGTGTGTGTGTGCCTTCTGTGGAAGGTTGGGTGCCGGGCTGGCAACTCAACACCGTAAAACTCCACTGCCAATCATGAGCGGACGGTGATCAGCTGTGGCGACCCCTAACCAGGAAAAGCCAGAAGAAGTTGTCATGTACTCTCCTTTGCTCTGCAAGCCAAGAAACTCCACAATGTTTGTTCTTCTCATGATAGACAAATACCCACTACTGAGGCAACTATTATCGAACCGTAAGTATCAAAAACAATGACAAACACTTTTGCAAAATATTACAAGCATGAAAATAACTACATTCATGGTATCCAAAAAAGGGAAAGGAATTTTGCTGTTACAGTGACCTGACCCAGAAGATCTACTGTTACGGTAAGTATCTTATATAACTATTTCATGCAGAATACTAGAACTTAGATTCATAGTTTTGCAGATTCACAGACATGTACTAGGATACCATCAAGCAGGCCATTAGGATCATAACCCTTGCAATTCTTAGTACTTGCTCCACATATCCATAAGGGTCTGAGGAGCTTGAGCATAGGTGAATCTGCAGATCCTCATCCCACATCCAGTCTGAATTTAAACAGAGAAAGAGAAAGGTACTTTGTTTGATTTGTACAAAGAGTTTATTCCATAAGGAGGGATTCCTTTGAGAGATGACAATATCCTGCCAAATTGGTCTGTAGCATTAGATCCATACAACAGGTATTGGTGGAATTACCTGTTTTATAAACATATGAAGGTGCAAGCAGGACAGGGTCATTTACAGCCATGTACACTTATTAGAGATCTCCACTTAGTAGTCTGCAGAAAATGAAAAATATTGATGGGGCTTTTAGTTATTCTGCTTGGCTCGGGGAGCTCTTAACCAAGATTTTTTTTTTTTTTGGTGAGGAGGAATTGTGCTTTTTTCTTCTATATGGGCAAAATGCCTGGAAAGAAACACACCAAGGGATTATCATATTTTATTATGGGTCTGATAAGGGAGGAACAGGAAGGTGCAGTAACATCCTTGAATCTGGACGATATGCCTTTGGTTATTATTTGCAGTCGATGCATGGATTTTCTAATGATAGTGAACACATGGTGGTCAAAAAAGAGTTTTCTGAGTCTTGAGATGGAAGCTGACTCAGCAAAATAATAATTACAGCTCTCACAGTCAGAAAAATAAAAATTCAGAAAACAAAACAATAAAAGTTATTGATTTGGGATTAATTTGTTTACTGGACAGTGACTACACTGCCTGGATGTCAAACAAAAAAAATGGGAAAATCTATGGAAAGTCAGTGAAAAAAAGAAGTAAAAGTTTGAATTGAGAATAACTTTGTAGCTGATCAGCAGGAAGCTGACTAATTTGCACCCTCAATGCAGGAGATATCTTGGAGCAACTTAGAAGAACAACATGCACCAAATGAATCTGAAGTCTTCAAAATAAGGGGGATATTAGAAAAATATATAAAGCTAAATAATACATGGTTGAAAAACAGAGGAAATGCCAAGTAAATATTCAGAAGAACTGACTGATTTACAGCAGTCAGAGATTAGTATATTAAAAAAATGGCAAAAAATTAGGCTTCTCAGGAGGAATTGTTTCAAAAATAGTAGACTGTGAAGACAGAGTACTAAGAAAGAATCTGTGGTTCTCTGACATCACAAAGAAACTGGAGGGAGCAGACAAGGATACCAAGTAAATAATTTTACTGGAATCCTACAGAAAAAAATATTAAATGAAAGAGCACATTGCCTTTATGCCCCAAATCTTGCCATTAGGGCACAGTAGAGGTTTATTCTGGTGAAGATGCAAATATATAGCAGAAGGAGATGCTGTTGAGTAAAATGCAACAGATGAGAAAAGTGTTGAAAGTTGGTGGCACTAGAGTTTTTATGGGAAATGACTACTTGCTGTGCACCTGGAAAAAAAAGAAGTTAATTCATCCCAGCAATCAGGGAATGCCTTGAGACTGAACTGAAATTCAGACTGTTATAACAAGCAGTTAACAGACTGTTTTTCCTGGTGGGTTGAAGACATAAATGGAAGCAAAATATGTGCTTTGGGAGATAAGAAAAGTTCAGTCAACTGAAAATAAACCAGCAAACCAAAGGGAATTCAGCTTCTCAGCATTCTACCAGTAAGTAGGGTTACAGAGAAATTATACTAGTAAAACCATTCCATTATTTCTAAGAAAAAATGCATGAAAGGCAGACAGAATCCTAAGGGAGTTTTGGATATGAATCAGATGCTGGCACTGAGAAAAGGTGATGATCAGAAGGAAGATAAAGTGAATTTTTAAAAAAAGAAAAGTAGGAAAATTTCAAAGTATTTATTTCATTTTATTATGGTTACATATTTGGACTGTTGAGGCATGGGAAGAAAGACAAGGAGGTTTGAAACTGTCTTGATCAAATTAAACTAGTGAGAGAAAGTAAAATTGCTCAGGTAACTTACCATAATGTAAGTTGTTTGAACAGTTCACTACTGCAATATTCCTGACACCTGGGACTTTGCCCACAAAGGTCATATTCAATTGGTAAACATATTAAAGATCAAGATACTTTTGCCACAAGGTGTACATCTACCCTAGGCATGCACCAACATGCAGATATCAGAGGAACATAAGTCCTCACCATCTTCAGAACTTTTTTGCTCTGATTAAAAATAAATTATACAGTAGACTAACTTCCTAAAGAAGTATCTGAACTTTGAGGAAATAATATTAAAGGCAGGTGAATTTTGAGAGCATAGTAATTTTAAAGTGGGGCAAGGAAAATAATTAGAAAATATCCTACCCTAGCCACAAGGTAAAAACTTCAAAGGAATACCCCATAGGGAAGATATAGGGGATATAGGGGTATAGGTACTGCAACAGTGAACCATTCAAACATCCACCATTATGGTAAGTTAGCAACAGAATTGTATGACACTCTTCATTAGATCACTGCTATGGTATTCTTAGTATCTAGAAATATAATCAGATTGGGTGGAGGAAGGAGAAACTCTCTCCAATTTTAGGATCCCATGAATGACAGACAAATCCAGTTCTTGCTCTAGATTTAACATCCAGCTTGTAATGTTTTGTGAATGTGTGGATATAGAACCAACTGACTGTTTCAAGAATGGTTTTAGAGTCTCTTCTGGCATGAAAGCCTCTGAAATAACTACTTCTTTAGCAGAGTGGGCTTTAACCCCTGCTAGCGGCTCACTATGATTTGTGTAACAAAGGACAACTTCATTGCAGATCTACTTGGAAATTGTTTGTTTATAAAGGTAAGCTTATTTTCTTTCCAGCAAAAGACACAAAAACAATTGTTCAGATTTTCTCAGGTCTTTTGTTGTTTTTTTTACATAAAACTGAAGCTGTTTATGCAAATATAAATAATGAGTAATTCTTTCTCCCGTTTTTGAAGATTTGGAAAGAAAGCAGATAGATGGACAAACTGATTAACAGTAAATTCAGAAACCACTTTAGACATGAAAGAAGGACTGGTGTTCCATCCATATTCATCAAGGATACCCACACCTCCAGGGTAGTGGCACAGCACAATGCTTCAGAGATCATCCATGTGCAACTAACAATGGGCAAAACTGCAATTCAAATTGTAGCTAGCTACAGATCACCCACCAGGTCCCAGGACCCCCATTCCACATTTCTGGAAACACTGGGAAACATTAAGGCCCTGCCAAACACCCTGATATTGGGTGATTTCAATTACCAAAACATTAACTGGGAGAACTACTCAAGTACTAACTCCCTTGCCCAACATTTCCTAGAATTTATAAACTCAAATGCCCTGGATCAACTGGTCATCAACTCCACCACAGGTGACAACATACTGGACCTGGTCATCACCAACATGGGTGACCGGTGTTCCACACCAGAGGTCAACCCCTTGCTGGTTAGATCTGACCATAAACTAATCACTCTGGATATCCACATTCCGCCCCCACCCCCGGTGAAAGAAACCACCGTGAAAAACTTTTCAAAAGCAAACTTCACGTTACTTAAGACTGAAGTGGAAAGTTTCAAAGCCCCCATGCCAAAGGATAATGCTGTCCAAGCTGCAAAATCCTTTACTACTGCACTCTACGGGCACCTACAAGAATGCATGGATAGTGCTATCCGGAGCAAAACCAAGACTCACTCCTACAAGAAAAGGAAACCAGTCTGGTGGACCCCTGCCATAAACAAGCTATACAACAGAAGGAGGAAACTAGTACAGAAAAGAGTAAAATCTCAAGAAGGGAAGACATCCCTGATTAGTATGAGCAAGAAACTATGATCCCTCATAAAATCATCCAAGGCGAGCTTCGAAAGAAAAATTGCCAAGGACTCCAAAGATAACTACAAGGCATTCTTTAGCTATGTCAAGAATCTAAGTGGCAATTCTCAGATCTGCTTGGAGTTAGTGCAGAATGGCACAAAATACACTGAACCGACTGATATCGCCAACATCCTGGCAGACAAGTTCAGTGCAAACTTCACCCTCCTCTTACCCCCAAAAGGGCCCATAACCATACCAGAAGAATGTAGTGCCCCTGGAATCACAGACACTCAGGTTAAAGCAGCTCTCTCCAAAGCCAAAAACACAGCATGAATGGGACCGGATGGTGTCCCAGGCTGCGTCCTACACGAGCTCAAAGATGAACTAACCCCTCACCTAAACACACTGTTCAAATTCAGCCTCTCCACAGGCTATGTGCCCACAGAGTGGCACACAGAAAAAAGAAGTTATGTACTTACCATAACATTCCATGTTAGTTGTCTTCATCTTGCCTTCCTTCTTGCTGTTTGGGTTTGGAGCCAATCCTCGGCTCCGACTTGGCCATCTTCTATAGCTCGAGAGCTGTTTACTGGCTCGAGGCTACACCTTATCCCAGAATGCCCAGCGTCAGCTACCCAGATCTCATTTGTGATAGTGCACACTAGACATAAGTAGAGTAACCAGTTACTAAAACTGGTTGTCCAATACACCTAAACAAGACAAGAATTATAAATTACCTGGCATGTGAAGTAATAAAAGATGCTTAGCCAGTGAAAACAAAAGGGAACTCCTCACAATCCTTTAGGAAGGGGAAAGGAGGGAAGGACGCAAGAAGGAAGGTGAGATGAAGACAACTAACATGGAACGTTATGGTAGGTACATAACTTCTTTATGTTAAGTTGTCCATCTTGCCTTCATTCTTGCTGTTTGGGACAGCGTCCCTAGCACCTAAAATCCCAGGTGGCTCATTGGAACAAACTCTGCAGAACAGTAGAACAAAAGGAAGCTCTGTTCCGGGAGACCATATCTACCTTGTAATGAGAGATAAAAGTGTGAGGGTTTGACCAAGTGGCAGCTGCACAGATTGAGTCTATGGGTAACCTAGACTGAAATGCTACAGAGGTGGCTAATGCTCTAGTGGAATGACCTTTTGGTTTAGCTGGTAGCTCTTTATTTGTAACTGATAAATAAAGGCAATAGTATCAGATAACCATCTGGATAGGGTCACTTTAGAAACTGGAAGACCTTGTTTGTTGAAAGCATAAGAAAGAAATAACTGGTCTGACTTTCTTAGTTCCTTAGTTCTATGGAAGTAAAAATGCAATTGTCTGTGTACATCCAATTGGTGGTGCTTGTATTCTGCCTTGTTACTGTGATTAGGAAAGAAAACTGGGAGATCTATGGATTGATTTAAATTGTTCTCTGAGCAGACTTTGGGAATAAAGGATGGATTGGTCCTCAGAGAAACTCTGTCCTTGTGAAACACCAGGTAAGGAGGACGAACACATAGTGCTTGAAGTTCTGAGACACGTTTAGCTGAAGTAATAGCAACCAGAAAAAGTGTCTTCCAAGAAAGAAATTTTAAAGAGCATGATGCTGTTGGTTCAAAGGGAGGCAAAATTAAGGAGGCTAAAACTAAATTGAGATCCCAAGGAGGGGGAGGATCACTAACTGGGGGTCTAAGAAGAGATGTTCCTTTCATAAAGGCTTTGCACAGCTTATGAGACATTATGCCAGAATTAAACATACCGATATGAAAATTAGAAATGGCAGCTAGTTGTACTCTAATGGTAGCAGAAGCCGCACCAGACTGAAAAAGCTGTGCTAGAAATTCAAGAATTTCATGGACTGGGGCTGAGAAAGGATCTAAATTTCTAGATTCTGCCCAGTAAGAAAACTGTTTCTATTTACTAGCATACATTTTCCTCGTAGTAGACTTATGTGAGGAAACAATAATATCACGGACTGCTGGGGAGATACTGGAAAGCCTGGCTAAGGTTGGAAGTGGAGTAACCAAGCTGTGAGCTGGAGAGTTTGAAGGGATTGGTGCAACCCGCCTGATTGGTGAATCAGAAGATCTGGAACTGGGTCCAGAATCACAGTTGATCCAGAAGGTGGAGGTGTAGGAATGGGAACCATATTTGTCGAGGCCAATATGGGGCAATGAGGATCATTTTGCAATCCAACGATTTTGCTTTCTGTATGAGTCTTGGAATTAGGGGAAAAGGGTGACGGCTCCGAGGCCGATGATGGAGCCGAGCTCACCCGCGCCGAAGCTCTGAGGGGGAGAACGGGGTCAGTCAAGGGTCCGATGCCACTCCACCCCTCGGAGCCGACGAGAGAGCCTCGGTGCCCAGATCCCTCGATAGAAGGTACAATCAAGGTAATCAGAGCCGACATCGGAACCGAAGGAGAGATGATGATCGGCGCCAACGGTTCTACTACCTGCGGATCCATGGTCTCGGCTCCGAGCTAAATGTAATCGGAGGAGGAATAGAAATAGAGAGGGTTGGAGCTGATACCTGTTGATGTGGGCTGGACAGAATTTTTTGCCAGTGCCTGTGACTTAAGCAACCTACTTACTACTCTCTCCACATCATGATCCGATAATCTAGAGGATCGAGAGGAGTGGGAAGAATGATGGCTGCGTTCACTCTGTAATAAAGGTGACTGAGGTGCCGAGTGGATAGACTCCAAGGATGGAGACCTCAGTCTCTTACGGCTCCGAGATGGCTCCGAAATAGCAGATGGAGCCAATGGAGGATTTGTCTTGTCGGTGCCAACCGGTACCGACATACTCAGTTGGTCAAGTAAAGGAGTCGGCTCCAAAGGTGGAGCCGACGGCTTGACAGACTTAGGGGATTTTGCTGGCTGAGTACTTTTAGCCGGAGAATCCTGAGGCTTCAATAATCCCTGAAGGACTAATTTGTTTTTGCGCTCCTGCAGGAACCTTGGACTAAAAGCGTGACATATAGAACAGGAGTCCTGCAGGTGAACAGTGCCCAAACAATATACACAACTAGTGTGCCCATCTGTCAGAGACATTTTCTGACAGCATGAGTCACACTTTTTGAAGCCAGATACCTTGGTATCTTTAGACATTATAGTAACAACAACCACAACAACAATAATGAAAAGCTATACTACAAAAAACAAGAACAAATAGACTTTTTTTTGTTTTTTGTTTTTTTTACAGTTAAGGAATAGAAGGAAAGCCTCTAATTTAAACAGCTATCCTGGGGGACGGGGGGCTCTCTAATTTAAATGAGTTCAAGGGAACAGAAGGCCTGAGAGTTATGGAGTGATGGCCAACAAAGCTAATATACACAAGAATGCAACAAGGGATAAAGGAATATTATCTAGACAAAAAATAGACAAATACTTGACAAACTTTCAAGAATAAAGAACAATATATAATAGAAAAAAGATTATACTAAGCTTGAGCCAGTAAGGAAGCAACCTTGGAGCTGAAGCGGCAAATGAGATCTGGGCAGCTGACGCTGGGCATTCTGGGATAAGGGCCAGTAAACAGCTCTCGAGCTATAGAAGATGGCCGATTCGGAGCCGAGGATCAGCTCTGAACCCAAACAGCAAGAACGAAGGTGAGATGGACAACTTAACATTGGTTATTCCGCTCCACAAAGGTGGAGCCACAACAGACCGCGGGAACTGCCACCCTATAAGCCTGACTAGCTTGGTCTGCAAGGCTATGGAGCGCATCATCATGGATCTCATAAACAGAGACGCTGAGAACCTCCAAACACTGGACCCTACCCAGTACAGCTGTTAAGGGCAGATCATGCCTCCTAAACCAAGGCTATAAATGAGGGAAAGGTGGTCCACACAGCCTACCTACACCGCGCAAAGGCCTTCGACACCATTCCCCATTTAGGTATTATAGACAAGCTCACCAGCCTGAACATAAACCTCTATGTCATGAGATGGGTTGCCAACTGGCTCACGGACAGAACCCACATGGTAAGAGTTGCGGGAGCTAGGTATGACTCTAAACCGTTACAAGTGGCATTCCCCAGGGCTCAGTCCTAGGACCACTCCTGTTTGGCATATACTTCTCAGAGCTATAGGCAAGCACAGAAGGACTATGGCTGACCAAGTTCACAGACGACTGCAAACTTGGGGATATAACTGACTCTCCGGTGGACACAGACATCCTCCAAAATGGTCTCACTGAGACAAATACCTGGTGTCAAAACCATGGCCTCAAGCTAAATACCAAAAAGTGTATAGTCATCCCCTTTGGAAAAAACAAAGTACCCACAAACTACCACATAGGTGGTAGCCCCCTGAATACAGAAGATGCAATAAGGGATCTGGGGACCCAATTAGATAGTAACCTCTCCTTTGATAATCACATTGCCAAAGTAGTTAGAAAATCCTTCTATGTGGCCCACCTAATCACAAAAGGGTTTGCATCCAGATCAAAAGAGGTCATTGTGCCCCTCTACACATCACTCATCAGACCCATCATAGAGTACAATGCCCCATTTGGGCTGTACCTTACAAGACACCTGCAACAGCTGGAAAGACCAAAGAAGTACCTCACCAAGAGGATCACTGGCCTCAAACAGATGTCCTATGCAGCTCGGATGAAGAAACTCCAGCTGTACTCGGCTGCATACTGCCTAGTTAGAGGTGATCTCTGCCTGACATACAAGGCCATGTCCAACCCAAAATTGATGGACATGCTCCACCTAAAGAAAACCATATCCCATCGAGCCACATGCACTAGGGATCTAAACCTCACCACAACAATAAATAGGACATGTTGGAAGGACAGATTCTTGTCCCAGAGACTTCCCATACTCTGGAACAAGATTCCAATCTACATTAGACAGAGCTCATTGCTAACCCTCATCAAGAGAAACCTTGACGAGTGCATGGGAAACAGAAAGTTTACTCCGGGGATCACTTCAATGGCTCTGTTGGACAGAGGCACAGGGAACTAATTTAAGGGGCAGTGAAAGCCAACACATTCCAGCTAGGCTTATAAATGCCTTCGGGCAGATAGCCTAGTACCTACCTATGAACCTATAAACCTTTCCTTTTGAAAAACGAAAAAGGGAGGAATGTACAAAAGGGCCTGCAATTCAGAAACTAGCAGTTGTCCAGGTCAAAAGCATTAAAGAAGAATTAGCAGCTGGATCAAAAGGAGGTAGAATTAGCTTTTACAATACAATATTTAAACCCACTTGGGGAGCCACTCTTTTCCTTTTAAGTTTCATGTGGAAAACTGAGATAATGAAGGACCAGGGGTACCCCTGCTGTACTGGGGTCATGTCCTCTCTTTTGACCCTAGACAGAAACATTTTTTTTTCCATTTGGATGTATAAGACTTTCTGGTGTTAGGGTTTTAGCCTCTCTAAAAGTTTGCAGCACATTCTGAGAAAACTGGTGTTTGAAAGGAATTAAATCCCATCATCTGCACTATGAGCTTCAGGTCTACCTACTGGTCTGCACGCTGGAATGTATCAGCTTGTTCTAAGTAAGTAGATCCACCAAGAAAGGAATAGTCTAATAATGTCTCCTGGCTGATTCCTTGAGAAGAGGGAACCAATGTTCTCTTTGCCATAAATGGATCAATAGTTCTATCTCTGGATCTTTCCTTCTTATCTTTTGAATCCCATTAGAAATCAGAGGAAAGAGCAGAAGGGCATACAGAAACTTCGCCTTCCAAATTATTAAAATAATTATTAATTTATATTATGTTGCCTTTACTTCTTTGCAAGGAGTTCTGGAGAAAAACACGCTTGCCTGTTTGATGCAAATAAGTCCATCTGAGGAGATCCAAACTGATGGGTAAGCTGGAGGAAGACCTCTCTTTTTAACATCCAAGGACATGCCTAAAGAAGTTTTCACTGTGCTCATATGGAAGGGGTGGGGCATATTGTGTGTAGATAGACATTGTACTAAATGGGCTACTTCTCAAGCTGTCATGGCTTCATAGACTGCTCGGAGATTACTAGGCTAACAGATTAAGAGCCCTTATAAGCCTAGCCAATATAAACCAATTTTACACAATATACAGCTCCTATGGGCAAATGGATGGCATGGGTGTGTGCATATGCTTTGAGTATGTTACAGATTGCTCCTTTCCATAAGGGACACAGGTACTACCCCAGGTATGAATTTGCAATTCCCCATACAGTGATCCAAATTGCATTTAAAGAGGACCAGGGAAGGCCTCTTCTTAATGTGAAGAGGAAGGTTGTTCCAAAGAAGGGGACATGTCTGTGACACATATCTGTCTCTCCAATATGTTTTTTTAGTCCCTGACTAAGTTTAGATCCCTACATTGGGAGGGTCTCACATTGTTCACTTGCAGATGTGTAGCAGCTCCATCAGGGCTAGATTTGTGAGTGCCTCATGGGTCAGGCATAAACAGTGGGTAGGAGACAGAGTAAAGGGATAGGGCTTTTAGTCTATCTGCATAGGGCATGTTGTTTACACCCTGTATTCTCTTTGTGAGGAACCTCTGAAGTTGCTTACAGACATTGTGTCTCTGGCTTCATTCAAAACTGTGATTTAACATTTTTATGATCTAGGCCAAGTAGTTTAATTGCTTATTATCTTCAAAGTTTGCTGCGGCTGGATTGTAATTAACCTCTTCTTTTCCAGTATCCTCTGTTAAAACATATTTAACAGATGTTGTAAGTGCCTAGTCAAGTACATGCCAAATGGTGCATTGTACTCAATTATTGGTCAAATGAGGGCTGAGTACAGCGTGACTACAATTTCCTTAGATCTGGATGCCATACCTTTACTTATAAGTTGTGCCACACAGAAGGACATCCTTACCACTATGGACACATTGCAGAAAAAGTTCAGGCTACTGTCTATCTGTGTAACTAGATGTCTCACCTCTGAGTCTACTCCTACAGGTGTGCTATTGATGTTGCAATTTACACAGTGATTTGGCTTCCAAAGGGTATGATAATACATTTTTCACATTTAGTTTTAGACTATGGTTTTAGCAACAATCATTTGTCTGATGTAGACACTCCTGAAGGATATCTACAGCATTGGGGGATTCAGTGATTGCCCCTAGCTTGCATTCATCAGCAAACTTTGTCATCTAGAGGCCTTCCACATTAGCCTTGACTTCAAAGAAGTATATTCTGAACATGAGTGGTCCAAGCACAGAGCCCTGTGGCACACCACTAGTAACTGGCCTCTTGCTGGATCTGGATTCACCCACTTTAACCATATGAGTCCAGTCTGTGAGCCAATTGGCTTTCCATCTGGTGATATAAGGATTTATGTCCAGTTTTGTGAATTTATTTACATCACCTAAATAGGGAATTGCATCAAATGCCTTGGCCAGCTACAAGTAGGCGGTGTAATGATGTGAGGCATTGCCAGCTATGCCAGGAGAAGTAGGGCAGTGGATGTGTAACACATGCCAGCATAGCTAGCTGGAATTTGATTTGTACAGATGCTTGTGTTGAAAAATGTATTTCTAAAGCTGCTTATTTTAAAAAACATACCAACAGTGTGCCCTGCTGGACAGAAAAGAAAGATACATGTATTATTGTTACTGAATTAAATGTATATGTTTTAACAGAGGATACTGGAAGAGAAGAGGTTAATCACAATCCAGCCGCAGCAAACTTTGAATATAGTAAGCAATTAAACTACTTGGCCTAGATCATAAAAATGTTAAATCACAGTTTTGAATGAAGCCAGAGACACAATGTCTGTAAGAAGCATGGATTGTTAGTCTCTGTAGGAACAGTAGAAGTTTGTAATTGTTCTATGACTTCCAGAAGCTGCACCAGATCTGAGGAATGCTATCATGTGTGTATTATTGACATATAGATGCTAAATCCTGGCAGTTTCTAGCAATGGGAGTTGCATGGGAACCAGAAGTCAGATGACCAGATGTATATGATGTAATTCTGTATGGAAATAATGTTTTAATATTAGGTGAGATGGAAGTCTCAGGGTAGTCTGTTTCTTGGAACCTGACATAGAAGGACCCCTCACCTACTTTATCTTGCCTTGCTCTAGTAGATGACCAGAGATAGTAATTCTCTAAATCAGTTAGGAAAATATAGTGAGATTAGTTAAGTACTGTTTATCTGTAACTGTGTGAATCTGTTTATCTGTGTTATTTTAACATTTCCTGTGCTGAAACTCTGGTGTCTGTTGCAAATAGATATTTAGTATTTTTGTGTTATTTTATTATTTAGTATTAAATATATTTAAACTTTTCATTGTGGCTGGTCCTTTAGAAGATATTTTATCGTTTGAAAGTACTTATATCTATTGGTGACACTGTGGCCACTCCTGAAAGCCTGGCATTGCCATTTGTATTAAATTTAATTTAACTCAGGATAATTGGGTACCCTTGCAAGAAGCTTAGAGTAGCTGGCTTTGGAGTGTCTGGTGATGGTGTAACTACATTGTAGTCTGGGCAGAAGGGGGCACAGCTAGTAAACTTGTGCCACCCTTTCCCAAGTTTGTGTGTGTGTGTGTGTGTGTGTGTGTGTGTGTGTGTGTGTGTGTGTGTGTGTGTATGTGTGTGTGTGCGTGTGTGTGTGTGTGTGTGTGTGTGTGTGTGTGTGAAAATCATATCTCAAAATGTGTGTGTGTGTGTGTGTGTGTGTGTGTGTGTGTGTGTGTGTGTGTGTGTGTGTGTGTGTGTGTGCGAGCTACTTGGAACAGGTTCATAGGTTCATAGATTAGTACTAAGCTAACTGCCCTTGTGAGCCATTTTAAGCCTAGCCAATTATCCCTTGTGAGACTCAAACCCTGCACCTTGTGTTTGTAAGGCAAACACCTTAACCATTAGGCCACAGGGACATGAAGCACTAGTTTCACAGAGAGGGTGCTGGAGGGCTTGTCCTGGACAGTCCACTGAGGTCTCATTTCTATAGCTGTACCAGTGAGGAGGCTTACTGGGGACCTGGGAAGAGACAGAGACAGTGTTCCCTGTGTGCGCTTAAGGGAAATTGTGCTTGATGCAGACAGCTGCATATGGAATTATTGGTTGTATCCATTTTTGTTCTAAGTGAACGTCCATCTACAGTGTCAGTGGTGAGGATTCAGGCTTCTTGATTACTGGCCCAGAGATGGCACATCACAGGCGGTATGTACTGTTTTACCCTCATCCATGGTCTTAGTGAGTTTCTCAGAGAAATCCACTAGATGCAGCAGGCATGACCTACCCTTGACAAAGATGAACTGGGTCGGGTTCAGTGTTTGCAGGTTTCCTATGTCATTATTTATCAGGTACATGATTATTCTTTCCAAGGTCTTAAATATACGACTAGTCTAACTTATGGGTCTATAATTTCCCAGTCAGTAAATGGTCCCCCTTTATGCAGAGGGATGACTGTTGCTGTCCTCCACTCTATTGGAACAAAGCCAATAAAGAACCTGTGGTTAAACAGAGGTCCTAATGGGCCTGATAAGTCTTGATTTAAGCTGTTTAAGAGACAACCTGGTACATCGTCAGGCCCCACTGAAGACATGTTTTTAGCTTTAAAGAGCACAGTAACAACCGGCACTTTCATGACAATTGGCAGTGGAATGGTGGAGGGCATTTTCTGGGGAGAACTTGGGGTGAGGGGGAGGTAAAATTTGAACCAAAATTGTTGGCCAAAGATTTGCTATATCTTCAGGTTCAGTATAGGTAATGCCATCCACAAGTAATTCTTCACATTTCTGGGTGTTGCCCTTACGATTGAGGACACAACTGAAAAATGCCTTATGGTTATCCTTAACTTTGGAGGTTGTTTTTACCTCAAAGTCTGCTTTCAGAGACTGTTCCCTGCTTTGCTTGTTTAGACTGAGAGACTTTTTGTTCTGTTGTGTACACTACCTCTTACTTCTCGACAGTATTTTCTTTCTTTTGTTGCACTACCTATTAATACAGGGGCCTACCAGGGTGGCTCATCTTTGCAGTCTGAACTGGGTCTATTTCAGTCTGCTACTGCGGTTTCTATGCAGTTGTTTATATGGTCATACAGGACTCTTGTGTATTCCTCTGCATAGGTTTCTATTAAGAAGATCACTTTGTGATCTGATCTTATCAGTGAGGGCATCACATGGGGGGGGGGGGTATCTCTCTCATATTTATGAGTACCAGATCTAGGATATTTATATATATGTTCCCCTAGTGGGACTGCAGACTAGTTGTTCCAGGGCATTTGAATTTACAAAGATACACCTCGATCTTTTACTCTTTCACATTCAGGCAGTCAGAAAATATGAAAGGCGGTATAGCCATGCACTGCTGGAGTACTTTTCATGACTTTGAACCATTTTTTAGTAACTGCACAGATGTCAGCATTCTCCAGGGTGGGAAGAGCTTCTAGGGAGTAACATTTCTTGTTGAGATTCCTAGCATTGAGCAGCAGCACCTTTAGCTTGTCCCGAGTAGCTTTTCTCATGTTAGAAAGTTTGTCTGTTGGGCAATGTCTAAAGAAGGCACTTCTGGGGTGGATAATGTTTTAGCCAATATCCAAAAGCCTAGAGGTGCACATGTCATGTGAAGACCATCCCTGGCAAAGCAGTGTGGCCTGTCAACCGTGTCCTCCCTGGCTGACAAGTATTGGACCCTTTTGGAATGACACCAATAGCTAAGCCAATTGTTAAACTCAATCATTTTCTGCTGGTATTGTGGCATCATCCTTAGGGATGGTAGAATGCTACTCAATGCTAGGCTCCTATGTAAGCATTTTATTTATGTATTTATTTACATTTGTTTACTGGGTAGTGTCCAACTGGGCTGGTAGTCTGTTTTCAGCAGAGACCTGAGGAGAAAAGCTCCAGAAAAAACAAGACAGATAACAAATTACAGAAATAACATCAGAAAGAATCAAAATGTACACAAGACTAGATAATATTCTTAGAAATGAAAACAACATGGATATAGATAACTAAGTAAAATAGAAAAAACTGAAACAGGAAGTGAGCAGACTTCACTGACAAGACATGTGCACATAGTGTTATAGAATGCTAAACACTGAAAAAAAATTGGAATACTGAAATATTTACAGTCCAATAAGCAGTGAGGAAGCAATCAGTTATAATATTAAATAAAAAATATCACTGAGCTGTAAAAAGGTGAAAATGAGCAAAGGAAATTATATTAGTAGGAGAGAGGAGTTATCCAGGTGGGCTACAGGGGCAAAGCCAGCTGCTTTTAAGATATTCTTTTATTTTTGTTTTAAATGAAGAGTAGCAGGGGGTGCATTGTATGCTTAGGGGAAGAGCATTCCAGTACTTAGCTATTTTGTTTCAGTACAGGGAGTTACCATGTTATTTAAGAGATTATGTTATTTTGACCAGTGGCTTAATGGAAGACGTGAGGGACCTGTTGTTTACCCGTAGCTGGAGTAGGGTAGAAGTATGAGAGCTCAGTCATGTCTCTCTTCATTTAGTCCAAGTAGGTAAATCTGATTACACCCAGAAGGATTATAACTAAGTCATAGTGGTACTTAGGGGAAAGTGACCTGAGTGCATGTGTGATCCGGTGGATCCTGGCCTTTGACATGCAACTAACTGTAACCTTCTCCTTATCCAGCCTGGTAAAGGGGACATCAGTGTGTCTCACAATGGAATCTCCTATGACCGGAATATGGTTTGTGGAGTTTTTCATCTTATGGGCTTGGGAATTGACACCCAATGAGATATGGCTTTATGTGTTGTGATGGGAATTGTCTTGTTTGCGTGCATGTGGAGTTTCTGAAGACTGCACCTGAGAGGTCTTTGAGGTTTGGTAAGTTACATGTGAGTACTTCCGCATATGTGGATCTATGTGTGTGCTTCTTTGTGGGTGTGGTGACTGATGTGTGTGACAACCTATTTGTTGCTTTTTGTGAGTAGGGCTAGCCACCTGGTGGTGCAAAGCCAGATGATTGGAGAAGTGATAACCCGACCTCATGTGCAAAAATGGGAAAAACAGTTTGTGGATGGATGGATGTCAAGAGTCTGGCATCCAGTGTCAATGTGTAACTTCATCACTCACATACAGTGTTTGTTCAATAATTAAGTGGTTGCCAGTGTACATAAGGCAATTGCTACATTGCCTCAGGATGCCCATGTCCACCAAACTAGATGTAGAGATAGCAGGAAATTGCACATCCATTGTTGCAGGTCCTAATGTATACTTGCAAAGGATAGGAGTGGAGAGTGTTTGTATCTGGATGAGGGAAGGATATTCATTTGGTGTAATCTGCAGCTAACCTAATCAGTGATGCTGCCCAGTGCCCAAACCAGATGCTCTCTTATCAGTGATAGTCCTTGGTGCTATAATAACATAAGGTAAAGTAAAGTAGACCTAAATAGTCCTAACTAAATGCATAAATAATGCTCACCATGCAAACCAGTATTCTCATGAATAACATGGGACTGAGGTAAACTTCTGAGGTAGTCTTTATAATGAAATTCCAAATTCTGATGATGGCAAACATTACAAGTCACCAGTAACCACTGCTGCATAAAGAACAGCTTCACACAAACATGAGGCTTATATATGATCAGTAAAAAGCAAGTTTTACACTAACTATACCCTAAGGCTATAAGCTAAGCACAGAATGAGCTTTCCAACATCAATTCTCAGCTCAGATAGGTGAATCAGCACTCTCCTGCCACAAGAGTGCAGGCATTGACCCTTTTAATGTGAAATGACTGGTCTGAAGCCCAAGTGTTAAGTTACCAGAAACAGATGCCTAATACTAACTAAGAAACACTAGATACAACGTATTTCAGTGCAGAACAGTAGCCCTTATAGCAGTTTGAAAATGCAACTTTAAAGAAGTGCAAAAAAAAAACAATAAATAGCACAGTAAACTTTCATAGTATAATGAAAATAAGCACTGTTTTAAATGTTTGTGCCTGTACAGAGCACTGGCATGGTGAGCAGCTCCATGCATATGTGCTGAATTTATACCAGCATTGGAAATACAGAAAACTGACTACTGAGCCCTGTGGCCAATAAAACAACTACACTTAGAGCCCTTTTGTATGCTTCACAACTCAGATAGACCAGGAAAACACCTACTACCACTAGATGAATAATCAGAGTCCTTCTGATGTAAAAGCGCAGTAAAAGAGTGTCCAAAGTAAAATTCTACCACAAACAAACTTAAACTTAATGAAAGGCAATAAGTAATTCGTGATAACAGCAGTGTACTTTAAACAGCTTTTAAACGTCTGACTACTCAAGTACTTTGCTTTGTAGAAACGCGTCAAGAGACAGTCAATTATGCAGAATTTATAAAGGCACTAAAAACAAGGTAAGTTGATTAATAAGCTCTCTGGCCAATACAACAACTGCATGTAGGAATCTCTAGTGTGTTTCCCCAACCTATACAGACTAGGCTACCACCCACTGTCACTAGATGGAAAATCATCTGCGCTTTTGATATAACAAAACAGAAAATCGCTTACTACAGTGTAAAAATACACTACTTTATCCAGCTAGCTAGATAATGAATTCAGACCAAGGAAATCCATCAAACAGACATTGTGAGGCAAAATTCACTTTTTCCCCCAAAATAAACAAAAAGAAAGGCAAATAAATAATTCAAGATATCAACAGCAGGGTAAAAAGGGAGGAGCTTATAAAGCACAATTTACTGTAAGAGTGAACAGATTAAAAATCACCAAGTTTAAAAAGCAGATTAAGGAATTAGAGGGAGGGTGGGAAAAATAGCCAGCAGGGAGTCACCAACAGTGCTTGTAGTTTTTGTAGGCATTGAGTCTTATCAGAAAAGTCATGTCCACAAATGTACTGTGTCTATTTAAGTATCACTCAAGAAACAAATTAACCAATGAAAAAAAATCATGAGAAATGTGTAGCCTGGGTAATTTAAGTGTCTTAAAACATGGGTCTATATCAGATAATTGAAAGCTTACAAGTCTGAAGCTCACAACTTTGAACTTCAAACCTCGAAAGCTGACAAAATCAAATCTACAAAAAAAAAAAATACTAAATACCCCCCCAAAAAATGGTCTGTGCAGGGGGAGCAAGCCCCCCTGCACCCCACACACATCCCGCTACTTAAATATACCAACTCCGAGATCACACTATAGTGCAGTAAAGGGAAATCTTCTCTTCCCACACTCTATGGTGATCTCTGTTCTATGGTTCAATGTTTTTGCTCTTTGAGGTTTGAAGTTAGAAGTTTTGAGCTTCGACTTATCAGCCTTCAATGTTCTGATATAAACATAAAAACACCAGGCCAAACAGATTTCTCAAAACAGAAAATAATTACTTTTCTCACTAGCAGGGATTCGCCAACTGTGCTTGCAGATTTTGCAGACCTTGAGTCTTAAGACAAGGCCACAGATATACTCTGTGTATTTAAGTATTACTCAAGAAACAAATTAACCAATGAAAAAAAGCATGTGAAATGTGCAGCATAGGTAAATTGTCTATCTGTCGCACTTAACAAAAACACCAGGCTGAGCAGATTTCTCAAGACAGAACACAAAATAGAACAGGTAAAACAGAAAGCAGCACTATCAGTTTAAGCAACTCACATACAAAAAAAGAGATTACTTGTATCACCAGCAGGGAGTCACCTGCTAAGTCTGCAAAGGAGATAACACTTTGTCCTGACTTGTGTACCACATTGGTTCACAGGAGATTACTAGGCTAATGGCTTAATAGCTGTTACAAGCCTAGCCATTATTACCTGAATTTTACTCGATTTTTGATCCCTATAGATTAGAAGATGGCTTGGGTTTTTGCCTATGCCTCTGAGTGTTTTACAGACTGCCCCTGACCATAAAGGACATGGGCACCATCCCAGGAGTGATTTACAATTCCCCATCCGTTGATCCAAACTGTGTTTGAAGAGGATTAGGGAAGGGCTCTGCTTTACATGAATAAAAAGCCTGTTCTAGAGAAGGGGTAATCCCTGAGACACATATCTGTCTCTCCATCATAACTGTGATATTCTCTGTCACTGCTTGGAGAGTACCTAGTGTCCACAACTGGTGCAGAACTTTGAGGCCTTTGATCAGGACCATCATTTCTTTAATACTAATGTGACTTTACTTGCCTAAGTGGCTCCTTACACCATGAACCTTGGTTTCCTGACAACATGTTCCTAATGCAAAGCATGTGGCACTGTTACAGTGTTCCACATTAGAGGAGGCTTGGCCCATCAAAGTAAGTCCTAAACTAGACAATTAATGATTGGAATTTGCTGATTGAGAGGATTCTGGTGTTAGGTGCACACTGATCAGAGATATCACTGTACCTTCTTCATGTAAAGCCTGTCATATGGAACCATAATCCAGACCATATCTAAACAATCCTACCTTGGTTTGTGATTTACTGTGGAGTTGACTGGTAAGATAAGTTTTATTTAAATTTATATTTTATTTGTTATCATTGTTTTTCACTGTTTGTAGGTAGGAAGGGATAGCTTGTTAACAAGATTTACTTTGATTCATATTTTGTTGTTTTACCTTTAATTTCACTGTTGGTTGTTAGAAAGAAATGGGTTTTAGACAGGCAAGTTCTAACCATCACAAAGTGCCTAGGCAGCTATAAATTCACACAGAGTTGCAAAGAGGAAAATCCAGAGGATATTTAAACAATCCTACCTTGGTTTGTGATTTATTGATCTTTACTGTTAAAAAGAAGAGCAATAGTGAGCAGAAGCAACTGCGCATACAGCTTTTGTCTGGCTTGCAGAACTTGTACGGTTAGAACAACTTTACTGTACTTACTTTAGTATTTAGTTGTGTGTTGCTTGTGTGATTTTTGTCATAGAAGTTGATTTAAGTTCACTTTGAATTCTGTGGTCACTGATTTTGATTATTCTTTTCTTTTATAATATTTTATTTGTTTGAAGCTGAATGTGGACTCCTTAAATGAGTATGCAATTAATGATTTGCTAATGCACAAATATCTTGATATTGCAATAAATGCTATGCATATTTAAAGGTAACAGCTGATAACACTTGTGATCTGTGTTCCTCGTGTCAAAATTTGGATGATTTGCTTACAATTGTTAGAAGTAAATTTAGACTTAATGATGATGATTGCAATTGGCATGGCTTGGAGAACTGTTGTATCATATATTATTGACTGGACTGGTGAGATAAATAATGTTATGCAAAGAACAAATAGAACACATTATAGGAAATGATACATCTATTGACTGTAAAGATCATTCAACCCCAATGAAATAAGATGATGATCATGACAACTTTGGAATTCTGGATGCAAGTATTCAGCAATCTGATGATCCAGATTGTTTAGAAGGAAACAAAAAAAGAAAGAAAGGAAGAAGTTCACAGCAAATAACAAGGAAGAAAAAGAAACAGATTAATGTCTGTAAAGTAAAGAGAATGCCTACTAAAATGGACACTGCTTTGTTATGTAACACACAGGTTACAGGAATGATACTATTTTTCTAACAGAAAACCTTCAGTCTACAGAAAAAAGCATCATTTTTCCAAAAGAGATGGTAGAAAAAAGAGGCAAGAGGCAGGTGAAAAGGAAGAAATCAAAATTGAACATGGAAGGACTGAAGAACATTACTGTAAGAAAAAAGAAGAGAAAAACAAATGTTGAATACATGGCTCAAGGTGTGGATTTACAATGCCAGCTGGATGAGAATTTAATGCACAATGAAAACAGTGGGATTAATAAGACTAATGGTGATGAAGATCTATCCTTTGTAACAATTGATAGAGCAGTTATTATTGTATTAGAAGTTTATGATTCTTCAGAGCTGGTCAGCAAAGATATTCTTGCAATTAGAGATTCAATTATTAGAGGAACTTATATTTGCAGAGAAGATAATGAACACTGAATAGTGTTATGCTTGCCAGGAGCAAAAATAGAATATGTGAGACAAGTCTTGAAATGCCTTCATTTAAGGAAGTACAGATCTGTTTTTATTCATGTCAGTACAAATGATCTCATCCGCAAGGATTCTCTGTTAGTAGAGAACTGACAGCCCTCTTGGATAGTATAGCTTGTACTGATGTTAGGACATATTTTTCACAAATCACCTACAGAAAGGATAGTCAGGTCACTATGAATGAAAATATTTTTGGGTAAACACCTACATGGAAAAATGTCATGTTTTAAAAAATGGAAATGCGTAGAGCATCTAAGCCTAGTTTTGGGTACACGTGTTCAGACAGGATGGCATAAATTTGTCAAGATCAGGGAAGAGAATTTTTGCAACATATATTTTGCAATATTTGACAAACACTAGGCAGGATTTTTGCCAGGTCAAAAATTTAACAGTTCACAGATAGCAGCATTTGATGCATCTCTGATGGGTGTTAATGCTAGATGCATTAATAATAACGTTTTTTTATTATTGGAGAATGTGCTATGTTCCCACAACACTGATGTTGTTATTGTTTATGAAACATGGTTAAAGAACAATGACTGGAAACCAGTTCTGTCAGGGTATAAATGTTTTTACAGTAACAGACATTCTAACAAAAATCAGGTGGAGGTGTTATGATAGGGATTAAAGATAGTTATGAGATCTCTGATTATTACATGTTCAGTGATAACACCAATACTATATACTGTGTAACTGTGACAATAAAGACAACCCTGGAACATATAGCAATTATTGGAGTGTATAGACCACCAAAGTCAAGTGCAGATGACCTACAGGAATTCATATGTTTCTTGCATGAAACACAGGAAGGAAGAATAATATTAGCAGGGAACTTACATTTACCAGAAACAGACTGAAATAACATTGATTCAACATTAGTAAGGAAATTATTCACAACATATATTCAGGAACAACAATTGCTTCAGATTGTAAAAAAAACTACTAGGGGACAGATACTAGACATTGTTTGTGTTCCTAAAGAAATTACTGTTACTTCAGGTCAAGTTTTACCACCATTGATGTGCAGTTATCATGGGCTTATAAAAGTTAATTTGTTGCTAGATAATTCTGCCAAACTGAAATCTAAACCAGTGCACTAAAGGTTAACTACAGATTATATGGAAGACTGCACAGAATGTTAATTACAGATTATATGGAAGCAGTGCGGTCACTATGTAAAACTAACTGGAGTGAGGTGTTCAGTGGAAAAACTGCAGATGGAATGTGGAAAGTTTTGAAAGAGAAATTGTTGAGTGCAAAAACTCAAAAAAATGTTTAACATCAGGTTCTAGGCATACAACGTCAGGGGGATATATTTCCATAAGAACAAGATATCTGATTAAGGTGAGAGACAAAAAATATAAGAAATGGAAGAGAGGTCAAACTACTACTTTGAAAACTGAAATAAACAAACTGGATAAACAGATTAAGCATAGTGTGAGACAATATCAAGAAAAAATTGAAGAAAATGTATATAAAGATATTGAGCATAATACGAAACATTTTATAGATACATAAGATGTGGAAGGAGTAAAGACATATGAAGTTGTGTACAGATTCTAAAATTTATTCTCAGAAGTAAGAGAATATAGATATATTTACAAAATCTTATGCAGGGCAGTGCAGTGGTGCAGCAGTTAACGTTGTCACCTCGCAGCAAGAGGTTCTCCAGTTCGATTCTCATCTGGGGTGCCTTCTTTGCAGAGTCCAAAGTGTAGTGGAGTTTCCAGGGAAGTAAATATTGTGGGAAGAAATATCCAGGGAATTGTTATGTCTAGGCTTGTATAGGCCCTAGGGCCAATAGTCTGGTACCAACCTATGAACCTATGAGTCTGCATGTCCTCCCTGCATTCATGTAGATTTCCTCTGGGTACTCCGGTTTCCTCCCACATTCCAAAGACATACATCTGGAGCATTTCTCCTTGGGCCTCCACTGAAAATTGGCTCTGCCAAGTCAGACTTTCCCAGTCAACAAATGTTAAATAAAATAATAAAATAAAATAAAACAAAATAGTTTGGCTCCATAAAGGGGCTAATAAGTTGTCCTAGTGACATTCGGGTAACCTCAGATGATGGTATCAAATTAGATTATATTTAAAAAGAACTGCACAAACTGGATCCAAACAAAGCACAGGAAGGAGCTGGAATTAGTAACAATGACCTGAGAACACTTCAGCAACAACTTACGGTACCATTATATTTATTATTCAGTAGGTCATATACATATGGGGAGATTCCTCAAGATTGGAGACATGCACTTATTAAACCTGTCTTTAAGGGAAAGGTGAGTAGGACAAACCCAGAGTAATATAGAAACTTAAGTCTGCTTTTATGTTGTGGAAAAATAATGGAGAAGGTAATAAGGTAAGGTAAGATAATGATGTAGAGATCCTCCAAGAGGGCCTCACCCAAACAAATGACTGCTGCCAATAACATGCCTCAAACTGAATGCCAAAAAATGCATCATTATCCCTTTTGGGGAGAGTGACGTCCCCACAAATTATCACATTGATAATAAGGTCCTAAGCATGCAATCGGTCATGCGGGTCTTGGGCACCCAGGTTGATAACAAACTGACTTCTGACCACCATATTGCCTCCGTTGTACGGAACGCTTTCTACATGGTCCACTTCATTTGTAAGGGTATCTCATCAAGGGACAAGGTGGTCATAACATCCCTGTATTCTTCCCTTATAAGACCCTTTATTGAGTATAATGCCCCTTTCAGCATGTACCTCACAAAGCACATGCAGCAGCTGGACAGACTACAGCAGTTCCTCAAAAGGAGAATCCAGGGCCTCAAACATCTACCCTACACAGATAGGCTAAAGGCCTTGTCCCTCTACTCAGTCTCCTACAGAATCCTCAAAGGTGACCTCAACCTGGTCTGTGACATCAATAGGAGTTGTTGGCGGGACAGATTTGTGTCCAACAGACTTCCCCTTTTGTGGAACAGACTCCCTCTCCACATCAAGCAGAGTTCTTCATTAACCCTTTTTAAGAGTAACCTAGAAAACTGGATGGGGAACAGAAAAACACCCCTGGAATTCCACCTGTGTCCCTGCTGGACAGTGGCATAGGGTGCTGACTTGTTGGAACATGGGCTAAATTCTTGGCTAGGCTTGAAAGGGCCTCAGGGCCTAGTAACTTCCTATGATCCCATGATCTTATTGGATAAGTTATAGCCAGAATTGGATAGGTTGGGACTTGAAACCATATCTCAGCATGCATATGTTGAAAATAGATCTATTACCATCTGTAAAATGACGGTCTTTAACAATATAATAACAGCTGTGAATGAAAAAATTGTGTTGTGATTTAATTTATATAGATTTAACTTCAGCATTTGACAGGGTCATACACAAAACACTGATCAATAAATTAGAACAACTAGGTATTGATGTACTCTTGATA
This sequence comes from Protopterus annectens, assembly GCF_019279795.1. NCBI lineage: Eukaryota > Metazoa > Chordata > Ceratodontiformes > Protopteridae > Protopterus > Protopterus annectens. Next base: position 1,791,943,526 of record NC_056743.1, read on the forward strand.
AGATGGATAGCTGCATGACTTACAAGTGAGACATGGAAAGTATCATACAGCAACTGGACAGCTGAAATCATTGGTTCCAGTCAGGGTGTTCCACGGGGCTCTGTCTTAGGCCCTTACTTGTTTCGATTGTATCTTTCCGGTCTAACATTTTCATCTGAGGCGTTCTACAGTCTATATGCAGACAACCTGAAATTGGGTAAACTGATTATGTGCTACAGATAAAGCATGTCCATTTGGGCACAGGAGAATAATATGCTGATAAATACATCAAAAACTAAGCATATGAGATTTGGGAGACATAAATTGAAAGATGAATATTTAATACAGCACAGAGTGATTGAACTGTAGACTCACTTAACAACCTGGGTATATGACTAGATCCAGCTATGAGTTTTTCTGATCATATCAACCAATTGGTTAATGATAGTTATAGAACTATAGGTTATATAAAAAGATTTATAAAGTCTAAGAAATAAAAAATGATGAAGTCATAGTTTGCTAGTTACATTAGATCCAAACTTGAGGATGGAATAACAGTATGGAAACCCTATAAGAAAACAGGCATGTGAAAACTGGAAAGAGTGCAGTGGAAATATACCAAGGGCATCCACGGATGTGAAAATTTATGTTATTATGAAAGACTAAAATATTTAAACTTGTACAGTGTCTCTTACAGATGTCTAAGAGAAGATCTTATTCAGGTATATAGAGCATCTAGAGACAAATATCTCTGGGAATGTTTGGGGTTATCAAAAAGTACAACAGAATCATCAGACAACCAATGTAGAAGTCCATTAAACATGTGGGAGAAACAGACATAGGTTTTGTAAAACAGAACTGGAAACAGTGTCACACCTTGCTGCTGGTTGTGAGATACTAATGGCAGAAGGACTGTCTACTGAAAGGCATAATAATGTGGCAAAACTGTTGCACTGGGGATTGTGTAAACATTATGGTATTGAAGTAGCTGAAAAACACTGGAAACATGAGCCACAAAGCATCATAGAAAATGATGAAGTCTACATCACATGGGATCACCCATTACCAACAGTTCAAAATATAGATGCGAGAAAACCAGATATAGTGGTCCACAAAAAATAAGACAAAAGTACCATTGATCACTGAAATTGCTACACCCAGTGACTACAGCGTCTTGCATACAGAGAGACATAAAGTCATAAAATATTAGGATTTGCAGGTGGAAACGAGAGCAATGTGGATGAAAGCTACCCAGACAGTTCCAATAGTAGTAGGAGCAATGGGTCTTATAAAAAAGAATCTACAATCGTATTTAGATATGTTACCAATACATGTAGCTCCATATGAATTGCAGAAGGAGCAATTACTAGGCACATTACAGGTGCTGCGAAGAGCACTTCTGGCTGACATCAAAGACTGAAACAATACTAATGTCATGAACTTTAATCGTACTTTGACTTAGGAATGGGGCCCATTCCTGTCATGGTAATAGAAACCCAGAAGACATGGAGAAATTAAATAAAAGATTCTGTAGGAATGAGAAATGTACTAATTAGTTCTCTGACAGAGTAGCTGATGCATGGAACGGACTACCAAATTACATTAATGCAAGTCCTAGTTTAGATATTTTTAAGAACAGCCTGGACACTTATTATGGGAATAAGTGTTTTGGTATATTGAGAAGATAGAAGGGCATTATTGCCCATGCTTGAAATATTTGTATGTATGTATAAGAATGGTTAAAGCCATGACCTCAATTTTTTTAGAAATTCTCTGGCTGAGGCAAACTTCTGTTTTGCTAGAACACAGAAGAAATGGTCTGGATGAGGGAATTACAGAAAATTTCTTTAGACAAAGAGTGAATCATAGACTCTGAAGGAGTTCAAGGAGAATATCAAGGTCTTTAGCATCTCTGAAACAGAAATAACATGAATCAGACCATTGTTTAGCTAATAAGAGATGTGAATTATTTGGAGCCTGCAAAAAATACAATTTGGGTTGGACCCTTGGTACTTTAGAAAGTCCAGATGGGAAAAAAGTAAACTTCGTGTGAACCCAAGACAGAGAACAGTAAGTCATTTCTGTTACACACATTAATAGGAATCTGTAAGAAAATATTTTTTAATTCAGAGTATCCAAAAATGCCCTTGGGTTAAGAATAGACAGAAGTGTTTGAAGTGTAAATATTTTGAAGCAAGAAAACTTCAAAAAGGTATTGCATCTGGGTAGATCTAAAACTGGCCTCCAGTATGCTTCTTTCCTGAGACTATGAATAGTCTTGAAGAAAACCTTTAAGCCCCCCATAATTCAGAGGCACTTATTTTATCATTCCTAAAAGGAGAAGGTTTGAAACTACAAAAGCGTTCAACACTCTTTAGCTCTGGGAATTAGAGGGATGTTTGACAAGGCTGGTTTGGAATTCCACTTAAGTTTGTAATCTCTTCTTATGATGTTTAACATCATGGAATCTGAAGTGATTGTTTCCCATAATGGGAGGCAATGAGAAAGAAGGATTTGGCCAGGATGGGGAACAGAAAGAAGAATTGCTCTGGAAAAGCAGTCAGGGCTGATTTTAATTGTAGTTATTGGGGCCCTGGAATCCACTCTGCTTCATCTTAAGAATCCCCCTGTATTTGTTTTAAAATGACCCTTGCCTATTTTTTGTTTTAGATTCACAACATACTGTTTAACTCTTAACCCCCACACACACGAATGCAACATACTCAGACTGACAACACTAAACTGTAATATACTGATGCCATAACAAAACAAAACAAACAAATACTACCAATGCCTCAGCCTACTATTAAGAGTAGGCAGCAACAAAACTACCCTAATATATCATCTACATATGCCCCTTCATCAACGTTATCAACAAAGTAACATCACACTGTTTAATAAGAATACTTCAGATTCCGGAAACATCCTAGTAATTGGTGACTCCTTGTTAGACAGAATAACACCATGCTCACTATGATAAGCAAGGACAGGGTTACAGTTATCTGTCTCTCAGAAGGCAGGACTGCTGACATATTAAGAGCCCTCAAGACCCCCTCCTCCCATAAATATCACTATAACATGATCATACTCCATGCTTGAGTAAACGGTCTGTCACAAATGCCCATGAAAGACATGCAAAAGGAAATATTTGAACTTCCTGTGCATGTTTCATTAAAGGATAAAACTCTAGTTTTGAATGGTATACTATCATCATCCAGATTGATACCAAGATTCAAGTAAAAGATAAGTACATTCAACAACTGGCTAAGTAGCTGGTGCAGTTCCAAGGAGGGTCCAGTATGAATCTACCTGGGATGAGATGATCGACAATCCTATTTACTTTGCAAAGGATGATCTATACCTCTTGCTCAAGGGATTCCCCATGCTGGCCAAAACCTTTGCTGCCCCCATCGTGCCTTTTTTTAGGCAGAGTTCATCTAATGAACATACCAATCTAACCAACAAAGCAAATTAAATCATAAGTTGAGCAACATCAAGGTGGCCCTCCTCAGTGCCAGGAATTGTAGCAACAAGCTGCTTTATTTGGAGGCATTTCTGTTTCTGAAATGAGTCCATGTTTATGTAGTCACCAAGACATGACTCAAGTGTAATGACAGCACTCCATCCAAGTTGGGGTGCTGTGCCTATCATTTCTTCAAGCCTAGTGGTAATGGGGGATATGTTTCAGTGTTCATCAAGTATTTTATCCCTTACAAAGTGATACCCCATGATCCGCCCAGTGAGCTCACTGAACTTCAGCTCACACTAGGTAAATCAAACTTTTAACTTATAGCTTGTTACCGCCACCCTTCAATGGCCCAGGGATCATGAAAACTTCCTGGTATTCCATGAAAATATCCTCTATAACAGATGGTTATTTAACCCTCCATGATTTCAGCAACCCGTCCATAGACTAGAGTAATTACACTTCTAACACTGGTTATGCATACTGCTTCATAGAATAGTTTAACAAGAATTCCCTGGATCAAATAGTCTAAAATCACACCAGAAGTGGTAATATCCTGGACCAAGTTCTTACAAACTCAACCTCACCATGTTCTCTGCCCTCTGGATGGGCCATCATTAGTTAAGCTGGACAACAAACTGGCCATCTTTACCCTGAGAACATCCACCCATCCTAGTAACCAAAACCACCATCTTTAGAGGTTTCAAAAAAGCAAACCCTCTACATTTGTTTGACACAATCTCAAAATTTACCCATATTATTCCCACTGTGGAGTTGGGATATGCAGCAACCTATGCCAAGGACCCTTATGCTCATCTAGAGAAATGTATTGACAGTCCTCACCAGAACTAAATACAGCTGCAAATTATAGGTTCATAGGTAAGCAATAGGGTAGCCTTCCTTGAGGTTCATTTAAGCCTATCCATTTTCCTTTTTGGTGTTAGAATTTACCTATCTCATTTGGTTACACATTGGCCTTATCCATCCCATGGTCGATAAAAAGAAGTTATGTCTTACCATAACGTTCCATCTGTGTTGTTGATCTTCATTCATTCATTACTGATGGGTTATTGGTTCCGTCCTCGGAACCGAGCCGGCCTTATACCAAGCTCGCGTCAGCCAAAAACTCTCGAGACAAGATCCTACCCACAATGCTCTGCTCCCTGTTACCTCAGATCGAGTTTGCAAGTTAATAGATAAAAGTAGAGGCTACCTCTGGTCATAACAGACATACAATAATGGAAGAGGACCATATAAAATCCACCAGAAACCTCTGGAGGGGGACAGAGGGTGGGGAGTAATGAATGAACGAAGATCAACAACACAGATGGAACATTATGGTAAGACATAACTTCTTTATCTGATGTTGTTAATCTTCGCTCATTCTTTACTGATGGGACAGAGTCCCCAGCTACCTGTATACCTGGGCGGCCCTCATGGAAGGACATTTCTGAGCACCATGGAACCAAAAGAAGCTCTTCCTCTGGAGGCCAAATCCAATTTGTAATGAAGAATATAAGTATGGGGTTTGGCCCAAGTCGCAGCTGAGCAAATGTCATTGAGGGAAGCCCTAGCATGGAAAGCTGCTGAAGTTGTCATAGACCATGTAGAATGGGCTTTCACTTTGTGAGACAAGGTGATGTTGTTCTTGTTGTAGATGAAGGTAATGCAATTTCTCAACCATGACGCCAACGTAACTTTACAGACAGGGCAACCTAGTCTTGGTCCAGAAAAGGCCTGAATTAGTTGGTCTGATTTAAGGGTAGATTTTGTTCTGTCCAAATAAAAATGTATTTGCCTGTGAACATCTAGGGAGTGCAGGCAATACTCTCCCTTGGTAGAATGATTAGGAAAAAATACTGGGAGGTCAATAGACTGGTTGACAGACTGCTCTGACACCACTTTCGGTAAAAAGGAAGAATTAGTTCTCAGTGAGACTCTATCCTTATGGAAAATAAGGTAGGGATGTTTGATGCATAAGGCTTGAAGTTCTGACAGATGTCCAACCAATGTGATTGCAACCAGAAACAAGATTTTCCAAGAGAGGTACTTTAAATCACATGAAGATTCAGGTTCAAAGGGGGAGCTGTTAAGGCTTGTAGAACCAAGGCCAAATCCCAGGGTTGTACTGGTTCTTTAAAGGGAGGTTTTAGATGAAAAACACCCTTCAAGAACGTCTTACAGAGTCTGTGTGACATGAGTGAAGAGTCCTGGAAGCCAATGTGGAAATTAGAAATGGCAGTTAAATGAGCACGAATAGTAGAGGCTGATACCCCAGATTGAAAAAGATCTGATCATCATCATCATCTTCTTTCGGTTGTTCCCGCTAAGGGTCGCCACAGCAGATCACCTGTTTCCATTTCTTCCTGTCCTCTGCATCTTGCTCTGTCACACCAACCACCTGCATGTCCTCTCTCACCACATCCATAAACCTTATCTTAGGCCTTCCTCTTTTCCTGTTACCTGGTAGCTTCATCCTTAGCATTTTTTTCCCAATATACTCAGCATCCCTCCTCAGTACATGTCCAAACCAATGTAATCGTGCCTCTCTGGATTTGTCTCCAAACCTTCCAACCTGGGCTGACCCTCTAATATACTTATTCCTAATCCTGTCCAAACTCGTCACACCCAGTGCAAATCTTAACATCTTCAACTCTGCCACGTCAAGTTCTGACTCCTGCCTTTTTGTCAGTGCCACTGTCTCCAACCTGTATAACATAGCTACCCTCTTGTAGACCTTCCCTTTCACTCTTACTGGTACTCGTCTGTCACAAATCACTCCTGACACTCTTCTCCACCCACTCCATCCTGCTTGTACGCTCTTCTTTACCTCTCTTCCACACTCACCATTACTCTGAACTGTTGATCCCAAGTACTTAAACTCATTCACCTTTGCCACCTCTACTCCCTGCATCCTCACCATTCCTCTATCCTCCCTCTCATTCACACACATATATTCTGTCTTAGTCCTGCTGACCTTCATTCCTCTTCTCTCTAGAGCATATCTCCATCTCTCCAGGGTCTCCTCCACCTGTTCCATACTCTCACTACAGATCACAATGTCATCTGCAAACATCATAGTCCACGGGGACTCCTGTCTGATCTCGTCTGTCAACCTGTCCATCACCATTGCAAATAAGAAAGGGCTCAGAGCTGATCCTTGATGTAACCCCATCTCCACCTTAAACGCATCCGTCACTCCCACCGCAGACCTCACCGCTGTCACACTACCCTCGTACATATCCTGTACCACTCTTACATACTTTTCTGACACTCCTGACTTCCTCATATAATACCACAACTCCTCTCTAGGCACCCTATCATATGCTTTCTCTAAGTCTACAAAAACACAATGCAACTCCTTCTGACATTCTCTGTACTTCTCCATCAACACTCAGAGCAACGATCGCATCTGTAGTGCTCTTTCCTGGCATGAAACCATACTGCTGATCACTAATCATCACGTCCCTTCTTAACCTTGCTTCCACTACCAAAACACTTTTTCTCCATTCCTCAGGCATCCTCTCACTTTCCAAGATTTCATTAAACAATCTGGTTAAAAACTCCACTGCCATTTCACCTAAACACCTCCATGCTTCCACAGGTATGTCATCTGGGCAAACAGCCTTTCCATTCTTCATTCTCTTCATAGCTATCCTTACTTCCTCCTTGCTAATCCATTGTACTTCATGATTTACTATCCCTACATCATCCAACCTTCTCTCCCTCTCATTCTCTTCATTCATCAACCCCTCAAAGTACTCTTTCCATCTCCTCAACACACTCTCCTCGCTTGTGAGTATGTTTCCTTCATTATCCTTTATCACCTTTACCTGCTGCACATCTTTCCTAGCTCAGTCCCTCTGTCTAGCCAATCGGTACAGGTCCTTTTCTCCCTCCTTAGTGTCCAACCTTTCATACAACTCTTCATATGCCTTATCCTTAGCCTTCGCCACCTCTCTGTTTGCCATGCACCTCATCTCCTTATACTCCTGTCTACTTTCTTCATCTCTCTGACAATCCCACTTCTTCTTTGCCAACCTCTTTCTCTGTATACTCTCATGTACTTCCTCATTCCACCACCATGTCTCCTTGTCATCCTTCCTCTGTCCAGATGTGATACCAAGCACCTTTCTAGCAGTCTCCCTTACTAGCTCTGCTGTAGTTACCCAGCTATTTTGTAACTCTTCACTGCCACCCAGTGCCTGCCTTAACTCATCCCTTTACTCCACCTCACAATTACCCTTTTTCAATTTCCACCACTTGATCCTTGGTGCTGCCCTCACACTCCTCCTCCACTTCTTGATAACCAACGTCATCCTACAAACCACTATCCTATGCTGCCTAACTATACTTTCTCCGGTCACCACTTTACAGTCTCCAATCTACTTCAAACTGGCCCTCCTACATAAGATATAATCCACCTGTGTGCATCTTCCTCCACTCTTGTATGTCACCCTATGCTCCTCCCTCTTGTTAAAATACGTATTCACCACAGCCATGTCCATCCTTTTCGCAAAATCCACTACCATCTGACCTTCTGCATTCCTTTGTTTAACACCATGCCTACCCATCACTTCCTCATCCCCTCTGTTCCCTTGACCAACATGCCCATTGAAATCTGCTCCAATCACCACTCTCTCACCCTTAGGTACAGTCATCACCACTTCATCCAATTCACTCCAAAATTTTCTTTCTCATCCATTGCACACCCAACTTGTGGAGCATATGCACTAACAATATTCATCATTACACCATCAATTTCCAGCTTCATAAACATCACTCTATCCAACACTCTTTTCACCTCCAAAACACTCTCAGCATACTGTTCCTTCAGAATAACTCCTACGCCATTTCTCCTCCCATCCACACCATGATAAAACAATTTGAACCCACCTCCGATACACCTAGCCTTACTCCCCTTCCATCTGGTCTCTTGCACACACAATATATCAACCTTCCTTCTGTCCATCATATCAGCTAGCTCTCTCCCTATACCAGTCATACTGCCAACATTCAAAGTTCCAACCCTCACTACCACATTCCTAGCCTTTCTCCTCTCCTCCTGCCTTCGGCCATGTCTTCCGCCTCGTCTCCTCCTTCGGCCAACAGTAGCCCAATTTCCTCCAGCACCCTGTAGGCTAACAGTACTGGTGGCGGTTGTTGTTAACCCGGGCCTTGACCGATCCGGTATAAAAATTTTTCTTGGTGACTGCATGAAATGTTTTGGCGAAGTTTTATGCCGGATGCCCTTCCTGACACAACCCTCCCCATTTATCTGGGCTTGGGACCGGCACAAAGAAATGCACTGGCTTGTGCAGATCTGATAAGTAAACTAATACCACCAAAACTGGGGCTGATAACGGGTCAAATTGTTTGTTCACTGCCCATAATGTAAACCTTTTCCATTTGCTGAGATAGATTAGCCTGGTGAATGATTTATGAGATGCAATAAGAATATTGTGCACCAGGGAGGAGAGGTTATCCTGCCTGGCAATCATTGGAAGTGGAGAAACCAAGCTGTCAGCTTCAAGTTTGTTAGACTGGGGTGAGTCAGACCCTGCAGATGGGAGATCAATGTTGGAGTTGGATTGAGAATCCATGGTTGATCTAGCAGGTGAGGCCAGAGAAAAGGGAATCAAACTTGTCGAGGCCGATATGGAGCAATGAGGATCACTTTGCTCTTCAACTGCCATGCTTTCTTCAAAAATTGGGAGATGAGGGGTAGAGGAGGATAAGCATAAAGAAGACCTGAGGGCCAAGCATGGACTAGAGCATCTCTTGGTGACTGTCCCTGCGGGGGGATTCAGGGCAAAGTAGTTGTTGCACTTGTAGTTGATTGGAGAGGTGAATAGATTGCAGCAAAGCTGGCCCTAGTGGTTGAAAATTTTTGATGCTATCACAGGATTGAGGGACCACTTGTGAGGTTGTAGAATGCACCTGCTCAATTTGTCTGCTATCATGTTGAAGCTCCTGGGAATATGCATTCCAATTAGAAAGCGGTTGGAAGCTATCGCCCATTGCCATATTCTCAAGGCCTCTCAGCATAATGGGTAAGATCTGGTGCCCCCTTGCTTGTTGATGTACCAGACTACTGACATGTTGTCTGATTGGATTGCAATAACCCCTGACGGAAGGATCGAGTGGAATGTTTGCAACGCTAATAGCACCACTCTCAGTTCCAGGATATTGATATGCAAATAAGCCTCTGTCTCCAACCAGGTGCCTTGGACCGAGTTTCCCTGACATAGCCCCCCCCAACCCATCAGGAAGGCATCCGTGGTCACAGTGGCTTTTAACTGATGGGGGCTGAAGGGGTGAGGCCATTGTTGGGGATTTTGTGATGTCCACCAGAGCAAATCTTGCTTGCATCTCTGAGTTACACTTATCTGAAAAGACAAAGGATGTTGTAGAGGGTACCACTGAGTGAGAAGTAGCCACTGAAGAAGCCTCGTGGAACCTGGCCAGAGGAACAATAGTGATTGAGGCTGCCATCGACCCCAAAAGTTGGAGTATGGACCGAGCAGAAGATTTGTGGTGAGAGATTAGCGGTTGTCTTATTCTCTGAAGTCTGTGATCCGGAAGAGATGCTACGCAATTCCTCATGTCCAACAGAACTCCGATGAACTCTAAAGACTGTGTCAGGGTTGTGTTGGACTTCTTCCAGTTTATAGTGATTCCCAGGTGCTGAGCTGTGAGAAGAGTGTAGTCTAGGGCTTCTTCCAGTAGATGCTTGGTGGGGGTGGTAAGGAGCCAGTCATCTAGGTATGGAAATGCCTGGAATCCTTGAAGTCGCAGGTGAGTGATAACCACTGCCAAGCATTTGGTGAACACTCTGGGGGCTGTAGAGAGACCGAAGGGCAGTGCTCGAAATTGGTAGTAACTGGCTCCAATGCAGAAGAGGAGGTATCTTCTTGAGCGCTTGTCCTCTTTTATATGGTAATACGCATCTTGAAGATCTACAGAGCACATCTAATCATTTTCTTCCAAAAGAGGAAGGATAGACTGAACTGTGACCATCTAGAATTTCTCTGTTTTTACAAATTTGTTTAGTGTGCTGAGATCCAGAATCGGTCTCCAGTCTTTTTTGGCACTAAAAAGAACCTTGAGTAAAAACTGGATCCTATCTGGTCTGGGGGGAACATTTGGATAACTCTTTTTTGCAGCAGCTTTCTGATTTCGTGTGCTGCTGCTTCCGGGTGGGACGACAGGTAAGTCTCTGGGTGAAGTGGGACAGAGATGGAAGGGAATGCGATAGCCTCTGGATATTATTTGTTGTACCCAAGAATCGGTGGTTATGGTTCACCAGGCAGTGGGGTACAAGGAAAAATGACCCCGACCACTTCCAGAGGTGAGCAGTTGGGCAACGCTTCAGGAGCACTGGTAGGGTTGCCCAGAGAAAGAATCTCTGGAACCCCAGTTTCACAGACCTCCCCTGCCCCGAACGGGGTGTCTTCCATTAGAGTTTCCCCCTCTGCCCCTAGGGGAGAACTCTGCATGTGAATAACAGAAAGAGCCCTGTGATTTTCTGTGCCACATCTTCCCGCTCCTCTGATTTCTGGAGTAGAATCATTGCGGGATGGAGTGTCGGACACCAGTGGCACACAGGGTCTTACCATTTTTGTTTGCACCTTGCCAGCGTATCTGTAACCTTAGGGCCAAACAATGAAGCAGCCTTGATAGGAACATTCATAAAGGAACCCTTAAAGGAGTCCACAAAGTTGCAAAGGTGCATCCAGGCATGACGCCTCATGACTATGTCTGCACCTGCCACTCTAGCCACTCCTTCCATTGCATGTGAAATGAGACAAATGGAAGAATTAGATAGCGATTCTAGGGTCGCTATCTGAGAAGCTACGTTGTCGCACACCTCATCCTAAACAGCTCCTGCCAAGATTTCAGAGAGTTGGTTGATACGGTCCCTCTGGAGCCACATAAAGTGTGCCAAGTAGTTCAAAGACCTTACAGTGAAGGTTGATGAAGCAAACACATGCTTCCCTAGTCTGTCTATCGCCCAGGACTCCTTGTTGGGTGGATGGACAGTCTGGCTCTCTTCTGCCAAGTCTTTTTTTGTTGCAGCTGCCACCACCATGGCATCTACTGGAAGACCCTTGGACCAATGAGGATGTTCAGCAGGGGGAGATAAAATCTTGTCAGGCCTCCGAGGTATAGCTTCCAAGGTGTCAGGAGCCTTCCATGCATGCTGGACGATGAGCTGGACAAGCTCATCAGCTGGTGGGGTAACCCAGGAGGTAGGGGCCAAGCATGAAAGACCTGCAGGAATACGGATTCCTCTGAAGAAGGGTCGGAGGACTTCCAGTCACCCCTCTGATTTAGGATCTCGAGGATGTCACTAAAGGACACCTCATCAGAAGGTGACCATGGGGACCCTTCCCTGTCATCAAAGTCTGTATCTTCGGTCAAAGACTCCTCAGTGGAGTTCATGTGCTTCCTCTTGCATGAAGCCTTGCAAGGGACTTCCTCAGTGGGGACCTCTGGAGAAGATTGCAAGGAGGAGATCTCCTGAGGGGGTGAAACCTGAGGCCCTTGTGCCCAGGGTCCAGTAGTTGTGGCTTGCAACAGTTGTGGCACAGAGGAGGGCAAGAATTCCGACAGGGAGATTTTGCCAGCAGAGGCAAATGCCCTCTCCATGGCCTGGAAGGCTGGGCAGCCTGAACAGGGATGGGAGCCCAGAACCAAGCACAACAACATCGGAACTGGGGTCAAACACCACTCCGACAAGCCGACCCCCAGACCAGGAGTCTCAAGAAGACTGTGTAGTGTGAGGGGAGGAGGATTCCTGGAGGGTGCCATAGAAACAAATTGGCATGGAACCAATAATGTCTACCCCCACGGCACAGACACTAGCCTGAGAAGGGCCTGGTGCCCTGTGCACCAAGGGCCACAAGGATGACTCCGGCTCCAAAGTGAGGTCCGCTGTTGGTGTCGAAGGAAGGGAAGCTGCTGTCGGAGGAAGAGGCTTCGATGCTTCCCTGGAAGTCAAAGGAGGAGTGTGAGTTGGAGTCTGTGGAGAAATACGGTCACCTGCAAGAGGGAATTCAGCTTTAGATGGTTGAGAGAGTCCCCTGGCCACAAGCAACTGGTCAACAAGCCGCAACACATCCTGTTTTGAGAGGCTCCTGGTAAACCTCATAGAGAGACCTGGTGGAGATTCTGACCTGTCTAAAAAGGGGCTATACTGGCTTCCCACAAAGGGATCCAAGGAAGGAGAGTACTTAGTCCTTGCTAGTTCATGTGGTGCAGAGCCCAGAACCGAGGGTGTCTGCACTGAGGAGAACGGTGTCAAGGTAATCTGCGCCAATAAAGGCAACACCATAGGTGTTGAGGGTGCCTGCACTGTGGAGGGCGGTGTGACAAATGTCTGCACCAAGGAATATGGTGCCATAGAGAAAGGTGTCTACACCAGTAATGACGGTGCCAAAAAGGACTGCACTGAACAGCATGTTGTTGCAGAAGGCATCTGCACCATAGAGGGCACTATCCCAGATGTTAACAGCATCGGCAAGGATGGACCTGAAGGAGTTTGCACCTATGGTACCGAAGGAGACTGTACCTGTAGAGGCGGTGCCAGTAAAGGCTGCGATGAAACTGTCAGAGCTATAAGTGTCTGCACCAGAACTCCGGTGCCGATAATGAAGACATAGCTGGAGTGAGACTCAACTGGGGTGATGCCGAGGCTGAGGCCAAAAGGACCACAGATGGCAGTGCTGGGCTCAAAATTTTTACCTTTTTGTGAGTCAACTCCTTGTGATCTCCAGAGGGAGATGAAGTGAGCGACCTCAAGGAGGAAGAAGAATGCCTCTTATGGGGTTTTGCAGGAGGGGGTGAGTCCTCCAACCCAAAGATAGCCTCACAGAAAGGAGTTTTAAGGAGGCCTTTTTGAATTAATTTATTCTTCCTTTCATTTAGAGTCCTAGCCAAAAAAATTCTACAAATCCCACATGGAGGGTCCACTGAAAGGTGAGAAACATTCAGGCAATAGACACATAAATCATGGCCATCAGAAAGCGGTAACTTACGGCCGCATTCTGTACATTGTTTGAAACCAACACTACTTTTCTTATCCGACATAATGATATGAAGGGAGAAGTATGACACTACCAAGAAGTTAAGAAAACTACCCAGAAGGGTAAGAAAGGGAGAGAAGAAGGATTACCAATGATAGTAATGGAGAATTACCTCAAAGGTAAGAAAAAAGAAAAATACTATAGGGAGAGAGTCTCAAAGTTACGATAGGGTAGGAGGATAGAGATAGTAACTAACTGAAAACTTTCTAAACACTAATAACAGAAAAACTTCAAAAAGTGAAACACTTAGCTGAGAGAGAATGGCTTGACATGGCTGTACAACAAAGTGGCAAACGAGATCTCAGGTAACAGGGAGCAGAGCACTGTGGGTAGGATCTTGGCTCAAGAGTTTTTGGCTGACGCAAGCTTAGTATAAGGTCGGCTCGGTCCCGAGCATGGAACCGATAACCCCTCAGTAAGGAATGAATGAAGATTAACAAGATTAGATTTATATATTACTCCCAATTATAATTTGAGGGGACCCATGCATGGAATGAAGTATTTAAGAGCTGCCTTTGTCCATTAGTAGTACAGGAGGCAGTCTTGTGGTAAATTTTTTGTTTCCCATACATAGATCCAAGCTACTCTTGAATATAGACAGGGATGAGCTTTGTTTTATGTGGATAGGGAATCTGTTCCAAAGCAGTTGTATCCTCTGCAAGATACACCTTTCCCTCCAAAACATTCTGTTGATGTTGCAGAACAGGTTAAGATCCCTAAACTGAATATTTGTAATGCCATTTGACTTGCTGATATGCAGTAAATCCATTAGCATTGGGTCAGAGGATGCCTTGTATGCTACACAGGCAACCTCTTAGCAGTCTTTGTATAGTGAAAGGTCTTAGAGTTGGTTCATGTAGGACATATTGTTTAGGCCTTCCATCCTTTTAGCGTGGTGGGCATTCCAGTTCTTGCATGTGTCTGGACAGATACATGCCAAAGGGGGCATTATACTTAATTTCAACAAATACAAATTCAACAACAAACCACCCTGGTGATCGACAGTTACTAAATTATACAACAAAATGAAACTGCTTTGATTAGTTTGTAAGGTCAAAACTTCCCATAACAAAGAGAATATAAAATAATTCATCAATAAACTGAAGGTAGCTATAAGCCCAGCAAAGCATCTCATGAACATAGGCTTGCTTCTGAGGCTAAGGATAATTTTGTCTTTCTTTGGTTACATTTGAAAACTAAGGTATAATTTATATCACTGCTCATAAATGGCATGCTCCATTCGAATCCTAAAGACTAGCAAATATGTTTGCTAAAAATTTCTCCACTAGAACTATAATTCCTACACCAAATATCTCTACATCACTTCCCCTCCACCATCTCAAAAGATCATAGCCTTAAAGGACTCTCCAATACCAAAAACTCCTCTTCAGTTGGTCCCAACAACATACTGGGTTGTCTAACAAATAGTGTCACACAGGCTCTTGTTGGTCCCTTGCTTAAGTTGTTTAACCTACGCTTTGCCAGAGGATATGTTCTCATGTCATGGCCCCACCACTCACCCAGGAAACTACAAAATTATTAGCCTTACTAGTCTTGTCTGTAAAGTCATACAATGCATCACCACTGACATCATAAAACAGGACATTAAAAATTTGATCACGCTTGACCCAAAACAATTCAGAATAGTTTAAGGTAGGTCATGCCTGCTAAATCTTTTATTCTTCTTTGAAATCATGTATGTGGTAAACAGTGGTGACACTGTTCACCCTGCTTACTTGAATCTGGCCAAAGAACCTGACACCATACCACATAACATGATTATTAATAAGCTAATGGCCTTACATTTTTTAACATTTTTACTGAATTATCACTTAAGACATAGGCAAACATACATTTATAAAAAAGAAAGCAACCCATATTTAATATGTTCACAAATACAAACATTATACATCACATATATTCTTCTGTAAAATTATCATTAATCTAGCAGTGCATACCTCTCAAGTGTACCTCATTACGAAGAACGTACCTCATTTGGGGTCTTAAAAAGTTCATGTTCCTCGAAGTTCCTCAAAGTTCCACATTGAAAGAGTCTGTCACACATTCAGTGTTAGGAATTTTTTTAAGTGAAATCCATGGTAAATAGAAATTAATCATATTAATTCATTAAAAGATTGTCTTTAGAAGTAAAACCAGCATATTTTAACCATCCTATGACCTTCCTCGCTGAAGTTGTAAGTAAGCCATTAGTATGCGTTCCACATTTTGCCTATTTGTTCCACATTATGAAGGCAAGTGTTCCTCATTTTGGAGATGGAAGTTTGAGAGCTATGCATAAATTGTTCAATTCCTGCCTTCCCTTAAACCCCACTCCTCCTCTAAAACATTACTCTGCATGTATTGTTCCCAGAATTCCCATTTTGTTGTATGTAATTTGCTCTTACCATTTTCTAAACATCCCACTTCCAGCTCATTTAATTTTGTTACAATTTTCACTACTTCAGATATAGTTGGTTTAGACTTTGATTTTCATTTTCTAGTAACTGCTTTTTTAGCAACCACCAGAATTAAACTTAACAGTCTCTTAGTATGTCTAGGCATTCCGATCTTGTATCCCAGCTCAAAAAATAATTTCCATACTTACACCCATTTGCTCATACAATATTTCTGACAGAGTACTCTGCAGGGAATGTTTAAAGTCTGCCAACTCATTACACTCCCAAAACATATGTTCCCAGTGGATTTATATTATATCAGTGAAACGGCATTGCAGCGAATGCAGTTTCGCCGACACAGACAGACCAAAATCCCATAACAGCGAAACCCCAGGTCACTGATTTTTTTCCCCATGGAAATAAATCGGTATACCAACACAACACAACACACCACTTCAAACATTGCAAAGTGGGGGGCTTCACCCTGAGCTTTTGCTGTTATGGGATTTCGGTCTATTTGCTGTAATGTCGTTTCACTGATCTAATATAGACCTGTTTCCAGTTACCTTTTCCTTCCCAACGAACCTCCAATATTTGTCACCTACCTGAGGAAAAATTCTTTGTAGTCTGCTTTGGGTATAAAAATACCTACGCAAATACTTCCAAGCAAAAATCCTAAATCTTCTAGACTTTGTTGCATATTTGGGAGCCATACATATGCCCTCCCTTTGTTTTTTGTGAACTGCTTATCCAGTCTCTCTTCCCAATGTTTTCTGTCCTCCTCTACTTGATTCCTATAGTTATTGTGCAATATTTTATATGCCCTACTAATTATCCTTTTTAAATAGCAACTTCTATTCTAGATTTGATTAAAAGCTCTACCAGATCAGGTCTTTCACTTAGAGCTCCCCTAACTCTCTTTGCCTATACTCTGATATCAATCCCTGATAGGGAAGGCAGTCTTTAGCCTGCAGTCCAAATGTCTTCTTGGCCTCTTCCATTCTATTACCTTTCTCTCACTAGTTATTTGCTCCTAATACCTTGGCTCCTTTCCCAGTTTTCTCCAGTAAATTCCAGCCTCCTCTTGCCTACTCTCTGTACCTACAACTGAAGTCATCCCTATCTGCAGAATCTCCTTTCTGCATTCTCATATTGGTTAGAACTTATAATACATTCTACTGCTTTATGAATACAATATTCTGGATGGCGGTTGTTATTCTCCTTAAGGATCTTCACCCAAAATCCCACTTTCTCCTTATTTCTTGAATTTCTCTTTTACTTCATCATTATCACTTTCCACTTTGAACTGAATTGTAGCTTTCTGCTTGTGTTATGTATATGAAATTTAACTGTGTACCTCTAAAATATCCCTTTAAATCAGGTAATCCTAAACCATCCTGTTCTATTGGAAGGATTAAATTATCCCACTTGACTCTTCCCCTCTACCCCTCCCAAATAAAATCCTTATTATGTACAACTCCATTTCTGGTTGATAAAAATATGCCTAACCTGTATATAAAGCTAAAGGGAATAAAAATGTTTTCACTACTTGTATCTTGCTATCCATATCCATATCCTCTCCTTTTTGGCATCTGTTTCTCTGAAATGCAAGCAGATGCTGAAGGTTTATGGCTGGCTAAGTTTGCAGATGATTGCAGCTGGGGGTTATCCTTGACTCCCCTGCAGGCACTAGTATTCTTCAAGAAGGACTATCTCTGACTAACAAATGGTGCCAAAGCCACGGTCTTAAACTCAGTACTAAGAAATGCATAAATGTAACCTTTGGGAAGATAAGCATCCAAGCTAATTGCCATGTTAATAATATCACCCTAAGAGTTTACACAGTGGTCAGGGATCTGGGTATGCATGTAGACAGCAGCCTTACCTGCAACCACCATGTGGCCACAGTGGTGAGGAAATCCATTTATGTTGCATGAACATATAATTAAGGACTTGGCATCTAGGTCCAAAGAGGTCATTAGACCACTGTACTACACCCTTATCAGACTAGTCAATAAATATAATGCTCCCTTTGGTATGTATCTGACCAGGCATATGCAACAACTAGAGCAACCTCAGAGTTTCCTAACAAAGAAATACAAGGCATAACAAACCTGCCTTATGCAGAGCACCTTAAAACCCTTTCCCTCTACTCAGTCTTCTACAGATTGTTGAGGAGTGATCTATGTCTGGCTTCAAAGGCATCCACAAACCCCACATTTATGAACCTCCTACATATTTGTAAGTCAAAACAGTATGAGAAATACAAGGTCTATGGACCTGAATTTTGTCTGTGACGTAAACAGTACATGCTGGAGAGATTGACATGTGTCCCAGAGACTACTTCTCCTATCGAACAGGCTTCCCATCCATATGACGCTGAGTTTGTTTATTACCCAGTTTAAGTACAATGTAGACCAGTGGATGGGGAATAGGAAATTTACAGCGAGCCTGGCACCCGTGTCCCTTATGGACAGAGGTAGCGTATAAATGCCTGTCCTCAATGTCCTATTTGTATATGGAACTTCGTTATTCCTTCAGGAAAAATTGGCTAGGCTTAGAAAGACCTCCCCGGATCGTTAGCCTAGTAATAATGTATGAATCTATAAATCTATGAATAAATAAGAGCGTCCATTTTTTTCAGTATTTGTATTATCCTTTGTTTAGTCTCTCCCATATATTCTTTGCTGTCATAACAGAGTTATTTTTAACCCATATTCCTAAATACTTCATTTTATCATGTCCCCATAAACACGGAAATTGCTGAACCAAGTCAGGTGTTGGTACATAGTTTACAGCTATAGCCTTCATTTTATATCCCAAAAAGACACAAAACTGTCTCAGAATGTTCCACAACACTGCAGTGTCCTTATTTGGTTTTATCAGGTATAAAGTAATAACGTCTGCAAGTAAAGCCAACTTGTCCTTAATACCATGCCAATTATGTCCTGAGTTCCTTATTTTAAATGTCAATGGCTCTAAATATAACATAAATAACACAAGAGAAAGAGAAAATCCCTACCTGGTTCCTCTGTTCAAACACAACATATCAGAGGAGCCCTCCTATTTTAATTTTGCCTCCAGTCTCTCATATATTCCCCTAATTAATCTTATTATTGTATCAAGGGAATGCAAATGCTTCCATTGCCCTACTTATAAAATTCCAGCTTACTCTGCCAAATGCTTTCTCTGCATTAAGACCCACCAAAAAAAGTGGTATTTTATTTTCTTATATTCTCTTTCCCTCTGAATCATCATTGTTTTATTAATGTTATCAAATATTTACCTCCCTTCCACAAAACCACACTGATCCATATGTATTACTTTGGCAATACTTTGCCATTCTTTTAGCTATTATAGACATAAACACTTGATAATCATGGTTTAAAATTGAAATGGACCTATATGAAGCTGGGTTTGATGGTTCTTTACTGTCTTTAGATATTACAACCACCACAGTTTTCTTCAAGGATGTTAGTGCTTCTCCTCTTTTTAAAATACTGTTAAACTAAACCTTCCAGATCTTTAACACTTCCCTCATAACTGCTGAACATTCACAGGAATATCATCTGTTCTTGCAGACTTTCCTGCAGATTGATTATACATCACCTTTTATGTAATTTCCTCCTATCTTAATTGTTAATTGTTGAGCATCATCTGCATCTAACCTTGGCATACTTAAGTTTTTCATAAATATTTTCTTGATTTTCACATTTCTCTGCTTTATACAAATGTTCATAAAATTTCAGATATATCTCTAATACCTCTACAGAATCTCTGGTTATTTTTCTTCTAATGGGCTCCCTAAGTTTATCAACACTTTCTACTTTCTGTTGCCTGTTTTTGTGCTCTGGTGTTGTTAGCAAAAATTAGTTGCTTAACAGCAATCTTTCTAAACTCGTGCATATTATCCAGATACTTCCTTATTTTCTCTTTAACACTCTGCAGTTGTGCTTGTTCTGTGAGATTGCCCTTATTCTGCAACACTTTAACCTTTGTCAGACCCTCTAAACAATTCTTGTTACTTCTTACCATATCTCTTAATTTTATTTCTACTCCATTTTTAAACTCCACTTTCACTTTATCCCACTCACTAGGTGTATCTTTTGAAGAAATTTCAGTCTTCCCTAATAACTCTCAAATAATTTCCACTACCCATTCTTTAAATTCCTCTCTTTTTAACAGGTAGGTAAGGAAGTACCAGTGTCTCATTTTTACTATTTAATCCTGCATTTTTATCTTAACTGCTATTGGTGCATGATTTGAAATAGATATTAGATGTGTGCTGAAGAAATTAAATGCACATGTTCCTGAGAAATATAATTTTTGTCTGGTCTAGCCTAATTATCGTACCTTGAGAAAAGATATGTAAATTCTCTCCGAGTTCCTACTACTGAATACATATCTTCCATACCAAATATTTTCATAAAGTTCTTAACAAATCTACCCTCTTTTGTTATATTTTCCCTTCTAGGTCTCCCAGAAACATCTTCACTGTTGCAAATCAAGTTCCGGTCTCCATCTATAAGTAATATTCCCTGCTTAACTTATTCACTCCAATGGAGCCCAGGAAGTTTGCATTATAACTTCCAATGGGTGGAGCCTAAGCCTTTTCACAGAATCAAATTATGTCCTCACATTTCAAACAAATGTTCATATCTCTGGAACCATAAGGATAATTAAAAAAAAGTATAAATGGCAATCTCTTCAGGACAAACTATTTGATAGTGGTAGTATTCTTTAGGTTCTAGGTCTTAAACTGAATTTTATAACCCACCATATACCAGTAACCATTACGTTTGTAATATTTTGTACACAACTTACATCTCAGCAACCACTCAAATTACACACATACTGTCAGCAGCATTTTACTCATCTAGCTGAGAGCTTTCATTGGAGACTAAGTAGTTCTATCTGTGTTTATATATATATATATATATATATATATATATATATATATATATATATATTAATATCACAAAAACAACAGTTACTCACTCGGGAATTATTGATAAACTCAACAAACTAGGCATCAACCCCTATATCACTAGGTGGGTTGCAAATTGTCTCACAGATAGAACACACAATGTGAAAGTAGCAGACTCCAAGTTAGACTGCCAACCAGTCACAAATGGTGTCCCACAGGGATCAGTCCTGGGTCCTCTCCTGTTCGGCATCTACTTCTCAGAAGTCCAGGCCAACACAAAGGGACTCTGGCTGCTGACCAAGTTCGCAGACAACTACAAGCTGGGAGCCATTATTAACTCCCAAAGTGATGCATACATCCTACAGAAAGGTCTCACTGAGACCAATGACTGGTGTCGAAACCATGGCCTTAAGCTTAATGCCAAGAAATGAGTTGTCATCCCCTTTGGTATAAACTGAGTTCCCATTAATTACCACATCGATGGGAGCCCACTGAACACTGAAGGCATTATAAGAGATCTGGGGATGCAGGTTGACAGCAACCTCTCCTTCGACCACCACATTGTCACTGTGGTCAGAAAGCCCTATGTGGCGCATCACATTACCAAGGGTTTTGCATCCAGGAAGAAAGAGGTCATCGTCTTTGTCTACTCTTCCCTCATTAGACCAGTCATCGAGTATAATGCCCCATTTGCTATGTACCTCATTAGACACCTGCAACAGCTGGAGAGGCCACAGAAGTACCTCACAAAGAGGATCCTAGGCATTAAACACATGTCCTACATGGACAGACTCAAAAGACTCCAGCTATTCTCTGTCTCATATTGCCTACTTGGAGGCGATCTCTGCTTGACTTACAAAGCCATATCTGACCCAGCTCTGTTAGAAATACTACATCTAAAGAAATCCCAATCCCTCTGCACCACATGCTCCAGAGACTTCAACCTCATTACCACAATCAACAGAACATGCTGGAGGGACAGGTTCATCACCCAGTGACTGCCCATGCTCTGGAATAAACTTCCCATGTCAAGCAGAGCACCTCGCTGTCCCTCTTCAACAGAAATCTTGATGAGGGGATGGGTAATAGAAAGTTCATCCCGGGGATCACTCCAGTGGCTCTACTTGATAGAAGCACTGGGAACTAACATCGGCTGGCATGATGTCAGGGCACTTCTATGGGCTAGGCTTGTAAAGGCTCCAGGGCCATTAGCCTAGTACACACCTATGAACCCATGAACCTATGTTAATATTTATTTATCTGCACTAGACAGACATCAAATATTAATGCAGCTGAGTTTGCTATTGTGTAAGATTTAAGGTGAAAACTTTTAAAACCTTGTACATGGCATGGTTTTAGAATTATTGATGCAAATATGAACAAGCAATATTTGACACCAGGAGACGTCAGTGGGAGTTAACTGCAGATGCACCTGGAGGCATCACTTTGATGTACTGAGTTAAGGTGATTATTTCTCCCCAGATTTGCTAAGCTCCAGAACAGCACTTTTAGTTGCAATGCAAATACATGCCAGCATAATCCTCCTCCCTTGCCAGTAGCCCCATACCCAAAAATCTACAATCATTATCTTTTTTACCTCTGCTATCCCTATTGGAGATCCTCTAGCAATTAGTATAAGTACTCCTCTTATCCTTTAACTCTGATGTTCTACTGAATATCAGCCTTGAAATCCTTTCTTTATCAAATATAGATGCTCATTTCTTTCAAATGTGTCTCCTGTAGCACTGTTATTTGCACTTTGCATTTCTTAATATAATTCAGTACTCTTTCCTTTTTGTCTATACCTGTGAGGCCATTCATATTCCAAAATAATATGGATAGTACAGTCCTAAAGGCCTTAAATATTGATCCTTATGTGGTAAGATGGATTTCAAACTGGCTCAAGGGCAGAATGCATGTTATCAGGGTTGGTGATGCCCCCTCAGTTAGGGAAATGGTGACAAGTCACCTTTCTCTGGGTTCTGTACTAGATCTCCTCTTTTTTGCCATTTATTCCTCAGACCTAATACTGACAAAAATTATCTATGACTGACTCATTTCATTGATGACTGTAAGCTGGGTGCAGTAGTTAAAGCAATCAGTTATACTGTGACTCTTCAAATGGAAGTAAAACACATTAACTTCTGGTGCACCGAAAGCATGCTCAAACTAAATACTAAGAAATACAGTATCATCTCCTTTGGAGAACAACAAATTCCTAGCATCTATTCTCTCAAATGACACCCTATCCTCCAGTGAGTCTGTGATAACGGACTTGGGGACTTGGATTGATAGCTACTTCTCCTCTGATCACCATGCAACACCTGTAGTCAGAAAACCCTTCTACATCATGCAGTTAAATCACAAAGATCTTCTCATCTACAAACAAAAGTTACCATAAAGTTAGATCTGTGTTGTCTTACTTTGATTTGGTTCAACATGTGAGATGTTGGATCCAGTCAGATCTGACCTCAAGACCTTATACCAGAGTATTGGATCTGAGAGCTCTGACTCCTCCTCTACTCACATTTCCCTTCTCCTGCCTGAATTATCTCAGGTCGAGTTTGCTGACTAATTCCAATTGGTCATAAATAATGTAGGAAATAATGGAAAAAAACAAAAAAAAAATTTGAGAAAAACCACTATAGAAACAGGTGGAACACTTGGGTCCAGACAAGGTCTGGTCAATCCCTTAGAAGAAGAAAATGACAATTTGGAAGGGGGAAAGCAGAGAGGGGAGTTGAACCAGATGAAAATAAGACAAGATGGATTTAAAGTTATGGTAAGTACATAACTTTTGTATCCGATGTTGTCTGTTTTCATCTGATTCAACATGTGGCACAGATTCACAGGCTACCCAAAACGGACCTGGGTGGACTCAAGGAAGGGCATTCCTGAGGATAGCAGTGAGAAAAGATGTGCAAGTCTTGGACTGCACATCTAACTTATAATGAGATAAAAGGTATGAGTTGAATTAAGTCGCTGCAGCACATATATCACTGACAGGTATTCTTTTTGCAAATGCTGTTGAAGTTTCCATTGCTCTGGTAGAATAAGCCTTAGGTTTAGATTGTAAGACAGCCCTTCTGACTTATAAATGAATAAAATGCAATCTGCTAGTCATTTTGAAAGGGTAATTTTAGACACATATTGTCCAGGCTTTGTCTTGGAAAAGGACACAAGCAATTGGTCTGACTTTCTGAAGCTCTCAGTACAGTGTAGATAGAATATAAGTTGCCTATGGACATCTAAGGTATATAGGATATAGTCTCATTTGTTAGCAAAATTTGGAAAGAATACTGGCAAATCAATTTGTTGCTTCAGGTTAGCTACCTTTGGAAGAAAGGAGGGGTTTATCCTCAGTGAAACCCTGCTATTATGAAAAATAAGAAATGGAGGTTTTGCAGGACAGTGCTTGTAATTCTGACACGTGTTTTGCTGATGTAATGGTGACCAAAAAGATAGTTTTCCATGAATGGAACTTCAGATCTGATGAAACTGCAGGTTCAAAGGTTTTTTGGGTTATGGACTGAAGTACAATTGTAATATCCTAAGGAGGGACCGGATCATGAATTGGGGTTCTGAACATGAATGTTCCTCAAAAAAAGGCCTTAGTCACTTTAACTCATTCCCTCCAATGGAGTTCTGGACGTTTGTACTCTAACTTCCAGTGGGTGGAGCCTAAGCTTTTTGCTAGAATTAAATTATGTCCTTACATTTGAAACAACAGTTCATGTCTCTGGAACTGTAAAAGTTACTAGAGAAGTGTAAATGGCAAACTTTTCACGCACTTTCTTTATAGTGGTAGTTTTCTTTAGGTTCTAAGTCTTTTTGTAAATCAAAGTAACCAAAGTAATGATTACGTTTGTATTATTTTATAAATAATTTATAATATTTCAACAACCACTCAGGTTACACACATCTTGTCTACAGCATTTTGTTCACATAGCTGAGAACTTTCCTATGAGGTTAAACAGTTCTGTATATGCCACTTGGTTGTTGAGTTATTGAGAAAAACATGACATTTATGACAGTATAAAGAAATGTTATATTAACAATTAATCTCTCTTTACCAGTACTAGATATGAGCCAACTATGATTCAATTTTGTTTGTCATTATGCAAGGTTTAAAATAACATCTTTTAATGCATCATATGTAGCATGGTTTTATAGGTTAATATGTTCATAGATTAGTACTAGGCTAACTGCCTTTGTGGGCCATTTTTAAGCCTAGCCAATTACCCCATGTGAAAATCAAACCCTGCACCTTTGGTTTATAAGGCAAATACCTTAACCATTATGCCAACCTCCCACCCCATTAATGCAAATATGAACAATCAGTATTTGATACCTAGAGGTGTCAGTAGGATATAACTGCAGAAACACCTGGAGGCATCACTTGGCTGCAATGAGTTAAGAGAAACAACAGAGGCATCATTATGTTCTACGTGAACATTTGAAAGGACATCTATCTGGATTTGACTGTATAGTAACTAGAGCCTGCCATATAAGGTTCAGAAATAAATTCCAAAATTGCTGGCAAAGGGGCTGAAAAAGGGTCCAATCAGTTTGAAGAGGCCCATATATTAAATCATTTCCACTTACTTTTGTAAATCTTTTTGGCTGAATTCCTTTGAGAGGAAGAGATTATATGAACTACCAAAGCAGAAAGCCAGGCATCTCTGGCAGTCGTTAAAATTGGAGAAACCACATGGTTAGTTTTTGGGACTGGAGATCCAGTAAAGGTAACCCAGATGATTGACTGAAAGGAATGAGGATGGGGTCAGAACCCACAGTGGGAACAGAAGATGAACTCAAAGAAAAGGGAACCATACTTGCTGAGGCCAAAAGGAGGCAATGGCGATTACCCTGTTTTTGGATTCCATGGCTGTCTGAATCAGTTTGATGATGAGGGGAATTGATGGAAAACTGTAAAGGAGACCTGGTGGCTAAAAATGGACTAGAACATCTCTTGGTGACTATCTCTGTGGAGGGATGAGGGTGAACTAACTTCTGTTTTGTTGTGGAGGTACAAAGCAAAAAGGCCATAACAAGGTTAGCCACAGCAGCTGAAACTATCTGTTGCCACTGCTGTGATGAGAGACCACTCATGAGGCATTAGTATAGCTCTGCTCAATTTGTCCGCCAGAATATTAGGCATACTATTTATGTGCATTGCTACAAAAAAGCAGTTTGAAGACATCATCCACTGCCAATCTCTCATGGCTTCTCAGCAAAGAGGGTGTGAGCATGTTCGACCTTGTTTGCTGATGTACCAAACCACTGACATACATTCCAAATCATGGCAATCACATTCTTGGGTAGGAGGTCCTGAAAAGCTTGCAACATTAGAAGGACTGCCCACAATTCCAAGACATTTAAAGTTTGGCCTCTGTTGATGACTACATCCCTTGAACTGTCTTCCCTTCATAATGTCCCCCACCCTAGAAGGGAGTTGTCCATGGTGACTATGGCATTGGGAGTATGGGGACAGAAAGATCTACCCTTAACAACTGTCTGGGATGTAATCTACCATTGTATATGGCCTCTGTACACCTGCATCAGATGAATCCTGTTGTGAAGAGGTTGAAGGTTCTGTGACCACTGTACTGCTAGTGTCCACTGCAGAAATCTTATGTGATATTTGGCCAAAGGGACCAGAATGATAGAGGAGGCCATTAGTCCTAAGAGTCATAGAATGAGTCTTGCTTGAAGTCGTGGGTATTGTAACACTTGAAGGGCTACAGACCTTCAAGATTTGGCAGCCTATGAATTCTATGCTCTGGGAGTGGAATAGTTTGCTTTTGCTGAAATGTATTGATATTCCCAAGTGAGATGCCAAGGATAAAAGGACTGATTGCTGTTGCAATAGCAGAATCTTGTAAGTAGCAGTTAGAAGCCAATCATCTAAATACTGGAATACCTGAATCCCTTATAGCAGGAGATAATTTGTTACGATTGTCATTATTTTGGTGAACACCTGGGGGGGGGGGGGGGGGCTGTAGGCAGATTGAATACCAGTGCTCTGAACTGACAGTGATTGGCTTCCAAGTGGAAATAGAGGAATCTCCTGGATTGCCTCTGGATCTTGATATGATGGTAGGTGGCCTGGAGATCGATAGAGCACATCCAGTTGCTTTTCCTCAAAACAGGTAGAATGGACTGTACTGTGACCATCTGGAATTTTGTCTGCTTGACATACTGATTTAGATTGCTGAGATCCAGTATTGGTCTGAGATCCCATGTCTATTTTTGGAACTAAAAAGAACCTGGAATAGACTGTGGATTCACAGCTGGTGTGGAGTATTGGGAAGCTTTAGCCTTGCCCTTGGGGAATTTAAAAAAGGATTGTATAACCTTTGGTGATAATCCTGAACACTCAAGAATTGGAAGGTATTGTTTGTCAGGCTAGAGGGCACAAGGAAAAGTGTCTCCCGACTGCCTCCATGCCTCCATAGTGTATCAATCGGGCAAATGTTCAGCAATGCTGAAAAGGTTTTTCAATGAACAGCTCACAGAAACCTTCATTTTGTTGAATATCTCTTCCTCATGGACAATGTCTAGTGTGATTGCTTTCTCTTCCGGCTCTGGGATGCCTGTCCCCATGAGTGTCCTGGTGAAAACCTTGAGATTCTTTGAACCACATTTTCCTACTTCCTCTTTGATTCCCGGAAAAGGATCTCTGAGTAGTAGAAAATGGATCCTTATGGCAGACAAGGTCTCCTGTTCAGTCCTGGTAAGCATTTCATTTACTTCTGGTCCAAATAAGGTGGAGCCATCATAGGGTGCATTTATGATTGATATATTAAAACGTTAAAATCGCATAGCCACATCCAAGCATGACACTGCATGGTAATACCTGTGCTGGCTGCCTTTGCTATACCATCTGCTGCATTAGATAACAGTCTCATGGCCACATTCAGGGAAGATAGTAGGGTAGACATTTGGATGTCCACTGTTTTCTAGACATCCATAGGTAAGCTACACGAAAGTGACTTTAAAAGCTCCTTGATCAAGTCCATTTGGAATTGCGTCAGGTGTGCTAGATAGTTCAGTGCTCAGAGTTCAAATGTTGCTGAAGCGTACACCCATTTCCCCAATCTGTCCAAAGCCCTAGACTCCCTGTTTGTCAGATGGACAGGGGAACTTTCTTTGGACAGTTCCTTTTTTGTGGCTGCTGCTACCACCATGGGATCTACCAGGGGTCCCCCAGACCAATGTTTTCTATCTTTGGGGCAACTAGAATCTTGTCTGTCTTTTTTGGGATAGACTCTGCCACATCTGGTTCCTCCAATCGTTCTGGGTGATGAGATCAATTAAGGTGTCAGGAGCTGGGTCCACCTAGGACTACAAAGGGCCAGACCCAAAAGCTTCAAGAAACACTGATTTACCAGAAGAAGGAGCTTCAGTGGACCATCTTCCCCATCTGTTTCGTCAATTCCAAAATATCTCCAAAAAAGAAGTTATGTACTCACCATAATGTTCCATGTGAGTTGTTCCATCTCATCTTCATTCATCACTGATGGGTTCGGAGCCGGCCGACTAGCAAGCTCAAAGTTCTCCAGTAGCTCGACACCTCACCCCTTATCCCATAATGCACTGCTGGAATTACCTCAGATCTTGTTGGCTGCGTACCATATAATAGTACAATAATTATTCTGCTTAGGAATGAAGACACATTGAAAAACCAGGATGAAGACAGCCTCCAGGTCAACTGCCAGCCAGGATGGGGAAGGAGGGAGGGACGTGAGAATGAAGGCGAGATGGAACAACTCACATGGAACATTATAGTGAGTACATAACTTCTTTATGTGAAGTTGTTCAATCTCGCTGTTCATTCATCACTGATGGGTAGTGTCCCTAGCACCCTGATCTTGGGTGGCTCACGGAAGTACACTCTTCAGAACCGTAGAACCAAATGAAGCCCTGTCCCTGGAGGCCTTATCCACTTTGTAATGAGTTATAAAAGTGTGAGGTTTAGACCAGGTGGCTGCTGCACAGATGTTATCCAACACTGAAAGGCTGACAGGGTAGAAGCTGCTCTGGTTGAATGAGCCTTTACCTTACTAGACAAGGGCATATTATGACAAGCATATGTATAGGTGATGCAATCCGACAGCCACTTAGACAGGTTTGTTTTAGCAACTGGTTTACCTTTCCTGGTCTCAGAAAAGGACACAAAGAGCTGATTTGATTTCCTAATGTCTTTGGTTCTGTCCAAATAAAATCTAAGTTGTCTATGAACATCGAGTTTATGCAACATATATTCCAATTTGTTGGTGTGATTAGGGAAGAGAATGGGCAACTCAATGACTTGATTAATGTTAACCTCAGAACATACTTTGGGCAGAAAGGATGGATTAGTTCTGAGAGATACTCTGTCAATATGGAAGACCATGTAAGGGGGCTTGATGGAAAAGGCTTGGAGCTCTGACACTCTACGGGCTGAAGTGATGGCTACTAAGAAGATAGTTTTCCATAACAAGAATTTTAGTTCACAAGATGATGCAGGCTCAAAGGGAGGAAGAATGATACGAGATAACATAAAATTCAAATTCCGGGGGGAATAAGGTGTCTTCACTGGAGGCCTTATGTGAAAGGAACCTTTTAGAAAAGCCTTAGACAACTGGTGAGCCATAATATTCAAACCATCAATTCCTAGATGGAAATTAGATATAGCAGCTAACTGTACTCGTACTGTAGCTGCCACTGCTCCTTTGTTGAAGATTTCTGTCAAGAATAGTAAGATAGAAGATAATGAGGCTTGATAAGGGTCAATGTTGTGGGAAGAAGCCCAAATGGAAATTCTCTTCCACTTACTACAATACAATTTTCTGGTGGAAGGTTTGTGGGAAGCCAACAAAATCTGGCTAGTGTCATGGGAAAGATTATAGAGCCTGGCTATGCGGGGAATTGGAGCAGCCAAGCGGTTAGCTTCAGTGTCTGCAATGACGGGTGCAGATCCCCTGATGGATGTGTCAACAAGTCCGGAACTGGGTCCAGGATCCATGGATCTTCCAGAATATGATGGTAAAGAAACAGGAACCAAATCTGCCGAGGCCAGTGAGGGGCTATGAGGATGACTGTCTGTCCCAGTGACTTTGCTTTCTGTAAGAATTTGGATATCAGGGGAATTGGTGGAAATGCACAGAGGAGACCCGGGGGCCAATCATGGTCAAGAGCATCCCTCGGGGAGTGACCTGGCATGGGAATTAGGGCAAAATTGTTTCTGCATTTGTTGTTGATGTGACTGGGGAAGAGGTCACAGAAAGGCTGGCCCCATTTGCGGAAAATCCTGTCTGCAATCTCTTGTTTGAGGGACCATTCGTGGGGCAACAAGATTGCTCTGCTCAGTCTGTCCGCTATTACGTTGGTTTTGCCCGGGATGTGCATTGCCAACAGAAAGCGCTGGGATGACAGTGCCCACTGCCATACTCTGAGGGCTTCTCGGCAAAGGGGATAAGACTTGGTCCCGCCTTGTTTGTTCAGATACAAGACTACTGACATGTTGACTGTCTGTATTGCAATTGTCCCTACAGGAAGAGAATCCTGAAAGTATTACAATGCTAGAAGTACTGCTCTCATCTCCAGGACATTGATATGCAGATGTGATTCTTGATCTGTCCATGTGCCTTGGGCAGTCTTTCCCTGAAATAGCCCCCCACCCAATCAGGGAAGCGTCCGTGGTCACAGTGGCAACTGGAGGGGGAAGCATGAAAGGACGTCCTATTGTGACATCAAGAGACATCAACCACCACTGAAGATCCTTCTTGCAGGAATTTGTTATCAGGATCATGTGACTCATTGGAAGTTCTTGGTAAGACCATTGCATGAATAGAAGCCAATGAAGGATTCTCATATGCATCCTTGCTAAAGGGATTGCTAGAATAGCTGCCGCCATCAATCCTAGAACCTTCAATACCTCTGCTGCTGGTGCTCTGTTCTTTGATATTAGGGACATGATGTGTTGGCGAAGAATAGAGATTCTTTCTAGTGGAAGGCGGAGAGTGGTGGTTGACGTGTCTAGTTCTGTCCCTATAAAAATGATATGCTGTGATGGCAACAAGGCAGACTTTTCGAAGTTGACTGTAATGCCTAGCTGATCGTAGAGTGTCAGAGTAGCCTCTCTCACTTGAAGAAGTTGATGCCTGGTGGTGGAGGTAAGGAGCCAATCATCTAGATACGGAAACACCTGGAATCCTAGACGCTTCAGGTGAGCCGTGATTACTTCCATGCACATGGTGAGCACTCTGGGGGCTGTAGTGAGACCAAATAGCACAGCTCGTAATTGATAATGATTGGCTCCCAGCCAGAAACGCAGGTGATCTCTGGATGGTCTGGCTATGTTTATGTGGTAGTATGCATCCTTGAGATTGATCGAGCACATCCAATTGTCCTTCCCCAACAAGGAGAGTATGGACTGTAGCATGATCATTCGGAACTTCTCTTTTCTCACAAATTGGTTGAGTCTGCTGAGATCCAAAATGGGTCTCCAGTCCCCTGTTTTCTTTAGAACCAAAAAGAACCTTGAGTAAGTTCTGAATCCTGTCTGGTCTGCTGGGACTGGCTGGATGACTCTTTTTTCTAGCAATCGGCGTACCTCTATTGCTGCTTGTCCCATGTGACTGGGTGGAACATCCAGGATTTTTTTGACGGGAAGAGGCTGGGTGGAGAATGGTCTGAAGTACCCTCTGGAAATGATACTTTGTACCCAACTGTCATTTGTTATATTTAGCCAGGCTTTGGGGTACAAAGATAAGAGACCCCTGACTGCCTCCAGAGTAGGACAGCCAGGCCTCCCTTCAGGAGTGCTGGTAGGATTGACCAGAGAAGTGATCTCTGTCACCCTGGTGTTGCGGATCCCCTGTGCCGCGAGGGTGGCGCCTTCCATTGAAACCCACTCCTCTGCCTCTGGAGGGAGGCTCTCCACGTGTGTCTTGATAGGCTCCTTGGGCTTTCCAGAACCACATCTTTCCTCCCCTATGATCTTTGGGAAAGGGTTGAGTGGGGTGGAAAAATGGACTCCGACGGCAGACAGAGCCTTTCCTTCTTGCTCACACCTGGTCAAAGTCTCCTTCACCTTTGGCACAAACAAAGATGAGCCGTCAAATGGGGTATTAGTAAAAGAAGACTTGAAGGGTTCCGTGAAGGAACAGAGTTGCATCCAGGCATGCCTACTGAGAGTGATTCCTGTACCTGCGGCTCTACTCGATGTGTATGACATGAGACACATGGACGAGTTGACTATCAAATTGAGGGTAGAGAGCTGATTGGCAATCTTATCAGATACACTTGAAGCTAGAGCGCCCTGAAGAGTATCTCCCAACTCCTTAAGGAGATCTCTCTGCAGTCCGGTAAAATGTGTCAAGTAGTTCAGTGATCTGAGTGAGAAAGTCTCTGAACTGAACATGCATTTCCCATATCTATCCATGATCCTAGATTCTCTGTTAGGAGGATGGATAGATGAGGAAGTCTCAGACATTTCCTTTTTGTTGGCTGCCGCCACCACCAAGGCATCAACAGGGACTCTCTTGGTCAAAATGGACTTATCCACAGGGGCTAAAATAAACTTATTAGGCCTCCTAGGAACAGGTTCCATAGATTCTGGAGACTCCTACGCCCTACGAGAGACCAGATCCATAAGCTCATCATAGGGCGGAGATACCCAAGAGGTGGAAGGTTGAGACCCAAATGCCTTCTGGAGAACCGACCCGTCCTCAGTAGGGCTCTTAGACTGCCAATCACCCCTCTACCTAAGGATTTCAAGAATCTCCGCAAAGGAGATGTCCTCAGAGGGGGATCTGGGGGACCCATCTGATTCATCCAGGTCGGTGTCCGATGTGATAGACTCCTGGGGGGAGTCCAAATGCCTCCTCTTGCATAATCTTTTCCTGGGAACCTCTTCAGGGGGAACTTCTGGAGAGGTCTCAGAAGAGCAGGGAGTGCCCTGTGGGGCTACCTGAGGCTCTGGGTCTCTACGCTTGGGAGGACCGGAGGAAACAGAAACAGACACAGGCACTTTAGGGGAAGAAGAGGCCAGACCTTGAGATGAGGAAGTCTTGGGAGACAACACTCGCCTCATGGCATCGAATGCACCTCGGCTCCGATGAGAAGGAGTCGATGGCTCCGATGGAGCCACGATCTCCTCCCGCACCGAAGCTGTGGGCTCTGAGCCCGTGGTAGGAGCCGAGCTCACTCGAGCTGAGGCCCTGAGAGGAAGTGTCAAGTCGGTGCAGCTATCCTCCCCGGACCCGACCGGAGAGTGTCGGCTCCTAGAGTCCCTGGTCATTGCCGAGAACGTCTGAGCAGATGGAGCCGATGACACTGGAGCAGGTGTCGGCTCCAAGGGATCCACAATCATCAGGTTGGCCTCCTCCGGCTCCGAAGGACCCATACGGCTCAGAGGAGGAGCAGACAATTCAAGGGTAGTGGTCTTCGGCTCAGATGGTTGTGTCTGAGCCGATAGCAATTTAACTAGGCCTGGTGCCTTTAAGAGTTTCTGAACCAGTCGGTCCATATCCAGATCAGATAAGTTGACAGAGGACCTGGAAGACTTGACAGATGGAGCCGAATGGAGCAATATGGAAGGAGGTTTTTCGGCCACCGGTTCCAAAGCCATGTCCTGGTTCTGAAAAGAGCAGGCTGTCAGCTCCAAGGGCAGTGGAGCTGAAGTCACCACACTCTCTGACCTCTTTCCTTTTTTGGATCTAGAATCAGTGGAAGACTTAGAAGATTTAGATGATTTACTGGCTCCATCCTTTACAGACAATGCCTCAGAAAAGGGGTGTTTAATGATACCCCTATCAATCAATTTCCTCTTTCTTTCAGCTAACACTCTTGTGGAAAAGGAATGACATATGCTGCAGGATTCTTGCAGATGTACCTCACCCAAGCAGTAAACACACTGCACATGGGCATCTGTGACTGACATTTTCTGTCCGCAGTCTGGGCATTTTTTAAACCCAGATTTGGATGCTTGTCCTTATCTTCAGACATTACACAACTCAAGCACACTGTTTAACTATGAACTGTTTTAAACTAAGTAACTCACACAAACACACACACAGCCCAAAAGGGGCACTAACAACTAAATCATTACAAACAGTAATTAGAGATTCCAAAACTACAGTCCCAAAAGGGATCACTGACTAATCACTAATCCTAAGGCCAAAAGGCCGAAGGCAAGATAGATAATACCGAGGAAGGTGCTATCTACTATCTAGTATATCTGTTACTAAGAAAAGAACAAGGAAATATAAAAAAGAAAAAATATAACTTGCTGAAAGTTGAAAAACTCCCAATAAAGTCTCAAGCCAAGCTGGAAACCAAGAGATCCATGCCGCGGCTAACTAGATCTGAGGTAATTCCAGCAGTGCATTGTGGGATAAGGGGTGGGGTCTCGAGCTACTGGAGAACTTTGAGCTTGCTAGTCAGCCATGTCGGAGCCGGGGATCGGCTCTGAACCCATCAGTGATGAATGAATGACGAGATTGAACAACTTCACATGGAGACATTTTTGGGGGTGGGGGACCTTGGGAAACTTTTCCCATCATCTAAGTCGGTCTCCTCAGTGACAAACTCAGAAGATAAGTCAATATGCTTCCTCTTCTGGGGAATGTGCCTTGACACCAAATGTGGAGCTTGAACAATTAGCAGTCTTGAAGCTGACTGGATCTGCTAGTCCCTGTTGACCAGAATGAGAGGAAGAAGGTACAGAGTCCAGCGGGAGTCAGGATGGATCCAAACTCTGTGACATACCAGTCTTCTTGGTTCAGCCAAAGTCCTCTCCACAGCTTCAAAAGCTGTCTCACCCAAAGGAGCTGAGGAAGAACCATCCATAAAGGTGGAACTCTTGGTCTCTTAGACTCCAAAGGTGGACAGCTCCAAGGAAGACCTTGGAACTCAGCTATCCATAGCCAAAGCTCCAAGCATTAGGAACAGTTATGAAAATTTCAGAGTCAACTCCAACTTCAGGGCCCCAAGTCCAATGCTGTGGGACTCTATTCAACCATAATGCATTTGTGTTGAGAAAGTGATGGAAGAAGTCAAAGTTGAGGTCTCCAGGGCTATTGGATCTGACATTGGCACAGCAAGGGGGATGGGGTTGGATCCCATATGCATCAGTTCCAAAAAGGAAAACTGCATTGGAACAAGCATGGCTAGTGTTGAAGGGTCTGATCCCAGTCCTCTCCTTGGGGACAGAGCCAGGAGGACTCCCAACTGAATTTGCATCCTCAGAACCTTCCTCATCATACAATCAACATCTAATTCAGTTAGATGTCTATTGGACTGACTGGACCTTGAAGAAGAAGCTACTGATGTGGGTTTCAATGGAAGCTTCTGTAAAATTGGGACATGAAGACTTGGGCTGATCGACCCTGGAGAAAAGGAAGTTTTGGAGGAGAGAGTTCAGATCCTGGATACAGTAGGATCTGAGTGCTTCAACAGCTTAGGTGCCTGACCCAAAACAGCACTTGGATCAAGAGACCTTTTCTTAGTTTGTCTACTCATTCTTCTTGTCTTTTTCACACTGTTTCTCTTTATGCTTTGCCTTAGATTTGTCTCTATCTCCATCTCTCTCTCTTTTCTTAGATCTCTCTCTCTCTCTTTTTTTTCTCTTCTTATCAGTGAAAGGAGAGGTGGAAGGTGTCTTCAGATATGAAGACATTCTGGACCCTGTCTGAGGATGAAGAAGTCCTTTTAGAATAAGTTTTTCTATCCTTCCCTTGAGAGCCCTTGTGCCAAAGGCAGCAAAAATACTGCAGGTGTCCTTCAAGTGAGAAGGCCCTAAGCAGTATATGCAAAGGCAGCATGTGGGTCTTGAGGCAGAATCTTATGCCTATGGGAGGAACACTTTTTAAAACCTGTAGACTTTTTCAACATCAGAAAGAAACAACTTATAACACAAGCAACAAAGGTATATCTATAATTATAAGAGAATAATAACACTAGATATGCTACATTTATATATCTAAATCTAACACACAATGAGCAATAAGAAATAACTAGAAATGTCTAAGCCTACACTATAAGCTAGCCTAATAACCCTGTTGCTAGGTACTAACACTACTATTAAATATTAAGCTAAAAGGGCAGGAAAGGGTTAAAAAATCTTCACCTGTCATGAAAACACGGTGGAGCTCTCAGTAAACACGTCTGGTCTGACAGGCAGCAAAAGAGATTTGAGGTAATTCGGGCAGGAGAGGGGGATTGTGGGTAGGGGAGGAGTCACAGCTATTGGATCCAATACTCTTCTATAAGCCTCGGATCCAACATCCCTCATGTTAAATCAAACAAAAATAGACATCGAATCAAAGAAAGTTATTGTTCCCCTGTACTCTGCCTAAGTTAGGCTGATTATAGAATAAAATACACACTTTCACATGTATTTTTCTAGTCAAAAAAATTCGAAACACTCACTTCTAAAATGCTGGCTGAAAAAAGTATAAGTAATTGTTAACCAAAGTGTCTATTCTAAAACTATTACCTTCAAAACATTTGTTAATTTTATCTGACTTTATCTCAATAGCTTTAAAATGAACATTGACACAACATCCATTTACAATCCTTTTAAAAAAAATTAGCACTTTTATTTAAACTGCCAGTAAATTCAACAAAAAATTTATGACTCATTCCAAAAAAACATGTTATCAATGTATGAATGATTTCTTAAAACAAACAGATGCTATTCATTTCTGTATTTCAAAATTCAATGATTTGACTTAAGTAAATGTTCACAGATTCAAATCCAGTAGTGCATGGGATACCACTGTACAACTATTCAACATAGGTAGGTACTAGGCTATTGGTCCTAGGGCCTATATAAGCCTAGCCAAATGGTACCCTGGCTTTTGCCACCCAAGAAATCATAAAATATTCATTTCCAGTAAATTTATAATGCTTCAGTTGATTTAAAAATTAACCATAAATCTTTTAGAAAAATGTTGAATTTGGTATGACAGGATTTAAAACTGAATCAATGTGCTTAGAAATAGGATCTGTTTTACTGTTTTTAACTGAATGATAAGTTATGTACTCACCATAACTAGGCATATGTGTTGTCAGTTTTCATTCTTCTTCACTAATGGGTTCGAATCTGATTCTCGGGTCCTACTCGGTCGCATATACTAGACTTTGTATACAGCTCTTGAGCTCCTCCCTCTACCCACAATGCTTTACTCCATCCCCATTGCCTCAGATCAAGTTTGCTGCCTAACCTCCCCCTTGTCCTAGAAAGAAAGAGATACACAGAAATGGAGATGTGGGCTCAAACCTGGAACAATAGGTTCCAAACACAGTCCAATAGGTTCTTCCAGAAGTGAAAAAGGATGGGGGACAGATGGGATGGAAGGTGAGGAAGAAGGAAAATGGACAACACAGATACCTAGTTTTCGTGAGTGCATAACTTATAAATCTGATGTTGTCCTTTTCATTCTTCCTCACTAATGGGACAGAGTCCTCAGCTACGCACACCTTGGGTGGCCCTCTTGGAAGAATATTCCACAGCACTGCCGAACTAAAGGATGCTCTATTCCTGGTTATGGTGTCCAATTTGTAGTGTGAAATAAAGGTATGGGCTTTGGACCAAGTGGCTGCTGCACAAATGTTGTCAGTAGAAATCCTTGACCAAAAAGCTGATGCTAATGAAGTAGCCAAGGATCAAGTCGAGTGAGCTTGTGGAGGTCTTCGTAATTCTAAGCCTTTTTGAGAATAAATTAGTGAAAAGCAGTTAGTAATGAATTTGGCCAGGATAAGTTTAGAAACCCTTGACCCAGACAATTGGAGGAAAAAAGATATGAAAAGCTGATCTGATTTTCTAAATTGTTTTGTCCTGTTAAAATAAAAATGCAGTTGTCTATGTACATCAAGGAGATGCAGCATGTACTCAGCCCTTATTGGAAAAATTCAGAAAAAAAATTGACAAATTAATGGACTTATTAATATTATTTTCAGAAGACATTTTAGGCACAAAAGAAGGAGTCATCAGTACAGAAACCCTGTCTTTATGAAAAAATGATGTAAGGGAGCTTAGCTGAAAGAGCCTGGAGTTCGGAAATTCTTTTTGCTGAAGTTATTGCAACTGAAAGGGAATTTTCCATGACAGAAATTTTAAATCATATGTGTTTGAAGGTTCAAATGGTTTATTTTATTTTATTTTATTTTTTTTTTATTTTACATTTGTTTACTGGGAGAGTCCGACTGGGCATAAAACCCTTTTATAGTGGAGGCCCTGGGAGAAAAGCTCCATTGTTACTAAATTATTTTGTTAGTAGAAAGAAAATTGTATAATATATAAAGAAAAAAATAGTAACAGACATTCATAATGGCAAAAAGACTAGAACAGAATAGACTGGTCAAGTGGGAGACAAGACCAATAATCTTGTATAACAATGCTTCTAGAATACAGTTGTTACAGTAGTAGCAGGTAGTGACATTGT
Source organism: Protopterus annectens (assembly GCF_019279795.1). NCBI lineage: Eukaryota > Metazoa > Chordata > Ceratodontiformes > Protopteridae > Protopterus > Protopterus annectens. The sequence continues at coordinate 1,791,981,820 of NC_056743.1, forward strand.
ATACAATAAGACTGCAATTACGATACTTGGTCTTATATACAGGTAGCATAGCAAACTGAAGATTTAAAATCTGATAGATATTAACAGTGAGAAAGAAAAAAAAATAACATAAGGTAGTCATATGACTTAAATTCAATGCTCATTACATATGCAATTAAAATTTTAAAATCAGCTAGTTCCATGGTTTGGGCTACCCATGCCCAATACATGTACAAGTCCAGGAATTGGTGAGGTGGGCTTTAATGTGATGCTTGAAGTTTTTAAAGCTATAGTTCTAATTTCAAGTGGTAAGGCATTCCACAGTTTAGCAATGTAGTAGGAGTACAGAGAGTCACCTGCGCTATTTTTACTCTTGATTACTTCAATTAGAGCTTTATTAGTGGATCTTAGTGGACGAGTACTTATATGGGGATTGAGGAGGCCTTTTAGAGCTGGTGTTTTATCATTTTGTGGCCAGTAGAGAGTTGCGTGAGAATGAGTTGGTGGGGTAGTTCTAACCAAGATAGTTGTCTTATGGCCTTACAATTATGGGTTCTAGGAAGACAGCTAGTGGCACATTTAGTTATCTTATTATAGCAGGCATATAGCTTGCTTATGTCTGATTTGGAGAGGTTGGTAAGGATGGGAGAAGCATATAGTAAAGTTGACAGACGATGAGTTCTGGCTGTGGTTATTCTGGAGTTTGTGGTTAGGTAGTTTTTGCATCTGTATAAGGTACCTAAGGTTTCTGAGCTAAACCCTGACGGACCACTGTAAGGTCACAAGGTGGTGAGGGATCCTTTACTGGAGGTCTGAAGAGAAAAATGCCCTTCATAAAAGCTTTACATAATCTAGAGGAAGTCAGGGAGAAAGATTTATTTCCTGAATGGAAATTATAGATTGCTGCCAACTGAAGTTTAATAGCAGAAAAACTGGCTCCTTGATTAAAGAGGGTTACAAGAAAAAGAACAGTTAGATGCTCACATAGAAAACCTTTTCCATTTGCTGTTATACACTTACTTGATGGAAGTTTTTTGTGATGCCAAAATAATGTCACAAACTTGAAGACGAGAACCTGGACTATCTGAGAATTACTGAAGAGGAGAAACCATGCAGTTAACGTGAGGGCTAGAAGGTTGGGATGTTAAACCCTGATGGGTGAGATAGGAGATCCCGATGAGGCTCCAGTATCAATGGAGGATAACAAATATGAGATTGTAGGAAAGGGAACCAAACTTGCTGAGGACAGAAAGGAGGAATGAGGATTACAGAGCTCTTCAGCCTGCTTGCTTTCTGTAAAAATTTTGGAATTATGGAAAGAGGCGGGTAGGCATAAAGGAGACCAGAGGGCCAAGTGTGAAGCAGAGCGTCTCTCGGTGACTCTCCCTGAGGAGAGATCAGAGTGAAGTATCTGCTGCAGTTGTTGTTGAGGGGGAAGGCAAATAGGTCGCAGAAAGGTTGGTCCCAACACCTGAAGATCATATTTGCTACTGACTGGTTGAGAGACCACTCATGAGGCATCAGAATAGATCTGCTCAGTTTGTCTGCAAACACACTGGTTTTACACAGAATGTGCGTCACAATTTGAAAGCAGTCTGAAGAGATTGCCCATTCCCACACTATCATGAACTCTCTGCAGAGGAGGTAAGATTGGGTTCCTCCTTGTTTGTTGATGTCCCCGACTACCGACATTTTCTGTCTGAATTGTAATAGCACCCAGAAGGGAAACATTCTTGAAATGCCTACAATGCTAAAGGGACTCCTCTCATTTCTAGAATGTTGATATGCAATTTGTTCTCTTGAGGGGACTACATGCCTTGGACTGTCCTTCCCAAGAAATGCCCCCCACCCCAGTTGTGAGGCATCCATGGTCACTGTGGCAACTGGAAGAACAAACAATCTGCTCAGAAAAAGGTAATTGGACTGAACCCACCAATGAATGTGGCGTATACAGATTGGGGTGAGTTTTATCTGAAAGGGCAGGGGCTGATGCAGAATGGACCACTGTACAGCTAAAGTCAAATGGAGAATTTGCATAAAGAAGCAAGCGAAGGGAAGCAATATTATGGCAGCTGACACTGACCCCAGTATTCATAGCACTAACTTTGCTGGAGGAGAAGAAGGAAAGAGAATATCCTGTACTTAGTGTCTTAAGAAAACAATGAGGTGGAGGGTTAAAGATGCCATCTCAGTTGTCATATTCAGAAGCATTCTGATGAATTACAGGTTCTGAACTGGAGCAACCTGAGATTTGGCAAGATTGACTGAAATGCCCAAGGTATTGCAAATTTGGAGCAAATAGTCCCTGGCTTGTAGGAATTGATGCCTGGAGGAGGTAGTGAGGAGCCAGTTTTCGAGATATGGAAACACCTGAAAACCCTTAAACCCGAAGTGAGCTGCCACTACTGCCATGCATTTGGTAAACACCCAGAGGGCTGTGCTGAGTCCAAAGGGCAAAGCTCTGAATTGGTAATAATTGGCTCCCAGCTGAATGTGAAGATACCACCTGAATTATCAGTTTATTTTTATGTGATAGTACCCATCCTGAAGTTCTATGGAGCACATCCAGTCACCCCTGTGCAGAAATGGAAGGATGGACTGAATAGTGACCATTCGGAACATTGCCTTCTTCACAAACTGGTTCAAACTGCTTAGATCCAAAATTGTTCTGAAGTTCCCTGTCTTCGTTGACACTAAAAAGAAGCATGAGTAAGTTCTGAATCCTATCCGGTCGGGCGGGACCATCGGATGACTCTTTTTTTTTATAGCAGCTTTTGTATTTCTCATGCTGCTCTGTTCCTCTAACTGGGTGGAACACTGAGAAGTTCCTTCCTGCAACACCAAGGAAGAAGGGAAAAGGGTATGTAGTAACCTCTGGATATTATTCTTAGCACCCATAAATCTTTTGTGTTAACAGTCCAGGCATCTAGGTGCAAAGAGAAATGACCTCTGACTGCCTCCGGAGTGTAACAGTTGGGCAGCGCTTCAGGACTGCTGATAGGGCTTGTCTGAAAAAGAATCCCTAAAGCCTGGTTCTGTGGGCCTCCTTTGCCTCTAGGGTGATGTCTGCCATTAAAATTTCCTCCTCTGCCTCTGGAAGAAGTGTCCCCACAAATCATGGAAAGGCCCCTGAGACTCATGGAATCACATTTTTTTACACCTCTCTGGTTTCAGAAGAAGGTCCATTTAGGGGGAGAAAACTTGATCTCTATGGCAGACAGGGTTTTTCCATTCTTTTCACTGTGGGTAAGCATATCTTTAACAGATGGCCCAGACAAGGAAGTGCCATCAAAAGGGGAATTGATAAAAGACATCTTAAAGGGCTCCACAAAATCACACAGCTGCATCCAGGTGTCTCTCCTTATGGCAAAACCTAAATCAGTGGCTCATAAGGTACCCTCAGCTGTGTGACAGACTAGCCTCATTAATGCATTTGAAATAGACAAGACAGTGGCCAGCTGAGAGGAAATACATTTGAAGTCTTCAGCAGACATGGACTCAGAGAGAGAGAGAGAGAGAGAGAGAGAGAGAGAGAGAGAGAGTTTGATAGTTCCTTAGTCAGATCCCTCTGAAGCCTATTAAAATGTGCCAAATAGTTAAGTGACCTCAGGGGGAAGGTAGCTGAGGCAAACACTCACTTTCTGAATCTGTCCAATGATCTAGACTCCCTGTTCGGCAGAGGGACTGAAGAACCTTGCTCTGCTACCACTTTCTTAGTGACTGCTGATACCACCATCAACAGGGACTCCTTTGCTCCAGTGAGTGTGGTCCAAGGGGGGAACTTAAAAATCTGTTCAGGTGCTTGCGTATAGGTTTGACAGTGTCTGTCTCCTTTCATGCTTGATGGGAAACCAGGTCAATCAGATCATCTGCCGGAGGGGGGGGGGGGTCACCCAAGACATAGAAGGTCCAGCACCAAAACCCTCCAGCAACACTGATTCCTCAGAAGGAGTTTGGGATGACCAGCCACCTTTTTGTTTAAGGATTTCTAGGATATCTCCAAATGAGATGTCATCAGGTGGTGATCTGGGGGATCCTTCTCCCTCATCAAAATCAGTGTCTTCCATGAAGGACTCCATGGGGGAGTCTATGTGCCTCCTCTTACACATCTTCTTCCAAGAAACCTCATATGTGGGATGTTCAGGAGAGATATCAGAAGAGAGGGGAGTTTCTCTAGTGGAACTGTCTGGAGACTAACTGGAACTGGCTGTCCCTATGCAGTAGATCCGATGGACTCAGAGCTCAGAGCCAATGAGAGGAATGGAATAGCATCTGAGACATGAGGCGATGGTTCTCTATGAAGAGAGAAGGCCCTTTCTACCACCTTGAATGCTGAGGGCCCAGTGGAAACCCATTCTTCCCTCCTCGGAGCCGGAGCTTCCAAGGAAGGCAGGTCAGAACCACTCCCAAATCTGATCATCAAGATAAGAATTGGATCTGAGCTGTCAAGGACCGACGCTCTGAGATGAAGGGACAGATCTGATAGAAATGGAGCCAAATCCAACCTCTCAAATCAGGAACTGATGTCTTGGCTCCGAGACCTGCTCTGATCCAAGGGTATGGAGTGGAGCCAGTCAGGGAAAATGTTGGAGTGGAGAAAGGAACTATCTTTGGATCTGGCACCGAAACACTCAGAGATATTGGATCTTGGGACTCCAAAATCATGGGTCAGATCAGAGATAGAGAAACAATTTGTTGGTACACTCACAGATCTAGTAGGGGATGGACCTGGAAGGACCCCCATCTGGATCTGAGCTCTGAAGAATTTATGTATCATCCTATCCACATTCACCTCTGACTGACTTCTGGAAGACCTAGAAGACACCATGGAAATTGGTTGGAAGTGTTTATTCAGAGTCTGAAAAAGTTGAGTGGGCAGAGAAGGGGAGACAGGTTTCAGTACATACTCTGGCATACAGCTTCTATGAGCCAAAGAAGTTCTTGGATCCAACAGCTTAGGATCTGAAGAAGAAGTAGAGGGTAAAGGGGATATGACGATAGGAGCCAAACCTTTTGGATCCAGTGAAAACTTTGGATCCAAAGATGGCCCAGGAGGTTTTGCGTCTGAGGAGGTCGGGTCCAAAATTTTTCTAATTTTTTCCAATGGCTCCAAGGAAGCCAAAATTTGGGATCTTATGCCCACAAGAAGTGCACTTTTTAAATCCAGTTGGTTTCTCCGACATGGCCAAGGAGATTACCACAGAGGTAAGGGAGAAACAACAGCAACAGTATAAACAACTACTTGTAACTTTTTTTTAGACAGATTTTATATATATATATATATATATATATATATATATATATATATATATATATATATATATATATATATATATATATATATATATATATATATATATATATATATATATATATATATATACATATATATATGTATATATATATATATATATATATATATATATAAAGCCTAAGAAAGAAAGAAAAAGATACCAGCAATTGTATATCAGAGAATACCTAAAAGATAAGGAAAAAGTACCAGCAATGATATGAAGACTACTCAAAGCTGAGCTAAAAGATACAGGAAAAATCCTAATGCCCATGACAAACTAAGAGAGAGGATAAAAGTAGAAAAATCTACAACATTTTAAAAAGATTTACCTAAATAAAGTGGCAAATATAAGAACAATACTGCTTACAATGCTCAAGAGTAGAACCTATGTCTAACCATGATGGCGGCAAACGAGATCTGAGGCAATGGGGATGGAGTAGGGCATTATGGATATAAGGAGGAGCTAAAGAGCTGGATCTGAAGTCTAGTATATGCAGCCGAGTTGTATCCTAGGATCGGATCTGAACCCGTTAGTGATGAAGAATGAAAAAGACAACATCACATTGAATAGCCTAAATTGTGGATTATTTAAAGTTGTATGAACCTAATATCAAAAAAATGTACCAGTTTTCAGGTGTTATATTTTTTTAAAATGTATAACTTAAAATCTTTATAATCTTGATTAAGCAAATCCAGTAAACATCATCAGTTTTAATGCAATTCTTTAATTAGTAAATTGTATAGAAACCCTTGTAACAATTAATGTCTGAGAGATGTTCTTTAATCTTCTTGACATAAACTTTTGTCCATAATACCATTGCATTAGTTTTATCTTATTTCATGAATCTCAAAGTATTAAAATTATATAATTCAGTCAATGCTTGTTGTTCTTTTGAACTTAAGTTAAACCACTTAATATCAGGTTTGTTCTTTAATACTTTTCATAGTTTTTTACACATCCTTCTTGATAAGAATGTAGTGTACAGCTTGAACCTGGGTTGTGTGCATTATGTTTTTTTAAGTCTAAAATAGAACTACCAGTAAAATATTTAATATCAATCTTAACGGAACATTAAATATAAAAAATATATGTTGTAAGCAAATCCATTAGACTAGCATCAATAAATGTTTTTTATGTTTCTATAATTGCAGGTTTAACAGTTTTTGTAGAGAAGCTGGTTTTAAACATTGATGATAAATATGTTTACATAGTAATTTATCATCTGACAATGGTCACATGTTTTAAATGTACCTATAAAATGTAAAGATTTTGAATGCTAAAATATTCTGAAGAATTTCTTGTAGCTCAAAGTTTATCTGGTCTCCATTTTGTGGCACATTTGTTGTTTGTATAATGTTTTAGTTTTCAACGTGGCTCTTTTCAAAAGTTTTGTGAATAATAAACAGGGTAAGTAAGATTTAGAATGATGACTACAATCACTCAAAGGAACTTAGAAAGGACTGGAAAAGACAAACACATACATTTATGAAGAAACAATGGGAATAAATTTGAATGTCATCTAAGTATTCAACTAAGTCCATACAGTTGAGGATATCCACAAAAAAATGTTTGCACAGACATTTTTTACATGTAGAAGAAAGGATTTTCCCCAATATGGGGAGTAGATATTGGAGATATGAAGGGCCAGAGGGAGGAAACGGGAAACAGGTATTTTTGGAATGTATGGACTTGATTGGTTTTAAAGATTACATACAGAATACTTTGACACAACTAAGGAAATCATGTTCCTGAATATATTAAGATCTTATTAAAATAAATGCTGCTGGCAGCCTAAAAAATAATGAGAAAATGGAAATCAAAGGCTAATCCAACTTTAGAGGGTATTCTGAGCATTGTAAAAGAAATTAAAGGAATGGAAGTAGGATATTTAAAGGAGGGAGAAAGTAAAGTATATAAAAATAAATGTATTTGAAAGCAAAACATACAACCTAGTGGTCAATATATGATGTGGGAGGATTGAAGGGTACTGAAAAATATGAAGACATGACGTAAAGACTAATACTCATGGTATGAAGAAAATGTATAATTCATGAAGATGAGAATTAAAAATGTTCTTAGAAATTTTTATCACTAATGTACATGTGCTCATGCTGTGAGTTAAAATGTGATGAATGAGTAAATGCATTAAAAAAGAAAGTCTGTTGTCCACTAATGCATTGTGATCTATTAAGATAGTATCTAATTTGAGGCGGTATCATTTATGAGGAAAGTACATGTGAGTCCTTTTCAAAGGACATACCATTGCATTTCTTTATATTGAATTTAAAACTATGGTCCTGACACCAGAAATTGTGCGTGATAGTCTCTTCTGGAGGATATGAATATCATCTGGAGTTAATAACAGCTCCAAATTTGTAGTCATCAGTAGAGATGGTCAGCCAGACACCCTTGATGTCAGCCTGGACATCAGCAAATTATATATTGAAAGGTGGTTGCCCCAAAACAGAACACTATGAATGCCAATCAAGACCTGCCTTTTTGAGGACACTGTGCTGCAAACTCTGACAATGTGGGCCCTGTCTGAAAACCAGTTTGCTATCCAATGAGTTGAATTAGGCAAAGGTGAAGCTATCTATTGTGCCCAAAGCTGCCCCTGATTTGGCAATCCCCCTTAAACTTTTAAGTTAAAGAGCACAAATAAATAAATAAAAAGCAAAAAACAGCTCTTCTTTTTCTAAATTGTATCAAACTGCTTGCTAGCAAGCAGTTGCTATAGTTTTTGTTCCAACACCAGCCACACACAGAGCACTAAAGCACTTCAGTTCTACAGTTCTGAATGCAAATACTGGCATTCAAATACCAGTGAGACACTGAAGATCGATTGGCTTCTGCCAATAGCTCCTGCTAATACTCTGCACCTGGACAGGTGCCTCTTCACCCCACCCTAGTTGCAGAACTAACATAAAGGATGACATTTATGTGTGGAGTAGTGTCAAACTCAATCCAGGTAGACACTGTGAACTGATCTGCTCTCATGTAGTACTTAACTGACTTTTTGAAAAAAATCACCAGATTTAGTAAACAGGACCTACATTTCACAAAGCCAAACTTGTTAGGATCTTGGGCTTCTTGGTTGTTAATATCATTGTTTATGAGCTCCATAATTATATGTTCAACTAATTTACAAATGATGGCAGTAAGACTAATTGGTGTATAGTTCCCTATTACCATACATTACCATGCATTAATTCTGACTATAACTCATAGTGATAAACATACATTCCAATGAAAATAAAGCTCAGCTTGACAACTTTAGACCTAAGCTAAACCGTCCACTTTACGATTTGTATTTTTTTCTTTTTTTAAGAGTGTGATTGTTACTGTACATCTTCATTAGTACTGTGCATGCATCTATATGCCCTTTTATGCATAAATCTGCATTATATTTGTTTATCTTGTCCAAAATTACATTGCTTGTCTCATCCCAGATAATAAATAAATACATAAATGAAAGAACAAAAATAAATTAAAAGTGGAACTGTAATAAAACATTGGAATATAGAGGGCAACAAACATGAGCACTTTCATCAGACTTGTTTGAGTGTGAGCTTTTCATCTCAAAAAAAAGAAATGCACATTTAAATAAAAAAAGATGTGCAATGCTGCTGAATAAAAGGAGAACATGCTTTAAATATGCAGTCAGATTCCAGCACACAGATGAAAATACACAAATCACACTTCAATGTGTATCAGCAAATGGGAGTGAAGAAGGGTGAACTCTACCACCCTAACAGAAGGCTGGCCCCGCAAGCTCCAGCTTGAAAAAAGTAGAAACAATTGGAACAATGAAAATGTCTATGGTCAAATGAAGGGGGTGGGTGGTAAATTGGAGGACCAGTGGATAAAAGCTCACACTTCCAGAAAGGATGGGAGCCTAAATAATTGGGCCCCCCCAACTTACCTCCAGGTTTGCCTTTAATCTACAAGGGTCAATACCTAGCTCCTTTTCAAGGAACACTGCAGCAATTATTTTGCTTCTGCCTCAAACCACTGACAATCTTACACTCATTTTGATATTTCCATTAGATGGAATGGCCTGTAGGCATCAGCTAGGCCATTTAGGATCATAGAATCATAAGATGTTACTAGGCTACTGGTCCTGTGGCCCTTATAAACCTAGCCAAGAGTTTAGCCCATGTTTAGACAAGTCAGCACCTGATGCCCCTGTCCAGCAGGGACATGGATGGAATCCCAGGGATGTATTTTCTGTTTCCCATCCAGTTAAAAACGGATAAAGAGGTACTCTGCTTAACATGGAGAGGGAGTCTATTTCACAAGGGAGTCTCTGGGACACAAATCTGTCCCACCAGCAAGTCCTATTGATGTCACAGACCAGGTTGAGGACATGCGTGCGGGTTACTCGAGTGGAGCTTGACTTGCAGATGTGCAACAGTCCCATCAAGGCAGGATCCACGATCACCTTGTATTTCCGACAGAGGTCACTTTTGAGGAGTCTGTATGAAACTGAGTAGAGAGATAGGGCTTTCAGCCTATCTGTGTATGTTAGATTTTTGAGGCCCTGGATTCTCCTGGTGAGGAACTTCTGCGGTCTCTCCAGGTTCTGCATGTGCTTTGTGAGGTAAATGCAGAACGGGGAGTTGTACTCAATAATGGGCCTTATAAGGGAAGAGTACAAGGATGTCATGACTTCCTTGTCCCTGGATGAGATCCCCTTACTTATGAGGTGGGTCATGTAGAAAGCTTTCTGTACAATGGAAGCAACATGGTGGTCAAAAGTCAGGTTGCTATCAACCTGGGTGCCCAAATCTCTCAAGACTGATTGCATACTTAGGACGTTGTTATTAATGTGATAATTTGTGGGGGCATCACTCTACCCAAAGCAAATGGTGATGCATTTTTTTGTATTCAGTTTGAGGCCATGTTTCTGGCAACAGTCATTTATTTGGGTGAGACCCTCTTGGAGGATGTTCACATCACTAGGAGAATTGAAGACAGTGTCCAGCTTGCAGTCATCTGCAAACATGGTCAGCCATAGCCCACTGGTTTTGGCCTGTATCTCAGAAAAGTATATCCCAAATAACAGAGGCCTCAAGACCGAACACTGGGGTACGCCACTCATTACGGGTCTACTGCTTGAGCTGGCTCCCCCCATTTTGACTAAGTGAGTTCTATCAGTGAGCCAGTTAGCTACCCACCTAGTAATATATGGACTGATGCCTAGCTGAGAGAGTTTATTTATTACAACTGAGTGAGGAATAGTGTCGAAGGCTTTGGCCAGGTAAAGGTAGGCAGTTTTCACCACTGTCCCTTCATCCATGGCTTTGGTGATTGTCTCAAAGAAGTCAACCAGATTTAACAGACATAACCTCCCCTTGATGAAGCCAAAATGTGTGAGATCGAGTGTTTGGAGGTTGCCAATGTCCTTGTAAATGAAGTCCGTGATAATCTGTTCCATGGCCTTGCAGATCAGGCTAGTTAGGCTGATGGGTCTATAACTTACTGGATCTGTGGACGTTCCACCTTTGTGCAAAAGGATGGCAGTGGCTATCCTCCACTCAGCTGTGACAAAGCTGGCACTCAGGCTTTGGGTGAATAGGGTGCCTAATGGTACTGCAAGTTCCTGCCTGAGTTCATGTAGGATGCAGCCTGGGATGTCATCTGGTCCCATGGAGGCTGTATTTTTTGCCTTTGAGAGAGCAGTGATAAACTGTTCCTAGATATAAAGGGAAGGGGGCAGGTACTGGGAATGTCCTGATTTATTAATGGGGGAACAGAAGCCATCAAGTTTGCTATATCTATGGCATTTTTATATGTGTTGTCCTTGACCAGTTCTGATCAGATCTGGGTGCTTCCTTTGAGATTGCAGACATATGTGAAGAAGGCCTTATGACTGTCTCTAGTAAATGTGGCCAATTTAGACTCAAAGTTTGTTTTGGAGGATTTCCCTAGTGCTCTTATTTGCTTGTTCAGGCTAAGGGGAGATTGCTTTTAATTGGGCACCTACTCTTTCTTGGTCCTGCTGAGGATGACTTAGTCCTGTTGGGTATTCCTGATTCCATGCATCTATATAAATGCTCATATAGTGTTTTGGCATAGTTTTGGATACTGGTGCCATTTCCTAGAGAGGGGCAGGGGGCTGTGAAGCTGTTTATACCATCCCTCAGGAGGCTGTAATCAGCTTTGGAGAAGATTTTTTTTGTTTGACCCTAGCTTGGAGGGGGGGAGTGACTTTGAAAGTGACCGCTTCATGCTCGGATATTCCCAGGGAAGTTGATACTGCAGGGATGCTGCAGTGGTTACTCATGTTGGATAATACCAAGTCCAAGATATTATCACCTCTTGTGGGGGTATCAACTAGCTGTTCCAAAGAATTTGCATTGACAAAATTGAGGAATCTCTTGGCATTTGTGTTCTGGCATGAGTAATTCTTCCAGTCTATGTTTGAGTAGTTAAAGTCATCCAGGATCAGGGTAAAGGGTTGGATCCTGATAAATTTGAAGAGGTCCAGATAGGTGGATTGGGTATCTAGAGTCAGGTTTGGGGGCCGGTAGCTAGCTATGATTTGTATAGGGGTTATGTCAATGGTTAACGGCACCTGGAGTGTCTCCTGTACATTATACTGTTTGACCAGCCTGGAGGTGTGTATGTCTTTGATATATATTGAAACTCCACCTCCTTTGGCTTTACTCCCCACAGTTTGGGGTCTGAATGTATGATAGGATGAGTAACCAGGTAAAGCTGGGGTGCTCTCCACAGCTTTGAGCCAGGTTTCTGTGACTATGCAGATGTCAGCATTTTACAGAGTTAAGAATGCTTGCAATTAGTGCAGTTTCAAGTTTAGACATCTAGCATGACCTTTAATTTGCATTTTGTTGAAATTTTTATGTTGGTAGTTTTAACCTCATCACTTTTCCTAAAAACGGCATTATGGGGGAAGCAAGAGCCTTTGCCAGAAGCCTGAAGCCCAAGTGAGACAGATGCAGGCCATCTCTGGCAAAGCTTCATGGTCTGTCAATCATACCATCCCAGGCTGTCAAGTACTGGATCCCCCTACAATGACACCAAAAACTAAGGCAATTGTTAAAGTCAATCCTTTTCTGTTTGAGGCATCATTCTGGTTGATGGTAGAATGCGGCTTAAGGCTAGGGACACACCCGCCTGGGACACATATCAGTGAGTTCAATCATGTCTCTCTTCATATAGTCCAGGGAGGTACGTCTCAAGTCATTCACGCCATTTGCACTACTTCAAAATATCCTCTCTGCAAAAATTGTCATTCTTTTAGTTACAAGTGGTTTTGCAAGTTTCAGTCATTGAGCCTTATATGATATTTTTATTGCAGTATCCAAAATCCCTTAGTTTTCTGGTAGTAACTGTCAACTTGTTACACATGCTTATTTTTGTTTGTTTGTTTTCTATTCAAAAATAACAACATTACCCAGCATTTCTGTAGCAAACAATACTCTGGGCTTCCAAATATCCTGGTGCCAGTCTTCAATGGGTGGTGTATCCCCCTTCTCTAACCTTCCTTTTTCTTCAGCTAGGCTCATGATGCATTGCTCTCCTTTAAACTGGAGTCTGGTTAAATTCGCATTGGGCTAGGGTGGTCCCATTCTTCACTCTCATTTTCTAATACACAGTGACATGTGATTGGTTTATTTTGCTCTGGGTACTGGCATTTGATTGAAACAGTGTACTTAGAGAACCACTCCCCCTATTCATGAGCACTGCAAGTCTTCTATTACAACTTTGAAATCTTTTTGTTTATCTCCTCTAGGCTGAGACTAAAATAGGTCATTTGTGATTGGTCTCTACCCAAGTTAACAAATGATAAATAAAATAAAATTAAATAAATGTGCATTTATTTTTTTGTGTTGAGATTAAAAAGGAAAATGCAAAATACATATCTGAGCAAGTCTATTAAGTTAAATGTAAGCGCTAATGTTTGTTTCTCCTTTTCTGGCTCCAATTTAAAGTGTTCCAAGAAAGCAATAATGCTCGACAGGGTGTGTGTTAATGTGTAATTAACACTTGTCCAGGGGTGTTATGAGGCCTGCCACTGTAGGTGACACCCGACACCCCAACTGACCATAGTTTGGTAGTATCTATCAGTTTAATCACTTATGTATATTTAAAAAAATAGTTGCCCACATTGTTCTATGGTATTCATTTTTCAATCTATTTTTTTCACAAATTTGTGCAGTTTGTTGGTAGTATTACAATTACTGGTGCATAAATTACAATCACATTATTAACAAATTAAATGTATATGATCAAAAATGAAAGTTATGTACTTTCCATAACAACTTTGGCCACTTTCAGACTTTGGATTCAAGACTCAGGCTCCTCTCCTTACCCATATTCCCCTCTATTTAGTAAATTACCTCAGATTGAGTATGCCCATGCTTTACAATAAACTGATACAAGCTTATTATAAGGGAAAACACTCCACAGAAAAACTAACAATCTCTGACCCAGAACTTGAAGAGTATATGACCATGCCATAGGTAGAGTCAGTGCAGTCATGCTAGGAGTAAAGAGAAAATGGATAACTGGATGGAGGAATGGTGGAAAGGAAGTTGCGGAATGATGGAAGGAGGCAATATAGATATATCACTATTGTAAATACATAATTTTCTGGATAGCTGAACCAAAGGAAGTTCTAGACCTGGACTGCAAATTCGACTTGTAGAGTGATATGTTGGCATGGACACTGGCCCAAATAGATTCAGCACAAATGTCATAGGTTCATAGGTAGGTACTAGGCTATTGGCCCAAGGGCCAATGTATGCCTAGCCAACAAGGTTCCCTGGCTTATGGCACCCAAGAAAGTTATTTTCCTGTGCCACTGTTGAGCAGAGACACAGAAGTGATCCCTGGGGTGTATTTCCTTTTTCCCATCCACTCATCAAGATTTTTCTTGAAGAGTGCTAATGAAGAACTTTGATTAACATAGATGGGTAGCCTGTTCCAGAGTTTGGGAAGTCTCTGGGACAGGAATCTATCCCTCCAGCTGTCCTGTTTATTGTGGTGACAAGGTTTAGGTCCCTAGAGCATGTAGCTTGGAGGGATTGGGATTTCTTTAGGTGTAGCATGTCCAACAGCTCTGGGTTTGACATAGCTTTATATGTTAGGCAGAGATCACCTCAGAGTAGGCGATATGCTATGGAGTAAAGCTAGAGTTTTTTGAGGTGGTCAGTGTAGGGCATTTGTTTGCGGCCAGTAATCCTCTTTGTGAGGTACTTCTGTGGCCTTTCCAGCTGTTGCAGATGTCTTGTGAGGTACATTCCAAAAGGGGTATTGTACTCTATAATGGGTCTAATGAGTGTCGAGTAGGGGGGAACAATGACCTCTTTTTTCCTGGATGAGAACCCTTTTATGATGAGGTGTGCCATGTAGAAGGACTTCCTGACTACTGTAGCGATGTGACTATCAAAGGAAAGACTACTGTCCACCTGGGTCCCAAGGTCTCTTATCACACATTCGGTGTTAAGTAGATTGCTGCCTATGTGGTAGTTCATGGGTACAGAGTTTTTACCAAAGGGGATGACACTGCACTTTTTGGCATTGAGCTTGAGGCCATGGTTCTGACACCAGGCATTTGTCTCAGCGAGGCCCTTCTGTAGGATGTCAACATCATTTGGGGACTTGACTATGGCTCCTAGTTTGCGGTCATCTGCGAACTTGGTTAGCCAGTGGCCTTCTGTGTTAGCCTGTACTTCAGAGAAGTAGATATCAAACAGGAGAGGTCCCAGGACGGAACCCTGTGATACTCCACTTGTCACTGCTTTGAGGTCAGATTTGGAGTCTGCAACTTTTACAGTGTGGGTTCTGTCAGTGAGCCAGGTGGCAACCCATCTTGTGACGTAAGGATTTATACCTAGTTTAGTGAGTTTAGCTATAATTCCAGAATGGGGGATGGTGTCAAAAGCCTTGGCGAGGTCAAGATAGGCTGTGTGAACCACCTTACCCTCCTCTACAGCTTTGGTGACTGCCTCAAAGAAGTCGATCAGGTTCAGGAAGCATGATCTGCCTTTCACAAACCCGAACTGGGTGGGATACAGAGTTTGGAGGTTACCAATATCTTTGTTTATGAGTTCCATGATGATACGTTCCATGGCCTTACAGACCAGGCTTGTCAGGCTAATAGGTCGATAGTTCCCAGGATCAGTGGTGGCTCCCCCTTTGTGGAGTGGGATAACTGTTAATGTGCACCATTCAGTGGGCACAAAGTCTGATGTGAGGCTATTATTAAACATGGTGCTTAAGTGGGGAGCCAGTTTGTTCTGAAGTTCATGTAAAACGCAGCCTAGGATGTTGTCCGGTCCCATGGATGCTGGGTTTTTTGCTTTAGAAAGTGCAGCCTTTACCTGCATAGTTGTGATTACAGGGACTCTGCATTCTTCCTGTATAGATATGGGCCCTTTAGGGGGTGGGGGATGGGGGGTAAAGTTAGCACTGAACCTATCTGCCAGGATGTTGGCAATAACAGTTGGTTCTGTAATTTTTGTGCCTTTGTGCTGTAACTCAGAGCAGATCTGGGTGTTGCCATCGAGATTCTTGACATGGCTATAGAATGTTTTGTGGTTGTCCTTAGAATTAGTGGCGATTTTGTTTTCATAGCTAGCTTTGGAGGATCTTATAAGGGATCTCAGCTTCTTACTGAGGCTGACCAGGGAGCTCCTCCACTCATGGGATTTTACTCTCTTTTGCAACAGTTTCTTCCTTCTGTTGTACAGTTTGTTTATGGCAGGGGACCACCAGATTGGCTTCCTTTTTTGGAGGATAGCGTCTTGGTTCTGTTTGGAATAGCACGATCCATGCACTCGTGTAAGTGCTTAAAGAGTGCATTTGTGTAGGATTCAGCAGTTGTAACTGTATTGTCCATCTGCATGGGTGTCATGAAGTTCACCACTTCTGTCTTAAGAAGCATGAAGTTGGCTTTGGAGAAATTTTTTACCATGGTTTCCTTAATGGGGGGTGGGGGCGGGATGTGGAAATCAAGGGTGATTAGCTTATGATTGGATCAGACCAACGAGGAGTTGACTTCAGGTGTGGAACACCAGTTACTCATGTTGGTAATGACTAGGTCTGGGATATTGTTGCCGCTGGTGGGGGTGTGGATACGTTGATCCAGGGCATTGGAGTTTATGAATTCCAGAAAGTGTTGAGCTAAGTAGTTGGTACATGAGTAGTTTTCCCAGTTAATGTTGGGGTAGTTGAAATCGCCCATTATTAGGGTGTTTGGCTGAACCCTAATATTTTCCAGTACATCAAGAAAAGAGGAGTGGGAATCCTGCGGCATGGTGGGGGATCTGTAGCAAGCTATAATTTAGATTGCAGTCTTGCCCAGAGTTAGTTGCACTTACTTTGGAGAAAAAGGTAGAGGAGGTAGCAACTGATCTAGTAGAATGAGCCTTAAGAGGTCCAGGTAAGTACAGTCCTTTCTCCCTATAAACATAGGAAATACATTCAAATAGCCAGTGAAAAAGAGTTACCTTAAATACTCCTTCACCCAGTTTAGCTGAGGAAAGGAAAAAAAAAACAACTGGTCAGATTTTCTGACTTCTTAGTAAAATGCAGATAGAAACAGAGATACCAGTGTACATCTAGAAGGTAGTTAAAGTCATATACTATCCTTTATTGACAACGCATGGAAAGAAAACAGGAAGATTGATGGCCTGTATTTAGAAGCCATCTTAGGGAGAAAGGATGGACTTGTTCTCAAAGTGACTCTGTCCTTGTGGAAAAACATGCAAAGGTATTTACAGGAAAAGGCATGAAGCACTGATATTTTCCTTGCAGACCTAATTGCCACCAAAAATTCAAAGACAGGTATTTCAGATCAGCTGTAACCGTGGGTTTGAAATGGGGTCTTGTCAAGGCCGGCAGAAGAATAGAGATATCCCAAGGAGGGACAGGATCTCTAAGGGGAGTTCATAGAAGGAATGTGTCTCTTAAAAAGGCCTTGGACAGTCTTAGGGAAGCAATGGTTGATTGATTTTCCCCAATTTAAACAGTGGAAATAGCAGCCAACTGAACATTGATAGTAGAGTAGCTATACTCACTGTGAAAAAGAGAGGCCAGAAAATCTAATTTACCTGGGAAAGGAGCTGAAAAGGGATATAAATTCCTAGCTGAAGCCCTGATCAAAAATCATTTCCTCTTACTCTTGTAAATCTTCTTGGCAGAAGGTTTCTGAGCAGAGGTCAGAATGTGTATGACTTGGGATGAAAGTCTGGACTGTCTAGCCATCACCAGAACTGGAGAAACCATATGGTCAACCTGAGGGTTTCCATGCCCAGGTGAGGCTTTCACAGAGGTGTGAGAGAAGATCTGGAGCAGGGTCCAGCACCTATGAAGAGTGAGTTAGATGAGACGAGAGGAAGAGGAACCACACCTGTTGAGGTCAGATGGAGGAAATGAGGATCATGGTAGAATTGCTCCACATTACTCTCTACAGAAATTTTGTGATGATGGAACTGGGGGTATAGGCATAAAGGAAAGCAGGTGGCCAAGTGCCAAGTGTGGGTCAGAGCATCCCTTGGGGACTCACTCTCATGGGGGATTAGAGTAAAGTACCTGCTGCATTTGGTGTTGGAGGGGAAGCAAAAAGATTACAGCATGACTGGCCCCAGTGACTGAAAATTTGATTTGTCACTGCAAGACTAAGGAACTACTCATGAACAGGATAGAACTGATCAACCTGTCTGCTAATACACTGGACTTCATCAGTATGTGAGCTGCTATCAGAAAATAGTGAGAAGACATCAGCTATTGGCAGACCCCCATGCCTTCTCAACTTAAGGGGTAAGGTGTGTTCCCCACCACTTGCAGACTACTGATATATTGCCACCTGGTCGAAGATCACAGCTCTGGCAAAGGACTCCTAGAAGGCCTGCAATGCTAGGAGAACTTTCCACATCTCCAGGATATTGATGTGAAGACTGGCCTCTGAAGGAGGCCATGTGCCTTAGACAGTCCTTCCCCAAAGTGCCATTCCCACCCTAGTTGAAAAGCATCCATGGTCACTGTGACCTGGGGAGAAGGAAGAAGAAACAGTCGACCCTGAGATACCATTCGACATTCTTGCCTTCACCGAGTATGAGTTTTGCAAATTTTTGAGAGACACTGGAAAAATCATGGGCTGACACGTCACTGACCACTGAACTGATAGAGTCGACTGGAACACCCTCATCTGAAATTTGGTCAGAAGGACTGAGGTATTGGCAGCTGCCATCAAGCCAAGAAGGGCAAAATCAAACTTGCTGGTGGCTTCTGATGAAAAAGTACAGCTACTGCTTGTCACTGAAGTGTGGTGATCCTGGAGTTCTGTAAACTGGCTACCTATAGCACCCTGAATTCTATAGCTTGAACTGGATGAAGCTTATACTTGGCCATGTTTACAGCTATCCCCAGTCATGAGCAAAGGAGGCGCAAGGAGTCCCTGGTTGAAGTAGAAGATTCCTGGTAAGGTGTGTTACAAGTCAGTCATCCAAGGATTGGAACACTCAGAAATCCAACAGCCTGAGATGTGTTGCAACTACTGTCATGCACTTAGTGCATCAAGCTGTCCGTTACCGCAGTTCCAAGGGGGAGAGATGGCTCCATTTACTTTGGAATAGAGCCCAACCCCATGGCTCTGACATCAACACCTTGGATCTGAGATCCACTCTGAGACAATCAGATTAGAGACACAGTCAGAGTCAGCAAAGACCAAGCCTTCAGATCTGACACCGAAACCCCCCGGGAAGTACTCAGATCAAACAGCCCCAAGTCAAAAGGCTGGATCAATGAAGGAGTAATGATATGACGCAAGGATGGTCCAAAATCTATGACTCCAACATGGATAGAAGCTAGGAGGGCCCCCAACTGGATCTGGGTCCTGTGGAACTTCCTCATCATTCTATCCATATCCACCTCAGAAAGGCTCCTTGTGAACCACACTGATCTGAGGGAGGAAGCCAAAGATCTAGATATTCCATCTAAAGGTCTGTCCTGGAGAAAAGGAGATCAGAGCCTTGGAGAGACCAATTCAGAGAAGAACTACAGTTCCCATAAAGAAGGAGTGTAGGACCAATATGATGATAGGATCTGAAGTTCTTGGAAATTTTGAAGCCAGACCTGAGAAACTCTATTGGTTTAGTGACTGTTTCTTGAGATCCTTAACTTTTTTTTTCCTCCTTGTCCCTGGGCTTGTCTATGCTCTTCTCACACTTGATTCTCTCACCAGACTTTTTCCCAGAAAGGGAAGCAGCAGAAGTAGCTGAGTGCTGGAGGGAAACTTCTGCTGTGGCTGTGAGAAGTCCCTTAAGCACCAGTTTGTTATGTCTCTCCACCAAAGCCTGAAAGAGGTACAAACAGAACATTGTTCATCTAAATGAGCAGCCGCCAAGCAATAAACACACTGGAGTGTGCATTAGAAATGGGGAACTTGTGGCCACAGGCCACACATTTCTTAAAGTCAGAGGGCTTTTCCACTATGACACCACAAAAAGCAACACTCTACAGTTGCAACTAAAAAAATCCCATTTACAAAACTAAGCCAACAACAACAATGACTATCAAAATCATACACTAAGTAAAGGTGTAAGTTACTATAATAACCTGTAACAAAATTATTCTAATGAAATGAAGGGGAAGAAAAACAGGTGCCAATGATGGAAAAGTAAAGTAGGAGTGCATTTACTTATTTTTTTGTCAGACTAGAAGGGGAGGAAGGCCAATAGACAAGATAAAAGGCATTTACAGACAGTTATGGACAATCACTACAGTAAATAACTCTGAAATATCAAAATGGCTTTCACTTTGCCTGAGGACAAGGGATCACATCCAATGCAAATGGGTAGCAAATGAGATCTGGGGTAATTTACTAACTACAGTAGATTACGGGTAAGGGAAAGAGCCTGAACTTTGGCTACAAAATCTAAAAGTGGCTATAGCTGGAATAGTGAATGGATCCAGTAACCCATCTATTGATGAATAGATGGAAGAGACTACATGGGATAAATGTTTCCAGTGTGTGACACAAAAAAACAAAACAAAAACACATAAATGGAATTTGACTTAGTTATTGAACCCTAAAAAAACCTACTCTGGAGTATTATAGGCTACTCTAGCTGGGACACCTTCCTGAAAATAACCCATTTTCATAGACTCTTTTAAAAACACTGCTCTAACTCATATTTTATGGGACCTGACTTACATATTCAGTGTTTTGTAATAATATTTTTTGTCAGCAACAGCACAGGAGTAAGCAAACAATTGCCATGTTTTGTAATGCAGGTGCTGAGAAAAGCACTCTTGGTTAACATCAAAGACTGAGGAAATACTAATTTCATGAACTCTAATTGAACTCTGATTTAGGATTGGGGTCTATTCCCATCACGGTATTAGAAATTCAAAACATTTACAGAAACTAAAAAAAGGAGTGGTAAAATTGACAAATTTCAAATACATTATGGAGTCAGTCATCACCTTTTCTACAAGCTCAGTCTTAATATAACACCATCCAAAACAGTGTAAGAAACTTCTCTGTGTGGAAGATTTTCAGTCCATATATTTCTAGTTAATCACTGTATATTAATCAGATCAGACAATGGTAGTAGAAGTAGCGAACGTAAACTCGTCAAGTCAAAAAGTAATAATTGAAAATATATAATTCTACAGCATTACTAAGTATTCGAAAGTAATCCAAGCAAGGCAGGCAGTCTGTTTCCAGACGAAAATCCTTTATTAAGTACACAGACAAGCGATCCAAGTAAAACAAAAATAGAGTAATAATTTCCTCACAAGCTTTCTAAATATATATATACTTTTTATCAGGCATGGGAGTGGTTTATTGTGCTGTAAAACAAAGTGTTATTGGTACACATGCTAAATTCACATCCCTTCCCCCATCAGTGTGACATTCGAGCTGGTCCTGCCCTACCTAGTAGCTGTCATAATAATATATAGCCCTAATGTACTTTAATGGTACATCTTATTTAACCAAATTATTAAGTAGATTATTAAGTCTGTGATTTTATACAAGGCAATATACTACATGGCTGGAAATATATCAACCTTAGTTCATTTTGCGATCAAAAATTATATATAAATATATACATATACATTTTGCATGTAAAAATCAGTTTCTATTTTCATAACCTATTGTTAACAAAGATCGTTTTCGTCCTTCTAGACTTCTTCAGATCTGTGTACAAGAACCCTAAAAACCTATATAATTGTATAATTAGTTAGTATTGTTATTACCATCATTTTGAATAAAGTGGAAAAAAGAGAACCAGAAAAAAATAAAAATAAAACAAATATATGTATGATGATGGAAACAAAATATACACTTACATTTCAAATGATTTAAAATGGTATTTAAAACCAATTTGTAGAAAAAAATAAAATAAAATACAATTAGTCATGTAAACAATGTGGCAATGTTCTAAGTTCCAGTGCACTTTTAATTGAACAGTAGTAGTTTAGTCCAGGTTTTCTAAAAGAGTTCAGCTTTAATTGCCACATGAGTTCATGTTTCTCCAGAATATTCGGGATGTCTCCTTCAAGATCACCCATGTCTATGCGATCCAGGATCTGGAACTTAAAACCTGTGTGTCTTTTATGAAGAGAAAGGTGCTTGGCTAGTGCATTATTTTTACATCCAGAGCGGGTTTCTGACAGATGACATAAAATCCTTCGCTTGAGTTTATTTACAGTCTTGCCCACATAGAATGCATCACATTCATTGCACTGTGCCCTGTAAATTACTTTTTTAGTCACCCCCTGCACTGGTTTTAATGATCTTCTTTAAATAAGGGCGATAAAACCTATCACCTTGCTGTATAAATATACAAAATGTACAATTAGTTTCACATCTTTTAGTGCTTTTCTCACATGGTCTAGGTTTAAATTCAACAAAACTTCTAATATTCCTGGCCTTCCTATAAACAAATGATGGGGCTTCACCTAAGATGTTAATCAGAAAAGGGTTTCCTCTGACAATGTCCCAGTTTTCTTCAATAATATTTTTTGATACTGTGATAATCCAAAGTGTATGTCAGGATGCAGTTATTTTTGCATTTGTTATTCTCTGTGGGATTACTTAACATTTTTCTACTGGGGAGGTTGAGTGAAGGTGCTTCAGTCCTTTTCAGTTCTATAATGGGTTCCAGGATGTTTTTTAACATCTGACTTTCATAACCTCTCACTAGAAAATCATTCTCTAAATTGTTCAGGTTTCTCAAAAATGGTTCCATCTCTGTGGTAATTCGAGCTAATCTATAGCCTTGGGATTTCACTACATTATACTTGTTTTTTGTAGGATGTAGACTTTTACTGTGGAGTAATAAGTTAACCCTCGTTGGTTTTCTGAATAGATCAGTGGTGATTCTGTTATTGTTGGTGTCCTTGGAAATCTGCATATCTAAGAAAGTGGTTGAAGTACAGCTATGGGAAGAGGTAAACTTCAGGAAGGGGGTTGTTTGATTGAGGTAAGTGATAAAATCTCCAAGCTGCAAGGTGTCACCTTCCCACACAATTAAACGTAAATAGCATGTGATATGCTGCATGTAGTCTGCGTTGTTTAACACAAAGTCCTCCTCCCATTTGCCCAGGGCTATGTTAGCTATGCTGGGAGCCATGGCAGCCCCCATTGCTATACCAGTTTTTTGTTTGTAGTGTTTGCCATTGAAAGTAATCTTAGCAGGTCTCCCCATACCACAGCCACAGCGAGGAATACTACTACAACCCACCGAGATTCCAGAAAGCAGAGGAAGAATTCCAGAGGTCTCATACTCTATCCACAAACTCCCAGTGAGACAGGAGAACCAAACAGTGGACAGGGGTGAGGGAAATACAATACCTGGGCAATCCCGACTGGAACCCCGACTACAACCCAGGTCCCAGGCTCAGACAGAAGTAACAGCCACAATAACAGGTGCATTAACAACAACAACAGGTACCACAATCTTTTCAGTCTTTTCAGGCTTGTTGGCTGTTGGTGAAGCACCCTCCAAGAGGAAAAAACGCTGAGAGAAGAAGGGAGCCACTTTTGAGATTTTAAGTATTTTTTCTCTGTTTATTTGCTAAGTTTTTCTGCATAGCTGCCTAGCTTGAGCATTTTCTGGCTTGTTAAACTTGATTTCTGTATTAGTAGCTGTATTTAGAGCACAACCAAAAGCTGTTTGCTGAATTTCCTGTTTGCACTTAATTTTAAATCGTTTTTTTCTTAAAACTTGCATATTTTCTGTCCTTGACCTAGCACTCTTGTGTGGCGTCATTTACTGCACTGTTATAACTTGATATTACTTGTGAACCTCTGCTATCTCTGTAAAAACCTAAAACAACAAAAAAATGTTGCTTTATTCCCACTATTCTGAGAGTTAAAGGAGTTCAGTTACAGGCTTGCTGTTCCTGAACTGTTTGAAAGTTTCTGTGAGGCCATTTTTGCTTGGGCTGAAGGAGGGTCTCTGTGTTCATCAGTGGCAGTGACTAACATTGAGCAGCTTCCCTGCCCCCGTGGAGGTGGTTACTGACTTGAAACTGTAGTTTTATTGGCCACTAGGGGTCATTTCCATAACTCCTTCATCTTCCTCTCTTAAAACCTAGTTGCCTCGTGGTTTGAGCGTCTTTTCAGGCTTGTTGGCTGTTGGTGAAGCACCCTCCAAGAGGAAAAACGCTGAGAGAAGAAGGAGCCACTTTTGAGATTTTAAGTATTTTTTCTCTGTTTATTTGCTAAGTTTTTCTGCATAGCTGCCTAGCTTGAGCATTTTCTGGCTTGTTAAACTTGATTTCTGTATTAGTAGCTGTATTTAGAGCACAACCAAAAGCTGTTTGCTGAATTTCCTGTTTGCACTTAATTTTAAATCGTTTTTTCTTAAAACTTGCATATTTTCTGTCCTTGACCTAGCACTCTTGTGTGGGGTCATTTACTGCACTGTTATAACTTGATATTACTTGTGAACCTCTGCTATCTCTGTAAAAACAAAACAAAAAAAATCTTGCTTTTTCCCACTTTTCTGAGAGTTAAAAAGTTCAGTTACAGGCTTGCTGTTCCTGAACTGTTTGAAAGTTTCTGTGAGGCCATTTTGCTTGGGCTGAAGGAGGGTCTCTGTGTTCATCAGTGGCAGTGACTAACATTGAGCAGCTTCCCTGCCCCGTGGAGGTGGTTACTGACTTGAAACTGTAGTTTTATTGGCCACTAGGGGTCATTTCCATAACTCCTTCATCTTCCTCTCTTAAAACCTAGTTGCCTCATGGTTTGAGCGTCTTTTCAGGCTTGTTGGCTGTTGGTGAAGCTCCTCCAAGAGGAAAAACGCTGAGAGAAGAAGGAGCCACTTTTGAGATTTTAAGTATTTTTCTCTGTTTATTTGCTAAGTTTTTCTGCATAGCTGCCTAGCTTGAGCATTTTCTGGCTTGTTAAACTTGATTTCTGTATTAGTAGCTGTATTTAGAGCACAACCAAAAGCTGTTTGCTGAATTTCCTGTTTGCACTTAATTTTAAATCGTTTTTCTTAAAACTTGCATATTTTCTGTCCTTGACCTAGCACTCTTGTGTGGGGTCATTTACTGCACTGTTATAACTTGATATTACTTGTGAACCTCTGCTATCTCTGTAAAAACAAAACAAAAAAAAATCTTGCTTTTTCCCACTTTTCTGAGAGTTAAAAAGTTCAGTTACAGGCTTGCTGTTCCTGAACTGTTTGAAAGTTTCTGTGAGGCCATTTTGCTTGGGCTGAAGGAGGGTCTCTGTGTTCATCAGTGGCAGTGACTAACATTGAGCAGCTTCCCTGCCCCCGTGGAGGTGGTTACTGACTTGAAACTGTAGTTTTATTGGCCACTAGGGGTCATTTCCATAACTCCTTCATCTTCCTCTCTTAAAACCTAGTTGCCTCGTGGTTTGAGCGTCTTTTCAGGCTTGTTGGCTGTTGGTGAAGCACCCTCAAGAGGAAAAACGCTGAGAGAAGAAGGAGCCACTTTTGAGATTTTAAGTATTTTTTTTCTCTGTTTATTTGCTAAGTTTTTCTGCATAGCTGCCTAGCTTGAGCATTTTCTGGCTTGTTAAACTTGATTTCTGTATTAGTAGCTGTATTTAGAGCACAACCAAAAGCTGTTTGCTGAATTTCCTGTTTGAACTTAATTTTAAATCGTTTTTCTTAAAACTTGCATATTTTCTGTCCTTGACCTAGCACTCTTGTGTGGGGTTATTTACTGCACTGTTATAACTTGATATTACTTGTGAACCTCTGCTATCTCTGTAAAAAACAAAAACAAAAAAAAATCTTGCTTTTGCCCACTTTTCTGAGAGTTAAAAAGTTCAGTTACAGGCTTGCTGTTCCTGAACTGTTTGAAAGTTTCTGTGAGGCCATTTTGCTTGGGCTGAAGGAGGGTCTCTGTGTTCATCAGTGGCAGTGACTAACATTGAGCAGCTACCCTACCCCCCCCGCGTGGAGGTGGTTACTGACTTGAAACTGTAGTTTTATTGGCCACTAGGGGTCATTTCCATAACTCCTTCATCTTCCTCTCTTAAAACCTAGTTGCCTCGTGGTTTGAGCGTCTTTTCAGGCTTGTTGGCTGTTGGTGAAGCACCCTCAAGAGGAAAAACGCTGAGAGAAGAAGGAGCCACTTTTGAGATTTTAAGTATTTTTCTCTGTTTATTTGCTAAGTTTTTCTGCATAGCTGCCTAGCTTGAGCATTTTCTGGCTTGTTAAACTTGATTTCTGTATTAGTAGCTGTATTTAGAGCACAACCAAAAGCTGTTTGCTGAATTTCCTGTTTGCACTTAATTTTAAATCGTTTTTTTCTTAAAACTTGCATATTTTCTGTCCTTGACCTAGCACTCTTGTGTGGGGTCATTTACTGCACTGTTATAACTTGATATTACTTGTGAACCTCTGCTATCTCTGTAAAAACAAAACAAAAAAAAATCTTGCTTTTTCCCACTTTTCTGAGAGTTAAAAAGTTCAGTTACAGGCTTGCTGTTCCTGAACTGTTTGAAAGTTTCTGTGAGGCCATTTTTGCTTGGGCTGAAGGAGGGTCTCTGTGTTCATCAGTGGCAGTGACTAACATTGAGCAGCTTCCCTGCCCCCCGTGGAGGTGGTTACTGACTTGAAACTGTAGTTTTATTGGCCACTAGGGGTCATTTCCATAACTCCTTCATTTGTCCTCAGAGGAGTGGTTTAAGGCAGTAACTTGTAGTTTATTGGCCATTTTGGGTCATTTCCTGTCTTTTCCAGCCCCTGCTATAAAGCACGCTTTAGCGCGATTTAGCCCGATTTAGCCCGATTTAGCGCGGAGTTGCCACTGTTGCACACTAGGGCAGCGCCGGTTAAGCAGGTTTAAACTATTCGGGCTACCTAAAGTCCACTCTTCAAATTTTCCCTTAAAACTACCTTCCTCGAACTATACTACTGATCTAATCAGCGTATCCTATAATTAAAAAGATCATCTCTACTTGACTCCAAGTAGACTATTCTCTATCTGTTAAACGTAGCACTTGCTCCTACAGTACTTATTACCTTGATACGGCACTCTTGTCATAGATAGTACCCCAAAAAGGCAACCCCCCATTTCTCGGTCACCCACGTCCCCCGGAATCTTTTTAAAGTTTTTTTTGTCTATTCCTTCTAGCATGTCGAGGGATCAGTTGCTAGTGTCCTCTCCTGCTCAGCTGGTGAACCTGGGAATATTGAGGCAATGTTACAATTGCCTCATGTACACAGACAACCCTCTCCTCCTCCCACAAAACACAAATACATGCGAGAGATGCAACTATATGGCCAAACTGGAGGCTGAGCTCTCTCAACATAGGACTGGCAAGACCAGTCAGGAGGAGAAGGTTACCACACACACTATAGACCCAGTCTCACATAGTACCATTACAACCTCAAATCATACACATAAACACACAAAGACATACTCGGAGGCTCTGATCAAAAATCTACCAAAACAGCAGAGGCCACCAAAGCAGACACCCAAACAACCACCACCTCAGAACACAACACCTGCAACACATAGACCTCACAGTCAGAGTGTCAAACAGTCACAGCCCTTAAGGCCAAACACAATGCCAGACACACTAGTCATTGGTGACTCCATAGTCAGACACACTGGCGTCCGCTCACCAGACTGAGTAAGGAGAAGGTCACAGTAAGCTGCCTGTCAGGCGCTAGAATCCGCCACATAACGCAAGTACTCAGGTCTCTCAACAGCAGGTACAAATATGACTCAGTCATTGTCCACGCTGGTGTAAACGACCTGAGATGTACCTCCTTGGACTACATGAAAAGAGACATTGAGGAGCTCTCTGATTATGTAGCCCAGGCAGGTATGACCCTGACCTTGAGCAGTATCCTACCTTCACCAAGAATGATGCCACAATACGGAGATAAGATGATCAGCTTTAACAATTGGCTTAAACACTGGTGTCATTCAAAGGGTATCCAGTGTCTGTCTGCCTGGGATGACATGCTGGACAAGCCACGCTGCTTCATGAGGGACGGCTTACACCTGTCACCCTGGGATTCGGATATTGGCAAAGGCTCTTGCCACCCCATAGTGCCTTTTTAGGCAAGGCTCAAATTCTAAACCTACCACCCTAGAACACAAAAAAGGGAAAAAACTAAGGGTAATGCTGCTCAATGCCAGAAGTCTAAATCTCAAAATGCACGCACTCGAGGCCCTTCTCAGTATGGAGAACATCGATGTCTGTGCTGTGACAGAAACCTGGTTCAAGGCTCCTGAGAGCACCCCAGCTATCAGGTTTTACCTCATATCATGCGTTCGGCCCCAAAATCCAGACAATACCAAGAAAGGAGGGGTATCCATATTCATCAAGGACACCCACACCTCAAGACTGGTGGCAACGCACGATGCATCGGAGACCATCCAGGTGCAATTAACCATAGGCAAGACTGCTCTGCAAATTGTAGCATGTTACAGGCCACCCTCACAAACTCAGGAACCTCACATGGCCTTCCTGAAAACACTAGAGGGATAAATGTATCACCAAACACCATCATACTAGGTGACTTCAATTACCCTAATATAGACTGGGATCACTACTCAAGCCCAAACACCCTAGCCCAAAAGTTCCTGGAATTCATAAACTCAAATGCCATGGAACAACTAGTCACCATCCCCACAAGAGGAGATAACATACTTGATCTCATCATCACGAACATGGGAGCACAATGTTCAACACCGGAGGTGTACCCCTCACTGGTGAGATCAGACCACAAACTAATCTCGCTGGAGGTCCTCATCCCACCCCCACCTGAAATAAAAAGACCACAGTAAAGAACTTCTCAAAAGCCGACTTCACACTTCTAAAGACTAGTGTGGTCTCCTTTAAGGCCCCGAGCGGAAAACAGTACTCAAGCCGCTGAATCACTTACAAATGCCTTCTACCAGCACCTGCAGGACTGCATGGATAAGGCAATCCCAAGCAAAACAAAGACTCTTTGTACCAAAGGCAAGCGTCCAGTCTGGTGGACCCCAGCCATAAACAAACTCTACAACAAAAGGAGGAAGCTACTACAAGATAGAGCAAAATCCTTAAAAGGTAAGACACCCTTGATCACTATAAGTAAAAAACTAAGAGCTCTCATAAAATCATCCAAAGCAAATTTCGAGAGAAAAATAGCTAAAGACTCAAAAGACAATCATAAGGCCTTCTTTAGCTATGTTAGAATCCTGGGAGGAAACTCCCAGATATGCTCAGAGCTAGTTCAAAATGATGTGAAGATTACTGATCCTACAGACATTGCCAACATACTGGCTGACAGGTTCAGTGCAAACTTCTCCCCCCCCCAAAAGGTGAGATATCTATACCAAACGATTGCAGCCCCCAAACATCTCCAGCCCAAGTGAGAACTGCTCTCTCCAAAGCAAAAAACACAGCATCCATGGGACCTGATGGTGTCCCCGGCTGTGTGCTCCATGAACTCAATGAGGAATTAAACCCACAGCTAGGACAGCTGTTTAATCATAGTCTTACCTCTGGATACGTACCCAGGGAGTGGCGCACTGCAACTGTGGTACCACTTCACAAAGGCGGTGCCTCCACCGACCCTGGAAATTACCGGCCCATTAGCTTGACAAGCCTTATCTGCAAAGCCATGGAGAGGATCATAATGGACCTCATAAATAAAGACATAGGGAATTTGCAGACTTTGGATCCAACCCAGTTGGCTTTGTCAAAGGCAGATCATGCCTTTTAAACTTGGATGACTTTTTCGAAACAGTCACCAAAGCCATTGATGAGGGAAAGGCAGTCCATACAGCCTACCTCGATCTGGCTAAGGCCTTCGATACAATACCCCACTCGGGTATCATTGAAAAACTCATCAGCTTAAATGTCAACCTATACATCACAAGATGGGTTGCAAACTGGCTGAGTGACAGAACCCACAGGGTCAGAGTTGCTGGCGCCATGTCAGACTCAAAGCCTGTCACAAGTGGTGTCCCACAGGGCTCAGTCCTGGGCCCACTCTTGTTTGGCATCTACTTTTCCAAGTACAAGCAAACACAGGAGGGTTATGGCTGACAAAGTTTGCAGATGACTGCAAACTGGGCGCCATAGTAGAAAACACATCTGACACAGATATCCTTCAGAAGGGTCTCACAGAAACGGATAACTGGTGCCAGAGCCACGGCCTAAAGTTAAATGCCAAAAATGCATAGTCATACCCTTCGGGAAAAACAAGGTTACCCTAGCTACCAAATAGGTGGCAATCCACTGAGCACAGAAGAAGTTATCAGGGACCTGGGGACCCAGGTTGATAGTAGTCTGTCATTCGACACCCATGTAGCTAAAGTAGTTAGGAAGACCTTCTACATTGCCCACCTTATCATGAAGGGATTCTTATCTAGATCAAGGGAGGTCATAGTCTCCCTTTACTCATCACTCATCAGACCAATGATTGAGTACAATGCCCCATTCGGAATGTATCTGACCCGACACTTGCAGCAGCTGGAGAGGCCACAAAAGTTCCTCACCAAAAGGATAAAGGGTCTCAAAAATCTGTCCTATGCTGCCCGACTGAAAGAACTCCAGCTCTATTCAGTCGCCACGCTTGCTCAGAGGTGACCTTTGCCTAACATACAAGGCCATGTCAAACCCAGATTTGATGAATATGCTTCACCTCAAAAATCTAGATCCATCAGAGCCACAAGGGCGGGAGACTTAAACCTTGACACGGCTATTAATAGGACGTGCTGGAGGGATAGATTCATCACCCAAAGACTCCCTATGCTGTGGAACAAAATCCCGGTACATGTGAGGCAGAGCACCTCGCTGGCCTTGTTCAAGAGAAATCTTGACCAATGGATGGGAGATCGCAGATATACCCCAGGGATTACCTCAGTGTCACTGCTCGACAGAGGCACAGCAAAATAATGGGTATAGTTCCCCATACTAAAGGGGTGGCGTAAGCCACAAAACGATGGGCTAGGCTTGTAAATGCCCTCGGGCAGATAGCCTAGTATGAACCTATGAACCTATGAATAACAGGTGCTCCACTTATCTGGAACCACTCTGTTAAAGCACTGACTGAAGAGGAAAAAAGTGTGTTGTCCAAAGGACTTACTTTTGTACCAAGCTGCAGGAGTGAGGTTGCTCAAGTATTGATAGACCTTAAAATGTTTGTGAGGAAGCTCAACTTAAGGGTACAGTTTCATGGCAAAAGTAATGACACTGAAAATAAGCCATTGATGAATCTATAAAAAGGCCTAGCAGCTATTGTCCACCACTACATCAAACACTAGCTGCTTTCGAAGTAAAATGTGAGATGGATATCAGGAAACTGCTTAAAAAACCTCCAAAGAAAAAACTTTATAACAACACAGGGAGAAAGAAAAGCATTGCTTGAGCTAGGAAATGATAAATCCAGGTGTGTAATGAAGGCAGACAAGGGAGGAGGTATACTTGTGACTGATACCACTAGCTACAACCAAAAGATAGAGAACATGCTGGAGGATAACAGATTTTATGAGTTATTTGCCATGGATGACATAAAAAGAGCATATGATTTATGGAACACTAATCTCACCACATTATGGGAAGAAAAACTTATCACTGAAAATCTTTATAATTATTTATGGAGCCAATGCCCACATTTACCTTACTTTTTTGGAATACCAAAGCCACACAAGAACAGAGAAGACCCACCTTATAGACCAGTGGTAGCAAGTGGAGGCTCCCTTACTGAAGCCACAGCCATTTACCTTGATTACTTGCTGAAACCTCTAGCAGAAAAGAATAAATCATACATAAGAGATTCAATGGATTTTTTGAAGAAAATAAAATCATTACAGTGGAAGCTGACAGTATTTTGGTAACTATTGATGTGGAATCCTTGTACACAGTGCTCCCTCACAATTACTATATGACAGCAGCTATGGAGTCTTTTAAGAAACATAATCAGGGTACACAGGCACAACTGCAAAAGTTAAGCAAGCTCATTAATCTTGTACTGGACTTCAATTTATTTACTTTCAATGGTAAACACTACAAACAAAAAACTGGTATAGCAATGGGGGCTGCCATGGCTCCCAGCAAAGCTAACATAGCCCTGGGCAAATGGGAGGAGGACTTTGTGTTAAACAACACAGACTACATGCGGTATATCACATGCTATTTACGTTTT
Organism: Protopterus annectens; assembly: GCF_019279795.1. Taxonomy (NCBI): domain Eukaryota; kingdom Metazoa; phylum Chordata; order Ceratodontiformes; family Protopteridae; genus Protopterus; species Protopterus annectens. The sequence continues at coordinate 1,792,013,714 of NC_056743.1, forward strand.
ATTGACAATATCTTTATTGTGTGGGAAGGTGACACCTTGCAGCTTGGAGATTTTATCACTTACCCCAATCAAACAACCCCCTTCCTGAAGTTTACCTCTTCCCATAGCTGTACTTCAACCACTTTCTTAGATATGCAGATTTCCAAGGACACCAACAGTAACAGAATCACCACTGATCTATTCAGAAAACCAACGAGGGTTAACTTATTACTCCACAGTAAAAGTCTACATCCTACAAAAAACAAGTATAATGTAGTGAAATCCCAAGGCTATAGATTAGCTCGAATTACCACAGAGATGGAACCATTTTTGAGAAACCTGAACAACTTAGAGAATGATTTTCTAGTGAGAGGCTATGAAAGTCAGATGTTAAAAAACATCCTGGAACCCATTATAGAACTGAAAAGGACTGAAGCACCTTCACTCAACCTCCCCAGTAGAAAATTGTTAAGTAATCCCACAGAGAATAACAAATGCAAAATAGCTGCATTCTGACATACACTTTGGATTATCACAGTATCAAAAATATTATTGAAGAAAACTGGGACATTGTCACAGGAAACCCTTTTCTGATTAACATCTTAGGTGAAGCCCCATCATTTGTTTATAGGAAGGCCAGGAATATTAGAAGTTTTGTTGAATTTAAACCTAGACCATGTGAGAAAAGCACTAAAAGATGTGAAACTAATTGTACATTTTGTATATTTATACAGCAAGGTGATAGTTTTTATTGCCCTTATTTAAAGAAGATCATTAAAACACTGCAGGGGATGACTGTAACACTAAAAAAGTAATTTACAGGGTGCAGTGCAATGTATGTGATGCATTCTATGTGGGCAAGACTGTAAATAAACTCAAGCGAAGGATTTCATGTCATCTGTCAGAAATCTGCTCTGGATGTAAAAATAATGCACTAGCCAAACACCTTTCTCTTCATAAAAGACACACAGGTTTTAAGTTCCAGATCCTGGATCGCATAGACATGGGTGATCTTGAAGGAGACATTCCAGATATTTTGGAGAAACATGAACTTATATGGCAATTAAAGCTGAACTCTTTTAGGAAGCCTGGACTAAACTACTACTGTTCAATTAAAAGTGCACTGAAACTTAGAACATTGCCACATTGTTTACATGACTAATTGTATTTTATTTTATTTTTTTCTACAAACTGGTTTTAAATACCATTTTAAATTATTTGAAATTTAAGTGCATATTTTGTTTCCATCATCATACATATATTTTTTTTATTTTTATTTTTTTCTGGTTCTCTTTTTTCCACTTTATTCAAAATGATGGTAATAACAATACTAACTAATTATACAATTATATAGGTTTTTAGGGTTCTTGTACACAGACCTGAAGAAGTCTAGAAGGACGAAAGCGATCTTTGTTAACAATAGGTTATGAAAATAGAAACTGATTTTTACATGCAAAATGTATATGTATATATTTATATATAATTTTTGATCGCAAAATGAACTAAGGTTGATATATTTCAGGCCATGTAGTATATTGCCTTGTATAAAATCACAGACTTAATAATCTACTTAATAATTTGGTTAAATAAGATGTACCATTAAAGTACATTAGGGCTATATATTATTATGACAGATACTAGGTAGGGCAGGACCAGCTCGAATGTCACACTGATGGGGGAAGGGATGTGAATTTAACATGTGTACCAATAACACTTTGTTTTACAGCACAATAAACCACTCCCATGCCTGATAAAAAGTATATATATATATTTAGAAAACTTGTGAGGAAATTATTACTCTATTTTTGTTTTACTTGGATCACTTGTCTGTGTACTTAATAAAGGATTTTCGACTGGAAACAGACTGCCTGCCTTGCTTGGATTACTTTCGAATACTTAGTAATGCTGTAGAATTATATACTTTCTATTATTACTTTTTGACTTGACGAGTTTACATTCTCTACTTCTACTACTATTGTCTGATCTGATTAATATACAGTGATTAACTAGAAATATATGGACTGAAAATCTTCCACACAGAGAAGTTTCTTACACTGTTTTGTTTTTAGACCCACTACACTTTAGTGGGTTGTTTTGAGACTTCGGGGATACCACGGAGATTACTTGTAATATAACACCATCCCTTACAACTTTCAAATGTCATCTTAGTCTTACTACAAGAGATTTGGAGATTTTGGTAAATTACTACATACAAACCAACTCCATCACTATTATCACTTGACAACTGAATAGGCAAGCTTTAAGAGCTTTATAGCCCTATCTAACTGAATACATTCATATAGGCAAAAGTTCCTCAGTCTTAATTAGAGATGTCTTATTTATTCATTTATTTATTTATTTTACTTTTTAAAACATCATCTTTTCCCTTCCATTTTTTGGATTTCCCTCTTCCATACTCACCTAGTGTCTTATGTTAAAAAAAATCCCTCATTCCTTTAATCTATCATTTTATGAGAGATACATTGAAAAACACCAGTTTCTAAGTAATTTCAAGGAAAGCCAGACAGTGCTCCCAGGCTGCCACAGAAAAGGGGCAACTGTGTCCAGTGGGCTTACCTGATCAGCAAACAGGTAAAAAAAAGCTCACTAGAAATGCTCATTGAACTGCTGCATGACTAGAAATGTCTAAGGAGCTAATAGACTGAGAAAGTACTCTGTAGGAATATTCAATCCAATCCAGTTTGGACTATGCCAAGTATCTAGGAAAATTGTACATAAAGTCTAAACAGAAGTTATGTGCTTACAAGAATGTTGGATCTTGGTTACCCTAGTCCAGTCTCCCTTGCTGATGAATATATCCATAATGTGGCAGATCCAACAAGCAACTTCAGCTTTTCCAGAACTTGAGCTCCTTTCATTCTTTCATATTCACCTGTCTTCTCCTGTAGCACTCAAACTGAATTTGCAGGCTAAATCACTGAGGAAACTGAGAGAAGGATGGAAGGATGTCCCTGTAGATGGGGACAGAATTTAGGTTATGCCTATAATGCCTGTCTAGAAATGTAGCAAGTGAGAATTTGGAGGGGGTAGGTGGGTGAGTTGTTGAGATAAATGGACCAGGGATAACCAAAATCCAGTATTATAGAAATTAGTTTAGTGCTCACAAACAGAACATCCACAAGGTATAAACTTGCTTCCCCATTTGATTCATTGTCTTAGACTCCTTATTGGGGGGGGGGGCACTGAGCTCTCCTTGGAGAGCTCTTGTTTGGTAATGGCCACCAAATTAATAAAGTCCGTCTTTGGCCTTTTGCTCCAGTAAGGTCTGTCTTTATTGGGTCTGAAAATCTTATCCAGTTTTCTTGGTATGCACTCTTTCATATCTGTTTCTTGCTATGTCATCTCTGCCACCAAGTCCATCTTTCAGCTGGTGAGACAGATCATTCAGCAGGTAGAGGTGGCTGAACTGAATGCCTCAAAAATCCCTCCATCATCCACTGAAGGAAGTGATGGTGGGCCATGACCCATTCTGCATCATCAGTTTATTAGAATTCAACAAAACTGGCATCCTCAAGAATGGAACTCTGAGAAATCTACCCCTTCTTCATGTTCAAGTGTCTGTGGTGAGACATTCCATGGGGGAATTCTGTGTCTCCTTTTATATGTGCATTTCCTGGGAGACTGGTTGGGAATCATCCAGAGCTCCTGAAGTATCCCTGATTCTTTACTGAAGAGGGACTTTGAGGCATTCAAAATAGCAATAATTCTAGGATGGAAGGTGAGGGCCCAAGAACACAGAGTGAACAGTACCAAAGGGTGGAGATGAAACAGATGTCATGTACTCTGTCTACATAGATGGATGGGCTGTGATCCTCTCAAAAAACTTGAAGGCCAACTCCAAATCACTCAGTCCCAATGACATTAGTCCTGTTCTCAATCCCAGACAAGCTGGGGCAGACTGAGACAGATCTGACCCAAGTGCCCCTGAAACTGACAGTACAGATAGCTCCAGGATCTAGTCCGGAGTTGGCACCTCAAATGCCAAGGATGTGAGCACCCCAAACAGTTGTGAACATGAGGGCTTGCAGTTGAGGAGCCAGCACCAAGACACTTCTGACACCAAAAGAATGTGCACTGAGTGTGTTGGATGCTATGGAAATGATACCAATGGACCTGATATAATCAGTGCTGAAGTAGGACATACCAGTACAGTAGCTGGCTCTAAAACTTCTGGTATTAAAACTCCCAATAGGGAAGGAGCATTATAAGGAATGTCCTAGGGCCAACTGGATCTACCCAGGAAACTGCGGGGGGTTGGACAAGACTCATATCAATCTGCACCTTCACGAATGTACTCATCATCTGACCCCAATCAGTGCTGAACACATTCTGAACAGATCTTGTAGACCTAAAAGAGGAGGGGGAGAGGAAATGAGAGCCCAGGAACTTGGAGAGCTCTTTCTTCAAAGACTTAGTGCTACTGGATTTCTTTTGAGAGTGGTCCGGAATGATGATAATCTCAGTGCAAAATGGTTTTCGCTTTCTGGAAAAACATGTCTGTGTAGTCACTGGAACTGGAGCCTCTTGAATCAATGGCTTCAACATTTTCAAAGGAGGGGAAGGACTTGTGTAAGTATCTTCCAATCTTGTTTTCTTTTTGTCCCTGTCAAATTATTCAGACTCTTTTGAACCAGTTTTTCCTGAGATGAGGGAAGCAACACTTTAAAAATCAGCTTATTTTTCCTTTTTTGTAGGTATCATTTGTAGGACCAAAAGGTCCTACAATACTCACAAGGGGATGTGAGATGTTCTGGCTCCAGGCATACGACGCATAAAAAACATGGGAGTCCTAGGGTGGAATTCTCTGGCCACAAACGGCATACTTTTTAAACCGTGAAGCCTTATCCATCTTTAGTAACAAAACAACACAGAACTCTAATCATGCCAGTGACAACAATATATAATAAACAAATGGTGCTACTACCAGAAACAACAAGGGCAACTGCCAAAATATAGCAAACAGGTCTATGACAATGGATCGAATAGTAAAAAGATTGAACGGCTGTAAGAACCAAAATGCCGTTCATAGAAATCTGTTTTCTGAGATCACTGTACAGTGAAAATTGGAAAATTTGTTATTTCCTCCCTGTAGTGCGATCTCGGAGTTGGTATATATATTTAGGCATTTATATTACCCTATTGTATGATTTAAATAGCGAACGCTATTTCATCGTACCTAAAATATCTAAACCACAAAATATTGAACGTACAGAACAGCAAATTTTTTCCCAGGGAAAAGATTTGCTGTTCCGAAACACAAACACACAAAACAAGCACACCAAAATAAATAAACCACACACATATACTTAACAAAACCATAATTCTAACCCTACACTACTACCTATCCACTCACCTTAACCCAACCCTAACCCTAAAGCCCCTAACTACCGCACACTCACCTTACCTGCTCCCTAACCCTAAAGTCCCCAACTACCGCACACTCATCTTACCTGCTCCCTAACCCTAAAGCCCCTAACTACCGCATACTCACCTTACTTGCTCCCTAACCCTAAAGTCCCTAACTACCGCACACTCACCTTACCTGCTCCCTAACCCTAAAGCCCCTAACTACCGCACACTCACCTTACCTGCTCCCTAACCCTAAAGTCCCTAACTATCGCACACTCACCTTACCCGCTCCCTAACCCTAATGTCCCTAACAATCGCACACTCACCTTACCCCAATCCGTTCCCACACTTACCTTAACCTGGTCCATAACCTCCATTTGCATATTTACCTTACCTCGGTCCGTAACCTTCCCACCACAGTAGAGTAAATAGCAAAGCCATGGGACGGACAACCGAAATCTTACCCTAGGTAAGATTTTGAAGTTTCATGCCTTCTCTATTTTGAGTTTTAGACAAAAATGGGTCGATATTATAGCATTCGAAGTTTAAAAACTTCAATACTATAATACAGACCCATATTTAGCGGGGGTGTGGGGGCGCAGCCCCCCACAAAACGGACTTCTATTAATGACATTTTCGTTGTTATATAGCCATTCGATTTTTTTTACTATTCGATCCATTGTCATAGACCCTAGCAAACATATTAAGAAAACGGTGTATAAAACAATTTAAACACTAACAGAGCAATTATCCTAAAAAGAAGAAAGAGCCAAAAAGTCAGAGTAGGCAACACACCTAGTCAGGAGAGGGAAGAAAAAGGTATATAATAATAATATGTATTTATCAACAAGGTAAACCCAGTGGACACCAGTCCCTTTTCAGGGACAACCTGGGAGCTCAGGATCATGCAGTAGGCAAATGAGCAATAAAAGTAATTGTCTTTTGGCTTTTCCTGGTTAGGGGTCGCCACAGTGGAACTCCGTTCTGCTAATGATTGGCAGTGGATTTTTACGGTGCCGAGCTGCCAGCCTCAGCCCAACCTTCAAAGAAGGCGCACCCATTCACACACGCACCTACTTGCACGTCTTTAAACATCACTCGACCGCGGGGAGGACATGCAGACTCCACACAGAAGGAGCTCCAGCCAAGAACCGAACGGGAGAGCCTCTTGCTGTGAGGCATGTACCACAAGAACTACAGCTCACAGACTTAACCCTCTGAGTCAACTGTTAGACTACCAAAATGTAGAGTTGTTTCTTTTTTGTATTTTAGTCATATCAGAAATGTTGTGAACACCCTCCCCCACAAAAAAAAATACTCAAAGAACGATTACTTAGTTGAGCCACGAATAATCATGTCAAGTCTCAAAGGTCACAAACAAGATCTCAGAGTTACAGCAAAAGATCAAGTGTGACATAGAAGGGTAGGAGCTCATGCTCTGGAGAAGATGAAGTTGTCAAATGAATCCGTCAGACAGCAGATATACCCATTAGTCTTGGTGAATGGAGGAGATAACATAAGATCCACCTTGCAAAAATAAGCATAGTGCTCTAATGCCTAAAACAACAAGAAAAAGCCTTTCAACAGGGAAAGTTTCAAGCTTCTTGGTGCAAATATAACATCTATTTTCTAGTTGTCAAGCTGCATTCTACCATTAATAACATCATACACTGATGGAAAGGAATAATCTGTGCCGTTATGTGTTTCAGTGATTGCTGATGTGAACTCAGAGAAACATATTTTGAAGCTACAATGAGATTTAAACTTCCTCAGCTACCTTTAGCAACCATAAATCTTATTAATACATCTTCACTATGGACAGGAAAAACAGGAAATCATGTGTCACTTCAGACTGTGATTCCAATGCTTACAAAACAATGTTTGGGACCTGTTCTGAAAACAGCACAGTACACATAAGAAACTGAGTTAAGGGTTCCTATTAGAAGACCGAAGATGCATTATTTCAAATGCGTCTTGGTCGAACATAAAAGACTGAAACGGCAAAATATCGAAGGGGCATGTAAGGGAATTCCCTTGGCAGCTTCGGTACTTTGCTGTTTTCGGCACTGTAGTGCGGTCTCGGAGTTGGTATATTTATGCAGGGGGTGTGTGGGGGTTGAAGCCCCCCACTTAATGTAATATTATAAAGTGTTTTCTTTTTTTTTTTTTTTTGGTGGAACAAAATCGCTGTTCTGATGGTTCAATATTGTAAGCTTTCGCTTACATAGGGTTGATTAATCACCATTCGCTTTTTTAAGCGTTCGTGATGTAATATAGACCCTGAGTTAAGTGTCAAAAAGCAACTTATCCATTGGTCCAGAACTGAAACTGGCTACCATATGAACAAGTAAGAAAAGTTTGCTTCTAAGCCATTAATAGCAGCTCGTAATTTAGCACGGCTGCCTCTGCTCACTGTTCCAATCAACATGGTACCTAGTGTGAAATCACACATCCAGTGAAATGTATCCTTTCTTTCCAGGGACTGGGACTCTCTCCCATGAACACTGGTTACCTGATAGCTGATTGTCTTGTTTAACATTTAAAAGATGGCAACTATTGCTCATCCATTAATGGTAATTTATTTTCCACAGGTTACTTTTCAGACAGACCTTTCACTCATCCACACTAAAACAAACATCTTTTGGCTTAAAACTTAACTTATTCTTTAAACTAAGAATTTATTTTCTGGCCACATTAAACTACTACCTTATAAAAATGGAAGCCCTTATTTTTTTAATTAAACTAAGGACAATAAAGGATGAATGTAGAGTAATAAATTATAAAATGTATTACTCCCAGTTATCTTTACCTTATAAAATCCATATTGACAGAGACTTATTATTTTACCTATCCATTTACTCAAACGACTAGAGTTAATTTCCTCCAAACCTACACCAAAGCATTACATTTCAGCCAAACATTAACTTCAGTTTGCAGCAAAAGAGACACAATCATTTGTAGAATCTATGTCAATAGCTAAGCATGCTCTGACCTTAATTCCCCAGAAGCACCCAGTGAAACTTTTACTTATACAATTCACTGTCTGATTTTAGCACACCCAAACAAATCAGCTTCTCATCACAAGCATAGCTGTCACTACTGTTCTGGTAACAGAACAGTATTAATACATTTTTGTCATAGCTAATAAAATCTTCAGTATCTCTAGCAAACTTGGCTACACTCAATAAAATCTATTAAAGAAAAAAGAAGATATTTACATGTAAAATCAGTACCCATTGGGTAAACAAACTCTGTACTGATAGCCCTAGTGATAATGAAAAATAAAAGAACCACTCATACAGCCTACTGACTGGTTTTGATACAGTTGAATGGAATGGATTATCAACAGGTACGTAAAAGCAAACCCACCACTAACAATATTCTTGGAACTGGCCTCCTTAAACAATACCCTTATAGCCTTTTAACACCAGGACAGTTTTCATACGCTGAAATAAGGGCAAAAGAAGGGTAAAGTGATGCACAGAGATAAGTTGTTTGGAGATATAAACTCTCCCTCCTACTTCACCATTTATCCTCTCCCACATATCATATGTAAGATAGTATATGTACATTAAACATACTTTTACTAACAAGGCTGGATTTTATTTCTCTCACACCCATGTTGAAATATTTCAATAGTTCCAGCAACCACAGTAATAAACTTGTGGCAAAGCTTACCAAGCAGGAAAAAAAAGGATGCAGTCATTAGCAAAAGCCATGTCACTGTAATGCCATAAATTGCCCAGAGGCACCAATAGAAAGAGGAACATCATACATAGTATATCTCACAGCTTGATTATATTGCAATTAAGAATATCAAAATTTGAACAAAATATGCTGATGCCATTACTTTTTAGCAACAATTCATTAAAAATAATATATAAGGACAGTAGTGAAATATTTCAGTATTAAGGTGGTCTGTTTTAATTAAACCAAAAAAGAGCACTAGCATTGTGAGTCCTCAGAAGTTAGTTTATTACAGATAATTATTAAGCGCTTTTGTCAATGCCAGTTGACTTCATCAGAATAATAAAAAAGTCATAAGAAATGTGTTTAAATAGTACAAACTTGACAATGATTGGTTCATCCTTCCCCCAATGATTTAACTGGAACATATCAAGTTCATTCATAAATATTAAATACATATTTGTTAAAAAACTATTAAAACATCATACTGATACTAATACATTTGTGTTCAACAACTGCCACAAAAATAAATTCAAACAAAATACTCAATATTGCACATGCATTTTAAAACAACCCGAGAAAAGGTTTCTATATAGGAAAATGTAGAATAGTGGGACATTTAAACCTGTCCTGCCTTTTTTCTCAGTATTGGTAGGATAGTTAAATGGTCATTTAACCCCGGAGGGAAGTTAGCAGCTAATCTTAACTGCCATAATAATTCTTTTTTATTTAAAACATTTTGCCAGGCTCCCCCACTAACTTCGATGTGCACAAGGTCAAGAATGGCAAATTTAAATCCACAGAAACCAGCACATTGTGCACTGTGTTTATACAAAGCATTGGTTTCCCTCCTACCAATACTGAGAGAAAAGGCAGGACAGGTTTAAATGTCCTACTATTCTACATTTTCCTATATAAAAACCTTTTCTGGGGATGTTTAAAAATGCATGTACAATATTGAGTATTTTGTTTGAATTTATTTTTGTGACAGTTGTTGAACACAAATGTATTAGTATCAGTATGATGTTTTAATAGTTTTTAACAAGTATGTATTTAATATTTATGAATAAACTTGATATGTTCTAGTTAAATCATTGGGGGAAGGATGAACCAATCATTGTCAAGTTTGTACTATTCAAACACATTTCTTATGACATTTTATTAGTTTCATAGTATAGTACTAGGCTATCTGCCCTGGGGCATTTGTAAGCCTAGCCATAGTGATGTGGCTTTTGCCACCCCATGAAATGGTACAAAAAATGTACAGAATAAATTTAGAATACTGTGCCTCTGTCTAGTAGTGACACAATGAAGGTCCCCTTATATAATAGAATTAGTTTACTGTGCCCCTGTCTAGCAGTGACACAGATGTGACCCCTGGGGTAAACGTACGATCTCCCATCCACTCATCAAGATTTCTCTTGAAGAGAGTCAGTGAGGGGCTCTGCCTAATACGAACTGGGATCTTGTTCCAAAGCATGGGAAGCCTCTGGGTTATGAATCTATCCCTCCAGCATGTCCTATTCATACTTGTGCCGAGGTTTAAGTCTTTAGCTCTCGTGGTCCTGATGGATTTGGATTTTTTGAGGTGGAGCATGTCCATCAGATCCTGATTTGACATGGCCTTGTACGTCAGGCAGAGATCACCTCTGAGCAGGCGGTATGCTACTGAATAGAGCTGAAGTTTCTTTAGTCTGGCAGAATAAGACATATGTTGGAGACCCTTGATCCTCTTGGTGAGGTACTTTTGTGGTCTCTCCAGCTGTTGCAAATGCCGGGTGAGGTACATACCAAATGGGGCATTGTACTCAATCATGGGTCTGATGAGGGAGGAATATAGGGGTACAATGACATCCTTGGATCTGGATGTGAATCCCTTCATGATGAGGTGTGCAAGGTAGAATGTTTTTCTAACCACTTTGGCAACGTGGGTGTCAAATGAGAGGTCGCTGTCGACTTGGGTCCCTAGGTCTCTGATTACTTTTTCCATACTCAGTGGGTTGCTGTCTATGTGATAATTTGTGGGTACTTTGTTTTTCCCAAAGAGGATGACTATACATTTTTGGCATTTAGTTTAAGGCCGTGACTCCGGCACCAGTTGTCTGTTTCTGTGAGGCCTTTTTGTAGGATGTGTGTGTCTGCTGGTGTATCGACTATGGCGCCTAGTTTGCAGTCATCTGCGAACTTTGTCAGCCACAGCCCTCCCATGTTTGCTTTAACATCTGAGAAGTAAATGCCGAACAAGAGGGGTCCCAGGACAGATCCCTGTGGGACACCACTTGTGATTGGCTTTGAGTCTGACATTGCTCCAGTGATTTTAACTTTATGGGTTCTGTCCTTTAGCCAGTTTGCAACCCATCTAGTGACATAAGGGTTTACTTTTAAGCTGTTGAGCTTATCTATGATGCCTGAGTGGGGTATTGTGTCGAAGGCCTTAGCCAAGTCCAGGTATGCTGTATGGACTGCTTTGCCCTCATCAATGGCTCTAGTGACTGTTTCGAAAAAGTCAACCAGGTTTAAAAGGCAGGATCTGCCCTTTACAAAGCCGAACTGGGTGGGGTCAAGTGTCTGTAGGTCCCCTATGTCTCTGTTTATGAGTTCCATAATGATTCTTTCCATTGCTTTGCAGACCAGGCTGGTTAAGCTTATGGGGCAGTAGTTTCCAGGGTCTGTAGAGGCACCCCCCCTTGTGGAGTGGGACCACTGTTGCTGTACGCCAGTGTTCAGGTACATATCCCGAAGTAAGGCTAAGGTTAAATAGCCTTTTTATGTGTGGGTTTAGCTCCTCTTGGAGTTCACGTAACATGCAACCTGGGATACCGTCAGGTCCCATTGACGCTGTGTTTTTTGCTTTGTTTAGGGCGGTTCTCACTTGGACATCTGAGATGACAGGGAGATTACATTCAGCTGGGATAAGTATTTCTTCTTTTGGGGTGAAGGAGGGAGAAATTTGCACTGAACCTGTCAGCCAGAATGTTGGCAATATCTGTGGGTTCAGTGTATTTTTTGTTGTTTTGAACCAACTCTGAGCATATCTGAGGGTTTCCGCCCAGATTTCTAACATAGCTGAAGAAGGCTTTGTGGTTATCTTTAGTGTCCTTAGCGATTTTTCTCTCAAAGTTGGCCTTGGATGTTTTTATGAGAGAACGTAGTTTTCTGCTAATGTTGATCAGAGATGTCTTCCCTTTATGGGATTTTGCTCTGACGTGCAGTAGCTTCCTTCTTTTGTTATACAATTTGTTTATGGCTGAGGTCCACCAGACAGGACGCTTACCTTTGGTGGAGAGGGACTTGGATTTGTTTGGGATTGCATGATCCATGCATTCTTGGAGATGTCCATAGAAAGCCTTTGTGAAGGATTCGGCATTGTGGGATGTGGTATCCACTGGCACAGTGGGCTTAAAGGATACCATCTCAGTCTTAAGAAGAGTGAAGTCTGCTTTTGAGAAGTTTTTCACTCTGGTCTTTTGTGCTGGGGGTGGAGGTGGGATATGTATATCCAGGGTGATTAGTTTGTGGTCAGATCTCACTAGTGAGGGGTATACTTCCGGTGTGGAGCATTTTGTCCCCAAGTTTGTGATGATCAGGTCTAGTGTATTATCTCCCCTAGTGGGAGTGGTGACCAGTTGTTCCAGTGCATTTGAATTTATGAATTCCAGGAACCTTTGGGCTAGGGTATTAGGGCTAGAATAATGTACCCAATCTATGTTTGGGTAGTTGAAGTCTCCCAGTATGATGGTATTTTGTGATACATTCATATCCTCCAATGTCTTCAGGAAGGCTAAGTGGGGTTCTTGAGATTGGGAGGGTGGTCTGTAACATGCTACCAGTTGTATAGCAGTTTTGCCTATGGTTAGTTGCACCTGTATGGTCTCTGATGCTTCATGTGTTGCTACTAACCTGGAGGTGTGGGTGTCCTTGATGAATATGGACACTCCCCTCCTTTGTGGTTCGGCCCGGGTTTTGGGGCCGAAAAGCATGATATGAGGTATAGCCTGGTAGCGCTGGGGTGCTCTCAGGAGCCTTGAACCAGGTTTCAGTTACTGCACAGACGTCAATGTTCTCCATGCTGAGGAGTGCATCAAGTGCCTGCATCTTGAGATTTAGACTTCTGGCATTGAGCAGCATTACCCTTAGTTTTTTTCCATTTTTGTTTTCTAAGGAGGTGGGTTTGTCTTTTGAGCCTTGCCTAAAAAAGGCACTGTGGGGGTGGCAAGAACCTTAGCCAATATCCGGAAGCCCAGTGGAGACAGGTGTAAGCCATCCCTTGCGAAGCAGCGTGGCTTGTCCAACATGTCATCCCAGGCAGACAGACATTGGATCCCCTTAGAATGACACCAGTACTTGAGCCAATTGTTAAAGCTGATCATCTTGTCTTTGTATTGTGGTATCATTCTTGGTGAGGGCAAGATGCTGCTCAGGGTCAGGGTCATACCAGCCTGGGCTACATAATCGGAGAGCGCCTCTATGTCTCTTTTCATGTAGTCCAGGGAGGTACGTCTCAGGTCATTCACACCAGCATGGACTATGACGGAGTCATATTTGTACTTGCTTTGGAGTGACTTGAGTGCATGTGTTATGTGGCGGATCCTAGCTCCCGATAGACAGCTCACAGTCACCTTCTCCTTGTTCAGTCTGGTCAGCGGGACATCAGTGTGTCTGACTATAGAGTCACCTATTACTAGTGTATCAGGCAAGGTGTTTGGCCTTAAGGGCTGTGATTGGTTGACACACTGATTTATTGAAGTATGTGTTGCATGTGTTTTGTTTTGAGGTGGTGGATTTTTGGAAGTCTGCTTTGGGAGCCTCTGTTGTTTTGGTAAGTTTTTTATTAGAGCCTCCGAGTATGTCTTTGTTTTTTATGTGTTTGGTTTGCAGTTGTGGTAGGTCTATGTGGGACTGGGATTGTTGTATGTGTGGTTGCCATCTCCTCCTGTCTGGTCATGCCAGCCCTGAGTTGAGAGAGTTCAGCCTCCAGTTTGGCTATATAGTTGCATCTCTCACATGTATTTGTGTTTGTTGGGAGGAGGAGAGGGTTGTCTGTGTACATGAGACAATTGTAGCATTGTCTCAAGATACCCAGATTGACCAGCTGAATTGGAGACGACGCCAGTAATCTACCACTCGACATGCTAGAACAGTATAAGGGAGTCCTGTACCTTTAAGGGAAGTGGATATTCACAGGGGTGGTAAGTAGATGTAGTGCTTTACTTAGTACGAGAGTGCTTACTTAGTAGAGAAGTATTGAGAACAAGTGCTAGGCTTATAATATAGTGAGTAGTCTGGTTATACTAAGAGTAGAGCTTCCTTAAGGGAAAATTTGAAGAGCAGACTTGGCAGAGCCAGAAAAAGTTTAACCTTGTTTAACCGCGCAAAGCCGTGCAAACGCGGATTTTAAACAGTGAACTACAAAAGAGCTAGAAATGGTCCAAAACAACCAATTACTACTGCTTCTTGTGCTGAGGTCACTTCCTACAGGGACAGATAGGCTGCTCAAGGCTCCCCACTCCCACTGGTGAGCAAAGAAACTTCCTTCTATCCAAGTAAGGTAATGGACAACACAGGAACTACACCACAGCCCAGAATACAGCAATGCCTGTAAACTGGTCTAAACTAGTCGAGGAGAGGCAGGAAAACAAGGATTATTTTTTTGTTTTTTTGTTTTTTTGGTAGAAACACACAGAAAATGCAGGAACAGTGATAAATTAGATACACAGGCTAGCACACTTTAGTGGGCAGCCTCCACAGTTAAATTAAACAAACAAACAAACAAACTTTCGATCAAATTCGACTAAAATGTAACTTTAAGGGCAGATTTTAAAATAATGCAGCAAACAGTTAAAAACAGTTCAAGCTAGTTCAGGGTAAGCTACAGAAGCTATTCCAAGTGAAAAAAAAGCAAAGATACTTAAATCCAGAAAGTAGTCGCTTTTCTGAGTTCCCTGCTGCTAGGACCACTCTGCAGAACCACGAGGATCTTGTCTGAGCAGTATAGCCAGAAAAAAAGCCCAGAGGCGGATTTTAAACAGTGAACTACAAAAGAGCTAGAAATGGTCCAAAACAACCAATTACTACAGCTTCTTGTGCTGAGGTCACTTCCTACAGGGACAGATAGGCTGCTCAAGGCTCCCCACTCCCACTGGTGAGCAAAGAAACTTCCTTCTATCCAAGTAAGGTAATGGACAACACAGGAACTACACCACAGCCCAGAATACAGCAATGCCTGTAAACTGGTCTAAACTAGTCGAGGAGAGGCGGGCATTGACGAAAGCGCTTAATAATTATCTGTAATAAACTAACTTCTGAGGACTCACAACGCTATTGGTCTTTTTTGGTTAATTTGTTCGTGGTTGAGCACTATTGCACCACCTTTTTGGTTTGATGGTCTGTTTTAATTAGGTAACCAAGTTTGTGTCTTGCTTCCCTAATGGCACCAGTTGAAAAAATGGAAACAGAATAGAAATAGAAAACCTCTTCCAACAGACCAATGGCTACATTTAAATACATATTTTGATTAAACAATTTCTGCCATTACTTCATCAGAGTCTGTAACAGAAAGACAAACCTCTCACTGGTTGTTTTTGGCTCTATCAGGCATATCAACTTCTGAACAACAACAACAAAATAGTTACAAATACTACTTTAGTAACAGTTTGACGCAAATAAAACACAAGCATGGTGAAAAAAAATATTTTGGGTCTCCAGGGATTGCTAGCACATTCTGTGCCAAAATCCATGAAAAAAGAGACATTTAATTGGAAAAAGTAATTTCCTTAGATTTATAGGCTCTGCCTCTTTTTTGTTGGTGACACCAAAAGGAAAACAGATAGAAAACCACTTATGCTGCCCACCTGCAGGTTTTGGCACACCTAAATGGACCAAATTCTCAAAAAAAAATAACAATATAAGTTCCACTTTGTTTCCATCAAAGTGAAATAAAACCAATTTTGGCAAGAAATAAATGATTCTGGTTAAGGCTATTACTTAAATATAAAGTAAAATTCATTATAAAATCACAGCAATCAAAAACTCTGAGTCAACACCCTCTAAGCATTCACTCAAAATAATGTAAAGTGGGTGAAGGCAACTTCACAAGTCATTTGAAGAACATAGAAGTTATGTTCTTACCATAACGTTCCATGTTAGTTGTCTTCTTCTCGCCTTCTTCTTGCTGGATGGGTTCGGAGCCGACCTCGGCTCCGACTCGGCCACTCTAAAGCTCGAGAGTTGGTTCCACCGGCTCGAGGCTCCCCTTATATCCCACAATGCTAGGCGAGAGTTACCTCAGATCTCGTTTGTAAGCTAACCCCAGCTTATAACAGAAACAGTATAACTGTAAAAACAGAATCCACCTCTAACAACAGGAAGAAGAAGGGTGACCTACATCCTGAAACAAGAAATATGCATAATAGCATATAGCTAAGAAAGAGGTGGTAGAAAGAGAGGTCACGATCACAACTCCTCTAGGTCTGTCCAGGCCAGGGGGAAGGAGGGTGGGGCGCAAGAAGAAGGCGAGAAGAAGACAACTAACATGGAACGTTATGGTAAGAACATAACTTCTATATGTTAAGTTGTCTATCTCGCCTTCATTCTTGCTGGATGGGACCGCGTCCCTAGCACCTTGTCCCGGGTGGCCTAACGGAACAGACTCCTGAGAACTGTGGAACCAAAATTAGCTCTATGCCTAGAAGCTAAATCCAACTTATAATGGGAAATAAAAGTGTGAGGAGTAGCCCAAGTAGCCGCTGCACAAATGGTGTCAATAGGCAGTCTGTCTTGGAAGGCTAGAGAAGTAGCCAAAGCTCTGGTGGAATGGGCCTTAGGCTTATTAGGCAGTTTTTGGTGTCTAATCTCATAAACAAGGGTAATCAGAGATGTTAGCCATTTGGATAAAGATACCTTTGAAACTGGAAGTCCCTTTCTGCTTTCCGCATAGGAGACAAACAGTTGATCAGATTTTCTGAATTGTTTCGTCCTGTCCAAGTAGTACCTTAATTGACGATGAACATCCAGACAGTGTAATTTTTGTTCAGACCTATTTGAATACTCGGGAAAAAGACAGGAGGTCAATGCACTGGTTTAGATTTGATGTTGAAACCACCTTAGGCAAAAGGACGGGTTAGTTCGTAAGGAAACTCTGTCCTTATGGAACACAAGGTAAGGAGAACGACAACTGAGTGCTTGAAGTTCTGAAATTCTTCTAGCTGATGTGATAGCCACCAGAAAGAGAGTTTTCCATGATAATAACTTTAAGGAACATGAAGCTGCAGGTTCGAAAGGGGAAAGAATCAAAGAAGCAAGAACTAAATTTAGGTTCCAAGGAGAGGGAGGATTTCTTACAGGAGGTCTGAGAAGAAAAACTCCTTTCAAAAAGGCTTTGCAGAGTTTGTGGGACATTAGGGCAGATTCAGAAATACCCACATGGAAATTAGAAATAGCTGCCAATTGAACCTTAAGAGTAGATGGAGATGAACCTGCATGGAAAAGTTCAGCAAGAAAATCAAGGACTAATTGGATGGAAGCGGTGAAAGGATCTATGTCCTTTCCTTGTGCCCAATATGAAAAGCGCTTCCACTTACTCAAATAAATCTTTCGAGTGGAAGATTTATGGGAAGCTATCAAAATATCTCTAACAGAGTGAGATAGTTGAGGAAGCCTGGCTACGGTTGGAAGTGGAGGAACCAAGCAGTGAGGTTCAGAGAGGGGAGGGAGCGATGAAACTGACCCGACTGATGGATCAAAAGATCTGGAACTAGGTCCAGATTCCACGGTCGCTCAAAAGAAATCGATGTAGAAAGGGGAACCACACTTGCCGAGGCCAGTAAGGAGCAATGAGGATCAATGAGGCCTTCTGAGCGATAGCTTTCTGTATTACTTGAGAGATCAGTGGGAAAGGAGGAAATGCATACAGAAGTCCCGGGCCAAACTTGGACTAGCGTCCCTGCTGGGTTGGCCTGGTAAAGGGAATAGAGTGAAGTATTCTCTGCACTTGCTGTTTTGGGGAGTAGCAAAAAGATCGCAGCAAGGCTGACCCCACTTGAGAAAAATCTCTCTCACTACAGAGTCTTTCAGAGACCACTCGTGAGGCATGAGAATAGCTCTGCTCAACTTGTCCGCAATGTGATTGGACTTCCGGGATGTGCGTTGCTATCAGAAACGCTGAGAAGAAATCGCCCATTGCCACAGTCTGAGTGCTTCTCGACACAGGGGTATGATCTGGTTCCGCCTTGTTTGTTGATGTACCACACTACAGACATATTGTCTGTGTGGATTGCAATCGCTCCCAAAGCAAGAGAGTCTTGAAGGGCTTGCAACGCTAAAAGCACTGCTCTCATCTCCAGAACATTTATGTGCAAGTGGCATTCGTTTGGTTGCCATGTGCCCTGGACTGTCCTGCCCTGATAATGCCCCCCCCACCCGATCAGGGAGGCATCCGTTGTCAGAGTAGCAACCGGAGGAGGTGGAACAAATGGTCTCCCCAACAGGAGCTGGGGGGAAGACATCCACCACATGAGATGCTTTTGCACTTGCGTGATCATAATGGTGTGAGACATTGGAAGTTCCTGGTATGACCATTGAGTAAAAGCATCCACTGAAGTATCCGCATGTGGTATCTGGCCAATGGAAGGAGAGGTATGGCCGCTGCCATGATTCCCAACACCTTTAGAACTAACCTGGCTTTGGCTCTGTTGTTGTTGAGAAGTAGTGATACTAATTTTTGAATGTCTGATATCCTTTGGTTCGTTAGTGTTGCAGACATGTTTACAGTATCTAAATTTGCCTATGTAGGTAATAGTACGACAAGGCGACAAAACAGACTTTTCGCAATTTATTGAGATACCCAGTTTTTGACAGACACGAAAAGTGTAATTTCTGGCCATCAGAAGGAGATGCTTGGTGGGAGCTGTGAGGAGCCAGTCGTCCAAATATGGAAACACCTGGAATCCTTGTCGTCTCAGGTGAGAAGCTACCACTGCCATGCATTTGGTAAACACCCGGGGGCAGTGGTGAGACCAAAGGGCAGGGCCCTGAATTGAAAATGACTGGTTCCCAGCCTGAAGCGGAGGAACCTTCTGGAGCGCCTGTTCATTTTTATGTGATAGTACGCGTCCTGAAGGTCTATAGAGCACATCCAGTTTCCTTTCCCCAATAGGGGAAGAATGGATTGCAGCGTGACCATCCGAAATCTTGTTTTCTTGACCGATCTGTTCAAGATACTGAGATCCAAAATTGGTCTCCAGTCCCCTGTTTTCTTTGGAACTAAAAAGAACCTTGAGTAGATTCCGGATCCTAGTTGGTCTGCTGGCACTGGCTGAATAGCTCTTTTTGCAAGCAGCTTTGAAATTTCCAAAGCTGCTATATCCCTTTGAGCGGGTGGAACATCTGGAAGGGATTTTTTTGACTGATTTGGAAAACGAAGAAAGGGAATAGAATAACCTTCGGAAATGATGGACTGTACCCATTTGTCTTGTGTCAAGGATAGCCAGGCTTCTGGGTACAGTGACAATCTTCCCCCGACTGCCTCCGAAGATGGGCAGTCGGGCAACACCTCAGGGATGCTGAAAGGGCTTATCGGAGGACGTTTCTCGATTGCCCTGGTTCTGCGGACCCCCTCTGCCTCTAGGGCGACGTCTACCATTGTTGTTCCCCCCTCTGCCTCTGGCGGGGAACCGACTCTTTTCGTCAGGCGAAGTCCCTTGAGATTGTTTACGGAACCACATCTTTCCCCCCTTCTGGCCTTTGGGGTAAGGCCTAGAAGGAGTAGAAAAACGGACTCCGACGGCAGAAAGGGTCTTGCCATCAGTCTCGCACCTAGTCAGGGTCTCTTTCACTTGTGGACCAAAAAGAGATGATCCATCAAAAGGGGAGTTCGTGAAAGACATCTTGAAAGGTTCCGCAAAATTGCATAGCCGCATCCAGGCGTGCCTACTTAAGGTTCCCCCTGTTCCTGCGGCTCTACTCGCTCCATCGGCCGCATAAGAGAGGAGGCGCATGGAGGAGTTGGAAATAGAATTAAGGA
The DNA here is from genome assembly GCF_019279795.1 of Protopterus annectens. Classification (NCBI taxonomy): domain Eukaryota; kingdom Metazoa; phylum Chordata; order Ceratodontiformes; family Protopteridae; genus Protopterus; species Protopterus annectens. The sequence continues at coordinate 1,792,033,770 of NC_056743.1, forward strand.
TAGCCAGCTGCGTGTTCATTTTCTCTTGGAAACCCGCAGCTGTAGGGTCCTTCAGCATTTCACTCGCTTCTTTGATCAAGTCCCTTTGAAGACGAGTGAAATGGCACAGGTAATTCAGCGAACGCATAGTAAATGTCGCTGAGGAGAACATCCGCTTCCCGTACCTATCCATGGACCTAGATTCCTTGTTAGGTGGATGGACAGGCACTGAAGGATCGGCCAGTTCCTTCTTTGTGGCTGCAGCTACCACCATAGCATCCACAGAGACTCCTTTTGATAAAAATTCCTTGTCTGATGGAGCTGTGATGAATTTGGAGGGTCTCCTGGGAGTGGGGTCCACTGAATCAGGAGCCGTCCATGCCTTTTTAGCAACCACCTGCATGAGGGGGTCAAGGGGGACACCCAGGAGGTGGAAGGGCGAGAGCCAAACGCCTCAAGATACACAGATTCGTCCTCCGAAGGGTTGAGGGCTGGCCAATTTCCCTCTGTTTAAGGATCTCCAGAATGTCTGCAAATGAGACATCTTCAGAAGGGGAACGGGGAACCCTCAGAATCATCCAGATCTGTGTCCGGCGTGATAGACTCAGGTGAGTCAATGTGCTTCCTCTTGCACTTCCTCTTCCGAGGGGCTCTTCTGCCAAATCAGGAGAGGCCTCGAAGAGGATGAAATCCCAAAGGGAGCTCCTGAGGAGTTGGCTCTCTGCGGTCCGGGATGAGGGAGTGAGTCGACTTACCCTGAGGCAGCATAGAGGGAGGGGCTGACGGAGCCGACTGTGGAGTAGAGCCAGGCTCTAACACACTCCGCATGACCTCGAAAGCACCCTGTCAGGCAGAGCCAGAGGTCCCCGCTCCGAGGAGCTAAGGACCCCCTCGGCACCGACAGTGATGGCTCCGAGGCCGATGTCGGAGCCGAACTCACCAGCGCGGCACCGAGAGGAGAGGGGGTCGGACAAGGGTCCGATGCCACTCACCCCTCGGAGCCGACGAGGGAAGTCCGCGCCGAGATTCCTCCATGGAAGAAACGGAGCTGACGACGGGCCGAAGACAATTGTCTGGGCTCCGAGGTGACCACAGTCTCGGTTCCGACACGACCCGGCTCCGAACTCAAGAGAGTCGAAGGAGGAAGGAGTTGATGGACCGGGGCAGGCACCGACTGATGAGTCAGGCTCTGAAGCATCTGGGCTAGTGCCTCGGACTTGAGTAGTCGACTCACCACCCTCTGAAGGTCATGATCGGACAGCCTCGATGACCTAGAGGAATGAGACCTTTGGCTCCGTTCAGACAGCAGGGGAGATCCTGGAGCCGAATGAACGGAGCCAAGAGAAGGTGACCTAGACCTCTTTCTGGTTGTCGGCTCAAGATCTTGTCGGAGCCGACACGGGTACTCGATAACCTCGGCTCCGGCCGGAGCCGAAGCCACAGAAACTGTGGACTGAGTCTTATCGGCTCCAGCCGGAGCCGATAAAGGCAAAGGTTGAACAACCTGAGGTCTCGGCTCAGAAGCCGGAGCCAAGACCTCGATGCCTTGGAGGGCTTCCCTGTTGAGACAGACAGGGAATCCTCTGGCTTCAACAAGCCTCTCAAAATAAGCTTGTTTTTTCTTTCCTGCAGGACCCTGGGGCTGAAGCCATGGCAGACAGCACAGGAGTCCTGCAGGTGCAAAGGCCCCAGACAATAGACACAAGAAGTGTGAGCGTCTGTCAGAGACATTTTCTGACAGCACGCATCACACTTCTTGAATCCGGAGACCTTTGCTTCTTTAGACATAGCCTAACTGGTGAACACAAACACACACTCAAACACACCAGTTATACCCTGTCAGAATAACAACTTTAGTAAAAATACTAAAAAATAAAGTACAATAAACAGTAGTACACTACACAAACACTCCCTAGGGAAGGGAAGGCCTAAGGCCCAAGGGAAGAACTAAAAGTTCTTTTAACAAGAAACGGGAAAAATTAGGTTCGGGGATAAAGTTCAATGAACTACACTAATTTAAGAATAATTAAACTAAAAAAGGGGTAAAAAGAGTAACTTTTTATAGAAAAAGCTAAAACTCACCAGGAACCGGTAGAACAACCAACCTCGAAGCTGTAGCGGCAAACGAGATCTGAGGTAACTCTCGCCTAGCATTGTGGGATATAAGGGGAGCCTCGAGCCGGTGGAACCAACTCTCGAGCTTTAGAGTGGCCGAGTCGGAGCCGAGGTCGGCTCCGAACCCATCCAGCAAGAATGAAGGCGAGATAGACAACTTAACATCAATTGTTTTTTAACAATCCTCAGACTTACAACTATCACCACATTATAAAATATGAGATCAGCTTCACTATTCACTTGATACAATAACAATATTCCATCCAACACTAGAAAACTCCCAGTCTTACTAACACAGATCATCAATGGTATTCACAGTACTTCTGCCAAGCAAGTGTTATCTCCATCCACCATGGTCTGACTTACATTAAATTACCATATTAAACAAACTTGGCCTATGGTCCCTCTACGTGCAAGTAGCAAATAAACAGAATAAAGGTTCAGAAGCTCCACTTAAGACTGCCCTTCTCAGATTCCTATTAGTCACAGCAAGCCATAGGTTCATAGGTGTTTATTAGATTAATGACCACAAGGACCTTTTTAAGCCTAGTCATGCATCCAAAATCTCTGGCAAGTTCTGATACCCCTTATAAGTGCAAGCAGGGGGTTGGGAGGCGAAATATTTACAAACAGGGCCCTGGGAGATGAACTATTTACAGACTGCCTGTGTCCATTATAGGTTCATAGGTTCATAGGTTGGTACTAGGCTATCAGCCTTAGGGCCTATACAAGCCTAGCCATAGCAATTCCCTGGATATTTCTTCCCACAATATTTACTTCCTTGGACCCCTGTCTAGCAGGGCGACTGATGTGATCCCCGGGGTGAATTTCCTATCTCCCATCCAATCATCAAGGTTCCTTTTGAAGAGGGCCAAGATCTGCTTGACATGTATGGGCAGTCTATTCCAGAGTATGGGGAGTCTCTGGGTCAGAAACCTATCCCTCCAGCATGTTTTGTTCATTGTGATGACAAGGTGTGGCTCTGAGGGATTGGGATTTCTTTAAGTGAAGCATGTCCAACTGCTAAGGGTTTGACATGGCCTTGTATGTTAAGCAGAGATCATCTCTGAGTAGACGATATGTCACAGAGTATAGCTGGAGTTTTTTTAGACGATCAGCATAGGGCATCTGCTTTAGGCTTGTGATTCTTTTAGTGAGGTATTTCTGCGGCCTTTCCAGCTGTTGCAGATGTCTTGTGAGATACATACCAAATGGGGGCATTGTACTCTATAATGGGTCTAATGAGAGATGAGTACAGCGGGACAATGACCTCCTTTTTTCTGGATGAAAAGTCTTTAGTGATGAGGTGTGCCACATAGAAGGATTTCCTGACTGTTGTGGCAATGTGGTTATCGAAGGTGAGACCACTGTCCACCTGTGTCCCTAAGTCTCTCATCACACTTTTGGTGTTTAGTGTACTGCCACCTATGTGGTAATTCACAGGTACGTCTTTTTTTCCCAAAGGGGATAACTATACATTTCTTGGTATTAAGCTTGAGCCCATGGCTCTGGCACCAAGCATCTGTTTCTGTAAGGCCCTTTTGTAGAATATCCACATCATTTGGGGATTCAATAATGGCTCCCAGTTTGCAATCATCTGTGAACTTTGTTAGCCAGCGTCCCTTAGTGTTGGCCTGTACTTCACAGAAGACAAGAGGTGCCAAATCAGGGATGAACTTCCTGTTCCCATCCAACTGTCCAAGTTACACTTGAACTGGGTTATGGAAGAACTCTGCTTCACATGGATGGGGAGCCATTTCCAAAGAAGGGGTAGTCTCTGGGATAAATACCTGTCTCTCTCCAGCATGTCCTATTTATATTATAGGCAAGGTTTAAGTCTTTAGAATGGGTAATTCTGGTGCTGTTTATTTTGCGAATATGCAGGTCCATCAGAGTGGGGTCTGACAATGCCTTGTCAAGGAAAGGAAAGGTGCAAGCAAAAAATACCCCAATTGTACCACACTGAAAAAAGTGCAGAAAATTTGCCCTTCAAAGTTGCAACACTTATTTTAGTTTCTTTAGAGATGAAACACAAATGGAAGCATCAGATTACTGTGCTGCCATACCTGAGGTATCCCAAGTCTTCAATTATTTATGCAACATTTCCAATAAATATCTGTGGCACTGCTGAAATACCAAATGAAAGTTTAAGAAATGTGTAACGTCCCAGTCTTTTTTTTTAAGTTGACATAGTTGGGAGCTTTGTTTAACTAGCATGATCTGCCAGAATCAATGGTCTTCATGTTATACTAAAAATAGCTTAGCATTTCACATTGTTCAGACTGTTTTCTCAACTGTATGCCAAGGATAATGTTATTTCTTACTCTTTGACTTCCCAGATGGTTGCATACTGATCAGCAGCTTAAATTCAGCTCTCCCAGTGTGAAAGCAGAAACTGAGAAAAAGGAAAAAGAAAGAAAATCAACCAGAAAATGTGAAGAGAAAACACTGTCTGGGAAGGATTCTGCAGCTGTTCAGCAAAAAGCATTTCAAGGACTACCATGGACTTGAACCAGATTATACTGTTGTGAGAAAGACATGAATGTCTGATCTTTTCTTTTCCTGTAACCAAGTTTGTCTGTTTAACAGTGAATAGTGAATTGTGAAACTTAGTAAATTCATGGTCTTTAGCTAATTTCTTCAGCTCTGTAACAAGTATCTATGTGTTGCATTGAGACTCAAATCCTTGTAATGAATAAAAAAGTTTTTTCAGTTTATGAGTCAATTCCTGAATTTTTCTATTATAACTGCTATTTTGAGTTTCTCCTCTTCTTGAAAGGCAGAAATATTGAATACCTTCAAGGCTTCCTCTTTGGTGGCAAGACACATTACACCTTTACATATGCCTTGGCTATTTTATTCACAGTGATGAATAAATTGATTTTTGATCCACACCATTCAGTTTTCTCCTAAACTGTCTTACAGTGAAAAAAATCCACAGGATTACAACTAGGTCTTCTTTCCATGAAGAAAAGAAGATACCACTAGGGCTTAACATGAATTAGACCAGTGGGAAGCCTCTACTGTTAAATCTGCTTTGTATGAACAAATGTATTTGTAAATATTTGTAAATATTGACTAATGTTTTTCTTAATTTTTTTTTAAATTCCTATTGTATATTGAAATTTGTAATACTATGTTCTTCACCTATATTATTGTATCACTTAATTGCTTATGATTTGTTTAAATTGTATAATTGTCTTTTATGGAGCTTTTCTCCCCGGGACTCGATTGGAAATGTGCTCATCTTGGCTCAATGGACTATCCTGGTAAACAAACTGTAAAATAAATAAATAAAAAACAAACAAAAATGCATTGTGCAAATTGTATTTCTGTACTTCTGATTGCACAAGTCTTTGGTACTTACAAGGAATACTGACATTGTGGATTTGGTTACAGATCTCCAAAATGTCTTTCTCTGTGACTGCCAGCTGACAAAGTGTGAGACCACATGGTATGCACTTACTATTTTATCAACAGTTTTAATCTCTTACAGCGGTAGTACTACATATTACAGATTCCCACAAAGCATGTATTCATTTTTCAGTTCAGATTGGAAATGTATGCTATATTAACTATATGTCATAAGATCTTTAACATCCACTTGAACTACCTGTGACTTAGGAAGTTAGCACCTCAGTTTAATGTTTCATCTAAATGATGATGCAGCAAGACTGCAGCATTGCTCCCCAAGTTGCACAATGCAGTGAGTCAAAAATAGAATGCAAACCCAGATTCCTTTTGTGGTGACAGAACTCACAGCCTTCTGATATTAGATATCAAGATGATATGTTCATGTTGTGGTCAGGCATTGCCACTGATTTTTTTTTTGAATACTTGGAGCAGACCACGGATTTTCTTAGGTTCTCCTGTTTCTTCACTGAATATTATTCATTACTTGGATGAGTTTGAAAGACATGCGTAAATGGGCGTGCCTTAGTTGAATGTTGAACGTCGAGCTGGTACCTCAGAGTTTGTGAAAATCTACTGCCAATCATTAGCGGACCGGAGTTCCGCTGTGGCAACCCCTAACCGGGAAAAGCCGAAAGACAAACAACAACAACAACTTGGATGAGTACATCTTAAAGACAAAGTGTCCCATTGTTTTCAGTCTTCCTTATAGAGCAAAAAAAAAAAAAAAAAACTTTCTAATGCCTACTTCCACTATACCAGCTGCCATCCTTTTTACCAGAAACACAATCTTGTGAAATAACAAATAATAAGACTTTCCTGGATTATTTCCTTGTATAGTGTATTTTCAGAAAAAAATGTCTTATTCTTAAAAACATGCTTATCAACATACAGTGCAAAGTTCAGCATAGTAGGTAAGATCGCAGTTGCAATTATTAGTGGTAGAAGTTGGATCTACAAACCCCTTCTGAAAGACTTAGGGTTCACTATGAAGAAACACTGCAGTGTTCAAGCTAGGATCTCTAACTCTTTTATTACATCTTTTTCAGTGGATGCAGGACATATCTGTAAAACTGTAAAATCCATCTGGGAAAAGCTATGTCCTTGAACCTCATGCAGACCTTAGTTGTTGAGCCAAAAGTTGTTTTAGAAGGGCATGCACTATTATTAAGACCAAAACAGATAGCTTATAATGGAAAAATTTTTGAATGTGGGATGTGCAGACAATGTATAGATATTTATGACACAAAAAGAAGTTATGTACTTACCATAATGTTCCATCTGTGTTGTCCATTTTCATCCTTAATGTATGGGTTCGGATCCAATATTGGAACCTACTCAGCTGTTATTAAAACTGGCGCTGACCAAAAACTCTCAAGCTTCACCTCTACCCATAATCCCTCTCTCCCAAATACATCAGATTGAGTTTGCAAATTAGAAATAGAGTGATAGATAAAGAAACCTCAATAGAAGCCATATTTGCTATGCCTTAAAAATTACTACAAAACCTAAGTATATTATCCATCTATCCATCCTCAACCCCTTTTCCCATATTGCACATGGGGTCGGGGTGTAAGTATATTATCCGTTCCACCAAAAAACCTTGAAAGGCTGGAGGTTGGAGGGAGAAGAGTCAAGGATAAATAAAAATGGGCAGCACAGATGCAATGTTATGGTAAGTACATAACTTCTTTATCTGATGTTGTCAAATTTAATTTTATCCTTGTTGTATGGGACAGAGTCCCCAGATACCTTTGATCTTGGGTAGAATCACAGAAGGATATTCCTGAGCACTACTTAACCAAAGGATGCTCTTCCTATAGAGACCAGATCCAATCTGTAATGAGTAATAAACATATGGGGAGAAGCCCAAGTAGCTACTGCACATATATCATCCATTAAAGCTCTAGATTGAAAAAACGCTGAAGTAGCTGCAGATCTTACAGAATGTGCTTTAACAGGTCTGGGCAAAGTAATATTCCTTCTGTCATAGATAAGGGAAATACAATCCTTAAGCCATTTTGCTGACTGGATTTACCAAAATTAGTACTTGAAAAGGAGACAGACAGTTGGTCAGATTTTCCCATGTCTTTTGTCCCATAAATGTAAAAAACATAATTGTCTGTGAACATCTAGCAAATGCAGACAGTATTTGCCTCTGTTTGAAAAAGTTGTAAAGAATACTGGCAAATTCATTATCTGATTAATGTTAGACTCTGATACCACTTTTGGTAGGAAGGTGGGATTTGTTCATAAGGAGACTCTGTCCTTATGAAAGATCAGGTAAGGTGGTTTACATGATAAAGCCTGAATTTTAGATATTCTTCTAGCAGAGGCTATTGCTAACAAAAACAATGTTTTCCATGACAAACATTTCCAATCACAGTCTGCAAAAGGCTCAAAGGGAGAATGTACAATAGTTTGCAATACCAGGTTTAGGTCCCATGATGGAGTACAATCTTTGAAAGGAGGTTTCAGCAAATTATCCCTTTTAGAATTGACTTACAGAGTCTATGAGAAGCCAATGAACATTCTTCCAAACCATCATGGAAATTTAAAATTGCTGCTAGCTGTATTCTAATGGTTGGTTGAAAAGAGAGGCTAAAAATTCTACAATATTATCAACAGAAGCAGAAAATGGATCAATATCCCTTTTATTAGCCCAAATATTAAATATTTTTCCATTTACTATTGTATAATTTCCATGTGGAAGGTTTATGAGAGGCTAGGAGAATTTGGCATACTGGGGATGAAAGACTGAAATGCACGGCCACTAGTGGAACTGGAGGAACCATGCTATCAGCTTTAGGTTCAGAATGTCCAGATGAACTAGCCCATCTGGGTGGGACAGAAGGTCTGGAACTGGGTCCAGAGTCCATGGTCATTGAATTAGATAAGGCCAAAGAAGGGGGAAGCACATCTATCAAGGGCAAAATGGATTAATGAGGATCACTCTTCTCTTCAACTTGAGTGCCTTCTGTAAGAATTTTGGGAGGAGCCCAGAGGGCCAAGTGTGGAGAAGAGCATCTCTTCATGACTTCCCTGGAAAGGGATTCAGGGCAAAGTAGCTACTGCACTTGTTGTTTATGGGGGAGGGGAACACATCACAGCAAGGCTGGCCCCATTGACAGAATATCTTTTCCGTCACTTTTGGATTGAGAGACCACTCGTGAGGCTGAAGAATGCATCTGCTCAGTTTGTCTGCTATCACAACGGAACTCCCTGGAATATCAGAAAGTGGTTGGAAGAGATCACCCATTGCCACACTCTGAGTGATTCTCGACAAAGGGGATAAGACTTGGTTCCTCCCTGTTTGTTGATGTACCAAACCACTGACATGTTGTCTGCTTGAATCACAATTGTTCCCACAGAAAGAGCAGACTGAAAGGCTTGTAATGCTAACAAAACTGTTTTTAGTTCCGGAACATTGATATGTAAGTTGGTCTCTGTAGGGAAGCAAGTGCCTTGGACAGTATTGCCCAGAAAATGCCCCCCCACCCCCCACCCCATCTGGGAGGCATCCGTGGTCACTATGGGCTTGAGCTCTGGAAAGATGAAGGGGTGACCCAGAAGAATTTCCTTGCAGTGGACCCACCACGCTAGATCCTTTCTGCAAAGATTGGTGATCAGAATCTGATGTGACATAGGATGATATAGTACCGACCATTGAGAGGCTAGTAGTCATTGTAGAATTCTCATATGATATCTGGCTAGGGGAGCTTAAGATACTGTCACTGCCATAGAACCTAGGGCCTACAAAACAAGGCAAGTGGGAGCTTTCTTGCTGTGTATTATTTTTTGAACTTGGACTATGATTTTCTGAAGTTTCATTGGGGGAAGGGATGCTATGGTTGTATCTGTGTTCAGCATTGCCACTAGAAATCCCAAGCTCTGAGTTAGCGATAGTTGGGATTTTTCTTGATTGATAGTTACTCCTAAGTATGCACAGGTTTAGAGAACATAGTCCCTTGCTTGTATTAGTCGATGCCTGGTCGGGGAGGTAATCAGCCAGTCGTCCAAGTATGGAAACACTCGGAATCCTTGCAGTCTCAAGTGAGGTTTTACTGCTACTATACATTTGGTGAACACCCTGGGGACTATGGTGAGACACAAGAATAATGCCCTGAAATGGTAATGACTGGCTCCCAGATGGAAGTGGAGGAACCTTCTAGAGTGCTTATCCTTTTTTATATGGTAATATACATCCTGAAGATATAACAAGCACATCCAGTTGTCTCTTCCTAAAAACGGAAGAATGGACTGCACTGTGAACATCTGGAATTTCACTTGCTGAAATGATTTGTTCAACACACTGAGATCCAGAATTGGTCTCCTGTCCCGTCTTTTTTGGTACTAAAAAGAATTTTGAGTAAACTCTGGATCCTCTGTTCTGGTGGGACTTCTTGGATGACTCTTTTGTCTAGCAGTTTTTGAATTTCTAGAACTGTTTCATCCCTCTGACTGGGTGGAATCTCAGTGATTTTTTTGCATATGGGGAAAAATGGGAAAAGGGTATGGTATTAACCTCTGGATATGATCCATTGCACCCAAGAGTTTTATATTATATTAGGCCAGGCATTTTGGTGCAAGGATAAGCATCACCCAACTGCCTCAGGAGAAGGACAATCGGGCCTTCATTCAGGAACAGTGAAGGGGCTTACTAGGGAAGGAGTCCCTGAAGCCCTGGTTCTACGGCCCACTTCTGCTGCATGGGTGGTGTCTTCCATTACAGTTCCCCTCTTTGTCCCTGGGGGAACTGCTTCCACGTGTGTCCTGCAAAGGCCCTTGGGACTTTTTTAAATCACATCTTTCCACCGCTCCTCTGATTCCTAGAAAAGGATCTTTGGGTAGTAGGAAAATGTATGCCCAGAGCAGAAAGTGTCTTACCATCCTTCTCACATCTGGATAAAGCCTCTCTCACTTTTAGGTCAAACAAAAATGATCCATCAAAAGTTGCACTGATGAATGAAGACTTCAATGGTTTCACGAAGTCACATAGGTGCATCCAGGTGTGTCTTCTTATGGCTACACCTGAACCCACTGCTCTGAAGATCCCTTCGGCTGCATGCGCAATAAGCCTCATGGACGAGTTTGACACAGACTCCAGGGTGGCCAACTGGGAAGTAACCTTCTCTTGGACTCCATCAGTAACCACTCCTGTCAGGGTATCTGACAACTCCTTGATCAGATCCCTTTGAAGTCTGGTGAAATGTGCCAGGAAATTCAAAGACCTTAAGGCAAAGGCTGATGAAGCATAAACTCACTTCCCAAATCTCTCCATTGCCCGAGACTCTCTGTTGGGTGGATGGATAGATAAACTCTCCTCAGCGAGTTCCTTTATTGTGGTAGCCACTATGACTATGGTATGTACTGCTAAACCTTTAGTCCAAAATTCCTTATCTTCGGGAGCAGATAAAATGTTGTCCAGTCTCTTGGGGATGGGTACAATGGTATCTGAAACTTTCCAAGTCCACTGGAAAATCAAGTGAATGAGTTCATCAGTGGGCAGGATCACCCAAGAGGTAGGTGGGTGGGTGCCAAAAGCCTGCAGGTAAACTGATTCTTCTGAGGAAGGGTTTTGGGACTTCCAGCCACCCCTCTGTTTCAAGATTTCTAGGATGTTTCCGGAGGGGACATCATCAGGGGATGACCTTGGGGACCCTTCCATTCATCAAAATCAGTGTCTTCTATGACTGATTCCTGTGGGGAATCTACATGCTTCCTCTTGCACTTCTTCTTCTGAAGAACCTCTTCAGGGGGATGGTCTGGACAGGTATCATAAAATGAAAAAATTTGTATCTGAGCTTCCTTAGGTTTCAGCACTCGCTGTCCCAGTGGAGAGACTGGTTGAATAACTGGGCATGAGGATAGTGTCTGCTCCGAGGTGGAAGGACCCAACTGAGCCACTGAAAGAGACAAGGCCCTCTCCATTGCTTCAAATGGTGGAACCCCTAAAGAATGGAAGGAGCCCATTACAGAGATAGACTGCTTCAGAACCGAGGTCACCCCATTCTGAGGAAATCATCCCCGGAACAGAAGCAGGAGCCAAACTAAATGTGCAAATGTTCCAAGGTTCATGGACGGCTCTAAAAAAAATGGAGTCGACCCTTGCCCCTTGGAGCCGATAGGGCAGATAGGCCCCAGGAGAAGTCTGGTTCCAATACAACCGAAGAACTCAAAGTATTGACTGGTTCCAAAGATACAGAAATCTCTGGAACCAGTATAGTCGGCACCAGACAACTCAGAACTGTAAACTACGAAACCTCGGTGGAAGTCAGAGGAGGAGTGGTTAAAGGGGTGAATGAATCCTTAGCTCCTAAACTCAAGGGAGTCGGAGCTGAAGGGAGTCATGTAAGACCTCTCACCCACAAAATTTTATTCATCAATCTCTCCACGTCTAACTCTGTAAGGCTTTTGATGGAACGAACCTAGGACAGAGAGAGGGATTTTGGTCTTTGAAGAAAGACCTCTGGAAGCTCGCCAACAAAGTGATCTACAGATGGTGAGTAACTTGTCCTGGGTAAAACGTCTTGCTGTGTAATGTCCAGAGTCTGCACCAACATAGTTTGTGCTGATAAAGAAGTAGAAGGCAAAGTCTCCTTTGCTGAAGTCTTCAGCATCAAGGGTTTTGCAACAGTAGTGGTAGTATTTGGGGTTTTGCCCGGTACTGAAGTCTTTAAGCAAGAGTCCTTCAGATCTGATGAACTTTTCAGAACTGAGGATTTATGTTTCTAAGGTGTTGATGCTGATGGGGAAGTAGGTGCTGACAAAGTCCTCTTTTTACTCTTCTCCAAGGAAGATGATGAAGAAGAGGATGAAATATCTGTTTTGCTTTTATCTGTAGCATCTATGGCTTCACCAAAGACAGAAGGCATGAAACCTTTCAAAATCAGTTAGTTTTTTCTCTCAATGAGTGCTCTGTGGCTAAAACCATGACAGATAATGCAGTCTTCCCATAAATGAACATGACCCAAACAATACACACGTAGTAGATGTAAGCCAGATAAGGGTATCTTGTGGCTGCACTTCTGGCATTTTTTACAGCCAGAAGGGGCCTTAGCTTTCTTAGCCATGATATACAAAATGGGAAGGAAGGCACACTCACACACATGGACAGCACTCACACAAAAGGAGAAAAATACAAAGGACAGAAAATGCTAAAGGTTGTTTTTTTTTTTTTTTTTTTTAATAGACACAGGACACAAACTTGTATGGAAAAGGGCTATCATTGATGATAGTGAAGAGATACACTAAAATGTAACAGAAAATGATAATATAAGGGTAGAGGAACAGCAAACAGTGAGAATTTAGAAGATTTTAGAATATTTTAACACAGAAAAAATAGCAACTAAGCTCGAGAGCTCTGATGAACACGTCTGTCCAGAAAAATGGCAAACAAGATCTAAGGTATTTGGGAGAGAGGGATTATGGGTATAGATGAAGCTTGAGTGTTTTTGGTCATTGCAAGCTGTAGTAATGGCCAAGTCAGTTCAGATATCAGAACCGAACCCATACGTCAAGGATAAAATGAAAATTGACAACAGCAGATCAAATGTCTCAATAAAATACTATCAAAATGTCTTGTCCTGGTAAATACAAATGCAACACCAGAGCAGTAGTATACCTTGCACAATGTCTTTCCTGCAATACATATTATGCTGGGATAAAAGAATGTTCCCTTAAAGAAAGGACTTAGGAGCATGTTGCATATATTTAGAAGGGGGATGTTAAGCATTCTCTTATTTGCACAAAATACAAGAAGCTTCTGTTTTTTGTTATTAGCAAAATGAATCCCTGATAATGCACACTTAAACAAGAATGCAACTCAAACTTAACACCACACAGATTCCAGAATTCAATGACAATGTTTCCATATTGTCAGTCTTGAAACTAAAATCTTTGGAATATTAACTCTAGATAGCTGTATATGTATACTATGTTACGTATACAATATCTTTTAAGTGTTTTATCACGTTAAAGGTTTTGTGCATGGTAACTTTACTTGCTGATTTTTAATTGGTTATTGTTGATCACATAACTGAGTCTTAGTTTTTAGAGAGATTGATAATGTTTTTAACAGATTTAATTCCATTTATTGCTGTAGAAGAAAAATGCTCAACTGTTTTTGGAATAAAGCACATTTTCTTGTAAAGACAAGTGGCAGAAGTTCCCCTGATTCTTATCCATCTCACACACCTCAGCTAATTAGCTTGGGGAACTTTGTTAATTGCTTTACTAAAGTACAAATCCAAAACTGTCAAATGCACTGGTTCCCACTATTAATGTCCCTAGTCACTCAGTCTTATCATCATAGTACTGTTTTTTTCTTTTTTTGCCCCCACTGTCTGTCATCAGCACCCCCCCCCCAAGTCAATCGAGCCATTTTTTCCTTATCATCAAGGTAATGGTCAGCTGAGAGAAGCCATCAGTTAAACAGCCATCAGAGGTGGTTTAAAGATTTTCTATGTTAATGTACCTATCCCTGCATGCACTGCTAAATGCTGGGAAGGGGTATGAAATGGGCTGACCACTGAAGGTATCCTCATACTTGTACTTCTTTCCGCATTTGATTTCCCTGGTCTCCTCTTACTCTGAGGTACAACAATTTTGGAGTTTGTATTAAGTAGCAGATGAATGGGAGCACCCTCCATACATATCAGTTGGTCAGGAGGGTAAAGACCTTCTGCAAAAAAAATGTTTTCAAGTTGTTACAGCAAGCTTTAAAATTTACTGTTTGCTTTTTGAGTCACATATTATTTTTTGCAGTGTTGGGACATGCAAAATCAGGTCTTGCACTTTTGACAGGAAGCCTTCCTACTACTACTACTCCTACTACTCCTACTAGTACTATTACTACTACTATTACTACTACTACTACTACTGCTACGACTACTACTACTAGTCAACCTTCCAGACATTACTATACCATTGTATGGTCACTATTAGCTAGGAAAGATAATCACATCTAAAATCTCTTCATCTTTACTTAACACTGCATTCGGCAACCTTCCCTACTTGGTGGGTTCCTTGACTTCCTGTTTGAAACCTACCTGAGTCACTGTCTTTAAATTATCTTCATTCATTAGTTAGATTCAAAAATCTCCCAGCCATGTTCTGGTAGGATGACAATTTCTTATCAACATACTTTTTCTTTTACAAATCCTTACTTTGTTTGAAAGTGTGTCATCATCCTTAGTGTGGTGCATCTGCCGAAT